>NC_056747.1:697290132-697590132 GCF_019279795.1 Protopterus annectens
TTTCATGAAAACTTTACACAATCTATGGGAAATTAGTGAATGGTCTTCAAAACCACTGTGGAAATTGGAAAGAGCAACTAGTTGGATCTTCATAGAAGCAGAGGCTCCTTATTCGAAAAGCGTAGCCAAAATCTCAGACGCCTTTTCAATTATGAGAAGGAGTTAAGACCATTATTGTGTGCCCAAATAGAAAATCTTGTCCACTTGCTTTGGTAAAGTTTCCTGGTGGAAAGTCTATGGGGATACAGTGAATTTGTTTGGATTGGGGAAGATGAGCTTTTCTGCTTGGTGACTGATGGAATTCGAGGAGACAAGCTGTAAGCTTCAGGTGCTGAAGACTGGGGTGCACCAATCCCCTAAGGATGAGACAGAATATCTGGAACTGCTTCCAGTATTCATGGACGGTGTATTAGAGGAGGCCACAGGAAGGGGAACCTTACCTGTCGAGGCCAGAAGGGCGCAATGAGGATCACTTTGCTTCTCAACCTGCTGGTTTTCTTCAAGAAGACAGGAATCAGTGGGGAAGGGGGTAAAGGTACAGAGTAGACTCAAGGGCCAAGAGCGTCTCTTGGGGACTCCACCTGAGGGGGAATTAGGACAAAGTAGTAGCACTTGAGAGGTGATGCAAATAGGTCATAGCAAGGCTGGCACCAGTGACGGAAAAACTCCTCCTTTACTCTGGGGTTAAGACATCACTCGTGAGGTAGGGAAATGCACCTGCTCAGTTTGTCTGCTATCACATTCGAGCTCCCCGGGATGTGAGATGCTATTTAGAAAGTGGCTGACAGCTTCCTGACACAGTGGGTAAGACTTGGTTCTGCCCGGTTTGTCGACAAACCGGACTACTAACATACTGTCCGACTGAACTGCAATTGTTCCTGGAGGGAGAACTGTTTGGAAGGCTTGCAATGCTGAGAGCACTGCCCTCAGTTCCAGAACACTGACATGCAGATTGGCCTTCATCGGGGACCAAATTCCTTGGAATTTTCTTCCCAGATAATGCCCCCACCCACCCATCTGGGAGGCATCCAAGGCCACTATGGACTCGGGCTGAGGTGGAACAAAGGGATGGCCTAAGAGAATTTCTTCAGATTCCATCCGCCAAGATAAATCTTTCTTGCAGTGACTGGTCATTAAAATGGGAATTATCACTGGATGTGTTAGGATGGACCATTGGGATGTCAAAGCCACTGAAGTAGTTTCATGTGAAATCTTGCTAGTGGAACTGAAGTGATGGCTGCTGCCATTGACTCTAGAGCTTGAAAGACTAAAAGCACAGGAACATTGCTGTTGGGGAGAATGGGTTGTGCTTGGGATGTTATCTTCTGCAGCCTGTGTAGAGGAAGGGAAGCTGTACAAGTGGTGGCATTTAAATGGGCTCCTATGAGCTCCAGATCTTGAGCTGGACTTGGTTGAGATTTTGACTGACTCACTGCAATGCCCAGACAAGCAAATAAGCGAAGAATGAAATCTATTGCTTGAAGAGCAGATGCCTGGTGGAAGCGGTGATGAGACAGTTGTCTAGATAGGGAAACACCTGGAATCTGTGCAGTCTCAAGTGAGCTGTCACTGCTGCCAAACACTTGAACACCCTGGGGGCTATGGCAAGGCCAAAGGGCAGCACTCTGAAAATGAATGGCTACCAGCTGATAGAGAAGGAACGTTCTGGAGCACCTGTCCATTTTTACATGGTAGTATACGTCCTGAAGATCTAAAGAGCACATCCAATTGTCTTCCTCTAAGAAGGGTAGGATAGACTGTACCATTACCACCTGGAATTTTGCTTGCTGAACAAACTTGTTCAGAAGGCTGAAATCTAAAACTGGTCTAAACCCCCGTCTTTTTTGGCACCAAAAAGAATCTTGAGTAAAATCTGGATCCTATCTGGTCTGGTGGGACTTCTTGGAGGATTCTTTTCTAGCAGCGTTTGAATTTCCAGAGCTGCTTGATCCCTCCGAGTGGAATATCGAAAAGTCTTTTGCTTGATCTTGTAATGAGAGTAAAGGGAATGTAGTAACCTCTGGCAATGATCCTTTGCACCCACATATCTGATGTTATGTGCCACAAGGTTCTCTAGTGCAAAGAGAATCCTCCCGTGACTGCTTCCAGAGGCAAGCAATTAGGCCCCCTTTCAGGAGCACTGGTAGGTTTTCCCAAAGAATGTCAGGAACCCTGATTTTGTGGGCCACCTCTGCTGCGGGGTCGGCATCTTCCACTGAAGCCCCCCCCTTGCCATGAAGGGAGCCACTGCCACGTGTGCCCTGAAAAGACCCTTGGGATTATTTGAACCACATCTTCCCACTTCTCTGGTTCCTAGAGGAGGACTGTTGGGGAGCAGAAAAACCTATGCCCACTGCCGACAGGGTCTTTCCACCCTTTTTGCACCTGGCTAAAGTTTCTCTGAGGTCAAACAAGGAAGATGTCAAAAGAAGCATTGCTGAAAAAAGACTTGCATGTCTCTGCAAACTCGCATAAGCGCATCCAGGTGTGGCACCTTACGACCCGCTGCCGTAGTCCTCCCTTTGGTTGCATGCGCGACGAGCCTCATGGACGAATTGGAAACAGACTCCAAGGTAGCCAGCTGGGAGGCCACTTTCTTTAACCTCCTCAGAGAGGACTCCTGACAAGGGTACATCAGACAACTCCCTGATCAGATCTGTCTGGAGTCTAGTGAAGTGTGCCATAAAATTCAAGGACCTTAAACTGAAGGGCGATGAGGCATATACTCGCTTTCCGAATCTGTCCATTACCCTGGACTCTATTAGGGGGATGAACAGTAGAACTCTCTTCTGCAAGTTCCTTCTTAGTGGCTACAGCAACCACCAAAGCATCTACTGATACCCTGCTTAGCCCAATGCTGGTGGTCTTCTGGTGCTGATTTTTTTCCGGTCTCCTAGGGATTGGCTCTATGAAGTCAGTGGCCTTCCAAGCCAGCTGTGCGATTAATTTGATAAGGTAGTCAGCACAAGGGGTCACCCAAGAAGTAGATGGCAAGCACCAAAAGCATGGACTCATCAGACGTAGGGTCTTTAGGTGTTCAGTTACCCCTCTTTCAGAATTTCCAGAATGTCTCCAAAGGAGATATCTTAAGGAGGTGACCGAGGGGAACCTCCCCATCATCGAAGTCTCTGTCTTCTGTGACAGATTCTTAATGGGAATCTAGGCGTTTCCTCTTCAGAGGTATCTCCTCAGTGGGGATCTCTGGGGAGGACTCTAAGAAAAGCCCTGAGCCAGGGAATCTTGCAGCTTAGGTGCTTGCTGGCCAGGCGTGGAAGTTGGTGGTAGCTCTAGGGCGAGAGGGAGTCCCAGTATAACACTCTGATGCTGGAGGAGCCAGCTGAAAACCTGCAGAGACCAATGCCCTCTCCATAACCTCAAAGGCAGGTCCCCCTGAAGAGGGATGGGAGCAGGAACAAAGACAGACAACATCAGAACTGTGGTTCCACCCTGCTCTGAGAAACCTTCCCCGAAGCAGGAGCTGAGGAACAGCCCACATCAGGTGAAGCTCCGAGAGTCAAGGGCAACTCCAAATAAAAAACTGAAGACGCTCTGAGACCCTCTGATCCAGCAGCAGAACTATGGGCCCCAAAGTCCATCTGTTCCAATGGAATCGAGAAAGTCAAGACAGATCCCGGAACTGAAGGGGAAAAAACTGTCCGCACCAGAGCAGCTGGAACCGGAAGAACCAGAAGCCCTCAGAGGGGGTTCGAGGAGGAAAGTTTGGTGGAGTCCTGGGAGAGAAAGCTCCAACTCCAGAAAGGGGGGCCTGGGAGACAGACCCCTTGCCACTAAGGGCTGATCCACCAACCTCACGACGTCTACTTCAGTCAGACTCCTGGAAGAATGGTTAAATAAGCCTGAGGGAGATTCTGGTCCATCTAAGAATGGACTTAGGAGCTGTTCCACAAAAAGGTCAACGGAAGGAGAATATCTTGTCTTGGGTACATTAATTATAGTAGGGTTCGGCACCAAGGGGTGGTGTCGGCCCCAAAATTTCTGGAAGTGTTGCATGTATAGTTGGTGCCGATGGGGAAGTTATGGTTGTCGGTACAGAGGTGACCAGAGACCTATGGTGCTGAAGCTGCTATGGCAGACAATGTCGAGGAAGTTGGCTCCATAATTTTATTTTTATACTTTGGTTCCGTTGGTGGTGTGGGAGCCGAAGGCTTGTATATTTTGGTTGCTGGCTCTGTAATTTTGTTATATTTATACTCTGGTTCCACTGGTAGTGAGGGAGCTGAAGGTTTATGTTTCCCGGTTTCCAGTGCCAAAGGGGACGGCAGCACCAAAATACTCCTCTTCTGTCCCAGTTCAGATTTGGAGGAAGAATAGGGGGAGGAAGGTGAAGATGTGTCGGACTTGGAGCCCCCTCAAATGAAGATTTAATTAACCCTTTTAAGATTAATTTGATTTTCCTTTCCACAAGGGCCCAGTTACTGAAGGCTTGACAGACAGTACTGTCTTGCTGAAGATGAGCTGGGCTAAAGCAGTATACACAAGAGTACCCATCAGAGTTGGGCATCTTCCTACCACAACCTTGGCATTGTTTAAGCCTGGCTGTCCCCTTGGACTTATCTGCCATGCTAAGAAAAGGAAGGTCAACAGACAGCACTAAAACACACTAAAAGGAAACTACTCACTCACACAAGGAAAAGAATGGCTACCAACAATGGTAGGCCCAAGCTACAAAAAAAGGAGGTAGAGAAAGGAAAGTACTACCAGCTATGGTAGACTAAGAATACCATCAGGTAAAAGAAAACAGCACACACTCAACAAGAAAAGTGGGACAGAAATAGGAAAAGGCAAGGAACGAACTATCAGCAATGGTAGAAGAGAACACTGAAGTGTAGGGGAAGAGGGATAAACAGAAGTGGGTAGAACGAGATTTAACTATAGCAAAATATATGGAATTCTAGGAAACAGAACAGCAGAAAAGATTTTGAATGGAAAATATGAAAAAACTAAAAGATTTTACTTTGCTGCGAGAGAACTTAGCTGAAGCATCCTACGACAACAGCTGCAAATGAGATCTGAGGTGATCTGGAGAGGGCTACTGTGCGTAGAGACTTAGCGCAAGAGTATTTGGCTTGCACAAGCTGTATAATGGATAAATGAAAATGGACATTAGTTCTCTTATTTACGGAATATTTATACATTTGTATATCTATATAGTTGTGTATTTGTAAATTTGTTTACACACATTCATAATTTCTTTACAATCATACTAAATGTTCATTCCTATTAGATCCCCACTCCTTTTTCCACAACCATCTACTTTTACTTAATATTGTTGCTAAAATCCATTTACCATTAAACACAATTTCATTTATTTTTTCATTCCATATAACCAGTACAACATAAAATAACTTATCTTTTAACATATTCATTACTACTCTTTCAATGTTCGCATTTAACCATGTTTATTTTATCAACTAACATATCTTGGAAAAAAAATCTTCTTTACACAGTTTTTCCCATAACGTTTTTTTACTCTTACATTTCAAAAACACGTTCTGTAATATCTTCTTGTTGACAATCCATTTTACTTTCATATGGTATGTTTCCTTTTACTGACAAATGATCTATTACCAGTCTCCACAAAAACTCTTGACATTTTACTTTTGATTACACCATTTGATTATTTTATAGATTTATTTTTTTCATGTTAGATTTCCCATGGTTTTACATAAGTGTTTTATCATTACATTCTTATACCATACTTATCTTTTTCCATATCAATTTTCATTTTCCACAAAAATATTTTTTCTTGGTAAATAATCATACTGGAACTATTATAACAGTACAAAGAATTCCCCAGTGAAGAAAACAATTTTAAAATCATCCAAATTAACATTCATTTAAATGGAAACTGTTCATATGGAAATCTATACATAGATCATTTTATACACCACATAAAACAGAATCATATCTAAAACCAGAACCACTTGTTGGAGATGTAAATCAGATGAGAAAGCTGATTGGGAACATATATTCTTTGAATGTGTTAAAATTAAAACATTTTGGGGGGAAAAAATTAACTTTTTACAGGCTCTATTCTCTGACAAATTTATATTTACCAAATCAGAGTCTCTTCAATGCTCCTATATCTGATTGTGTTGCAAAGGTGAAATATCTATTTTTTCAGAACATATTGTTATTTGCAAGTAAAGTAATAACAATCAACTGGAAAAGTGACATTGTTCCCTCTTTTAAAGAGTTCAGAAACATCGCTTCGGAAGTTAGCCATTTGGATATCATTATAATAAAAACAGCAGCAAGAATCACTTCTTCATATAATTCATGGAAAGTACTAACTGAACTTTTAAACAATGACTGAACCACAGTATCAATAGGAATATATATTTGTATTTAATTATGTATAGACACCCTTTGTAAATAGTTGCTTTGTTAAACATATGTTTTAATACCCTTTTTACAGAAAAAAATCATATTCTACTCCGTTTTGATTGTTATTGAGAATTTTACTGTGTTCTGAAACTTAGATAAAAATTTTTTGAGAAGAAAAAAATTTCTTGGTAACATTTAATTTCTTCACTTATTCACCATTTTCTTTTACTATACCTTAAAATTCATCATAATGATATTTATTCAATTTTACTACTAATTTTTCAATTATCTACTTCAACACTTTGTACAAATTTAATGAACAATATATACCACCGGGTTAATAAATACTAAACCATCTTCATTTAAATACAAAAACTCTTTTTACTGTGTTTTATCTAGTATCCCATGCAAATGAAAACAAATCTGCAATAATTCCTTTTCAAATACTGCTGGCAACATAAATACAACTGCTAAGTATGCTATTTTCCCCAACAGTACTGAATGCATCAAATAAGGCTTTTTTCTGAATAACTTGCATGTTTGCCAGAAAAGACAGGTATGTTTTATCGCTTCTGTTTTTCCCCCCACAGAAATTTACTTTCATCTTTATTCTCAAATTTTATACCAAACACAGAAATGTCATTAATTGCACAATATAATACCCCCTATACCCCCTCTTTACTACATTATCTAAACCTTTACTTTTCCTCTGTATTTAAAGCCATCCCCTATCACCTCTAGGCACGCATTTGTGAAAAATACTTTATCCAATTTTTTTGCATTTATTATAATGTCATCTACATATTTTAACAGAACTGGAATTCTTAACCCTTTGGGTGTTATATACCCCACCTCCTTCATTTTGCAGCTTATTTCACATGCTATCACATTCTTAACTAATGCAAAGAGTATACAACTCACTGGACATCCCTGTTTTATACCAGTCTTTGTATGTACCTCTTGGCTTTACCAGCCATTTACAAGTATTTTTACTTTATTATTACTATATGCTGGCATACATAATTTCCCAACTTTCTCATTTATATTCGTTCATTACCCGATGCATGTTCAATTGTGTCAAATGCCTTATTAAAGTCTCCTGTCATGATTTCACTTTCTTTTCCATTCATATCATCCAGAATTTCTCTTCCATTCATATCATCCAGAATTTCTCTATCACTAATATTTAACAACCCTTCCTCTTTATACTATCTTCCATAATATTTTCCATTTTAGTTTCTAATCTCTTGTATTATTTTCATAAAGATATTACAATCATTATTCAATACTATCAGTCTCCACTTTTTTGTCATCTATCCTTCTTCTTCCATATGAATTTAAGTATTCCACTACATTATTCTTTATACATAAAACCTTCACTTAACCATTCATTCAAAATATTTAAAAATACATTTTTTTGCTAAAACCTAATTTTTTTTACATTACATACCATATTCCATCTGGTCAAGCAGCCGAATCTATAGTTACATGTCCTAATACTTTATCTAGCGCACTGAAAGAAATCTCCTTTTCCAACTCTTCTCTTTCTGTTAACTTATTTTTCATTTTTTACTATCTTCTTTAAAACATTTCTTGTAAATACTGTACTACATTATTCATAATCTTTTCCTGAGTTCTAATTTTTACATTTATTTTTCTCATTACACTGTCTTCCTTTACTAATCTTAAGTACCTCAATACATCATCTTTTTTCTTGTAAAAATACCTTTGCTTATGTAACAATTCTTGTATTTTTACAAGTTCATAGCTAATTACCAGGCTAGCTGCCTTAATAGGCCATTCTAAGCCTAAACAATTTCCCTTCCAAAGGTGAGAATCTAACTCTATATCTTGTGTCTGTATGTTAAACACCTTAACCAGTATAACCAACCCCACTCATTTTCTGTATTTATTCCTTTTCATCCATTTCATTTAGTCTTTCTTTTATACTTCTCTTTAAAGTTTTCCCTTTTACCAATAGAATTCCTTTTTCTTTTCTAATATTCCAGTCTAGGTCTTCTTGGTCACTTATTTCAGAACCACCTTCTATATCTTCTTTATTTTTTCTCACCTAATTTTTCTTCTGTTTCTTCTCTCTATTAATCTCTTCCTCTTATTTTCATTTTTGCAATTGATCCATAAATGTCCAACTTTGTTGTTACATTTATAGCGTTTCAATTCACTGTTTTTGCAACATATCCCATTCCCCCACAAATACATTTTCTTTTGTCACAGTTACTTATCAAATGTCCTTTTCCACAAAAAATGTTTTGGGTTGTTGCCAGTGTTGTACTATACAACTATTCGACTCCACATATATCATGCTTGGTATAGGTTTATTTTTTTCTCTATTTTTAACAGAATATTACAATCCCAATCAACAGTCCACAAACCCCTTTCGTCAAACTTCTGTCTTGTCCAGTACTTCTTTACATAACATTTTCAAAATTCCTTTCAAAGTCTCTCTATCATTGTTTGAAACTGCACATGAATTTTCTCTTTTGTTGCCATGTAAAATGTTTTTATTACACAGATTCCATGGGTTACAATCTTTTTTTTAATCTTCTGGTAGAACATTTTCCATTGAAATAACAGTCTCAAATATAAAGTCTCGGGATGTCTCCATTAATGAGATTAAATACTCTTACCTCAAATGTGCTTTTACACCAAAAGGAGCTATTAAACTATCCCACACTTCATACTTGTCCATTTCTTTGCCTTCTTTGCTTTGAATCCTTAGCATGTACTTTTGTTTTACATTTTATTCTCCCTTTTCTGCTACTCCACTTTTGTCTCCTTTTACTTTCTCTGCATATGTTTTCTTTTTCATCACTATTCTTCAGGATTGTCTCTGTATCCTCCTTTTGTATTTTCTCCATAATGTCCCTCTGGGAAACATCTCCTCCATTTTCTGGCATACTCTGGACCATCATTTCTTTATGTAAATCATCCCACAACCCTTCTGACTGGAGGGTTGTAATTCTACATCATTTGCTGACTCATCTCCATCAGATTTCTTTTAAACATTTCTTCAGAATCCTACACACACTCTCTGGTCTAGATATTTGCTTTCTCCTCCATTCCTTTCACCACTCCATCTATCTTCTCTGTTTCTCCATGCCACCTCTGCGCCTGGAACACAAATAGGAATTGCTCCTCCAAAATGGGTCCTGCTCAAAACAATGACAAGTAAGGAAAATTCCCCGATGCCCTGGTCAAGTTTTCCCCAGCAGAATAAGTAGCATCTGAAAAGAGGCTACTAGTCTAGTGGAACTGATCTGGTCAACAAAGGATAAATACATACAGTTGTATAAGTTGAGTATATCATTAACAGAAGATAATTCAAATGATCACTGCCGCAAGTAGCCTTAGCTATATGGGTTAAATCCTGCCACGGATAGAACAGCCAGCCAAACTTCCAAAACGTCAGAGCACCTTCCACAAGCCCAAATTGTCAAACAGCTCGAGCAGAGCTGACCAAAAGACAAGTCAGAGCAAAAGCCTTCAGAGATTTCCTGCTAGTACAGAGGCAGACTGAGCCCTGAAAGGGTAAAGCTAGCAACAAAAAATACATGTCCAATCCTAGCATTACACACAAAAAACAAGATGGACAGAGGGAAACTGCAGTTACTGTAGTAGTGATCATTTTAAAATCTACTGTTACAGAAAGTTTAACTTGCACAACGGTAGTATGTTCATCATACTGATCACTGCTGCAGTAGCCTTAGCTACATTTTTAAATTACCAGAGCTAACTACATTTGGGAGGTAGAAGGAAAAGTCCAGGAGCCCCTGGAGAATGTTCCTAGCAAAGCTTGATCTGGACCAGAGAAGCAATCAAGCTTAAAGTGCTTTGCAAAAGTATACACAGAGGACCAAGCAGCAACTTCCAGAATACTTCTAGAATCCAATCCTTTCCAAAAAGCCATAGATAAAGCAAAGGCCCTGGTAGAGCTGGCCTTGAAACCACATGGAATAGTTTTGTTATGATGAATTTATAAAAAAGTAATAAGCCTTGGACAACCATATGGAAATATTTTGTTTCGACTCAGGCTGTCCTTTTCAACTTTCACAAGAAATGAACAACTGATCTTAACATCTGAATGATTTAGTCTGTCAAGATAATACCAGAGTTGCCTATAGATATCCAATGTATGGATTATCTTTTCTCCCTCATTTTTAGATTTAACAATGAAAATGGGGAGATATTTTGTCTTAAAATATACACAGATATCACTTTAGGCATAAAAAGGAGGATTAGCTCACAAAGAAACCCTGTCCCTATGGAATATGTGATAGAGTTGACTCACCACAAGAGCTTGCGACATCCTTCTTGCAGAGCTGACAGCAATCAATAAAACTGTTTTCCATGTTAAGGACCTCAAGTCAGCCAAATTAGCTGGTTCAAATGGAGCAAGTGTTAGCCTCTCTAATACAAAACCCACCAGTTTTCTTGGAGGCCTCTTATGCAAAACACCTTCTAAGAACATTTTGACATCAGACTCCATTGAATGAGGAGGATCCATAGGCAGACATGCAGAAATGGCCAATAAATGAACCATGACAGAGGCATAATAAAGGCCACAGGATAGTAACTCGCATAAATAATATAAAACCAGAGAACTAGTGTTGAATGGGTACTGGTTATGTTGCTGGCACCACAGAGTAAACTTTCATTTGATAATATATGACTTTTTTTTAGTGGCAAGATTTCTTGCTTCCATTAGTACCTACTGTACATCGTCAAACAGGTGCATAAAAAGAATTAAGACCCTATCATCCCAGCAGTCATCTGAAGATTCATAGTTTCACAGGTGTACAGTAGGCTAAGAACCACTAGGGCACTTAAGCCTAGCTATGTAACCGAAATGTGACCCACAAATATGATTCATAACCCTCAACTGTACAGATTTTTGCCTCACATTTTTGGTCAGTTTCCCATAAAATTGTTTTCTTCCAATTTAGTGGCAAATTATTAAAGACTGAAGTTAGAAAATGACAGACGTTTGAGTTTCAGACTTCATACCCTTCAGAAAATTCATGCTAATGCAAAACCTGCTATTCTATCAACTTTCTAAGTTTGTACGAGCACTATTTAAAAACTGCCTTTGTCCCACTTAGAGCAAGAATTTGGACAAAACCATAACTAACCGGTTGAGCGGTATGATATGCTTTACATAGGGGGGTGATTTCCTGACTGCCTCTGCCCATCAGAGACAAACGAGTTAGATCGGAGTGAATTTCAGATTACCCATCCACTGATCCAAGTTGACCCTCAATAGGGATAAGGAGGAACTCTACTTCAAATGGATGAGAAGCCTGTTCCAGAGAATGGGAATTCTCTGAGAAATGTAGCTGTCTCTCCAACATGTCGTAATTATCTAAAAAGCAAAAATTTAGGCTTTTTAATTTAGTAGTTCTGACTCGGTTTGTTTTGCGGATGTGTAAAGGTTTAATCAAAACAGGGTGCAGTGATGGTCTGATAAGGGCCAAGTACAATGGTTAAGATGACCTCTCTGGACCTAGATGCCATGCCTTGCTTATAAGCTGAGCAACACAGAAGAATTTTTTTACTACCATGTCTGCCCATGGATCCTCCTTCAATGGAGGCTAGGTTACTATCTGAGATCACAGATACCTCACTAATGAGTCAACTTTTAGGGGTGTTTTATTGATGACGAAGTTGCCCAGGGGTGGCTGACTTCCAAAAAGGTACTTACCAGGGAGGACAAGACAGTGGTCCAGCGTTCTCTCTTACGTGTGAACACAAGTCCGGTATACTACAGCCACTAGTAGGCATATTCACACTATTTGGTGAAGAGTGTTTGTATTTATGAAATCCAGTAATCACTTTTCCTGTAGATTTGAGGCCATGCAGGATTCCCGATCTATAGATGAGGCAATTAAAGTCTCCAGCAAGTTGGGTTTGATGGCAAGTGCTTCCAGTAGGTCCAAGTATGCAATGAGTGTTTTTTGGGATATGAAGGGTGACCTACAGCTGGCTAGGATATGGTACAGGATTTTGTCTAAGGCAATCTGCATGTGGAGGAACTCTCCAGCACGTCATCTTAACTACCCTAGAAGTAGGTTTGTTATGGATGTATATTAAGACACCTCCATCTTTAGCCCTTGTCTGTGCAGCTATAGTTTAAATGTGGAAGGCACGGACACCTTGCTCTGCTTGGGTACTCTGTGCCACTTTAAACCATATCTCTGTAACTGCACAGACATCTACATTTGAGTGTGAGGGGGGCTTGGAGGAAGTGAAGTTTTTTTTTTTAGGCTCCTGGCATTAAGCGGCAACACCCTGAGGTTCAGTGGAGTTGATTTTGCTATGTCAGTATGTTTGTCAATCTTGCATTGCTTAAAATAGGCACTTTGACGGTGGATAACATTTGAACCAGTACTCAAAAGCCTAGAGGGGAAAGGTGCAGACCATCCTTGGTAAAGTTAAGGGGTCCGTTAACCATATTCTCTCAAGCTGACAAATACTGGATCCGTTCAGAATAATGTCAGAAAGACAGCCAGTTGTTGAAATTGATCATTTTTTGTTCAAACTGTGGCAATATCCTTGGTGATGGCAATATGCTGCTCAATGCTAGGCTCATACCAGCCTGAGACAATCTGAAAGCTCCATAATGTCTCTCACTATATTTAGTCTAGGGAGGTACATCTCAGGTCATTTACACCTAAATGGTCTATGATGGTATCATACTGATACCTGTGCTGTAATGACTTGAGTGCATGTGTGATTTGGCAGATCCTGGTTCCAAACAAGTAACTGCCAGTTATCGTCTCCTTGTTCAGCCTGGTTAGAGGGGTATCAGTATATATCTTACAATACAGTCCCCTATGACAACAGCCCTAGGAAGCATGTTTGCTTGTCTTAGGGGCTTAGTGTTTCGAGCTCCACTGAGAGTGAGTGTGTTTTTTTCCCCCTTGGAGTTCTTCTGGGCTTGCTGAGGCACAGATTTGAAAACTTTGTTTAGGAAGCATAAATTAGTCTGTGTGTGCTACGTGAAGTGGGTGCTATGTATGTGGGACAACTTGACGTGCACCTGTATGCGAGAGTTTAGCCTTCCAATGTCTGAGTACACTTCTCGCAGACAGTGTCTGCTTCTTTAAGGAATAAGTGGTTGTTGGTAAACAAGAGACAATTACTACATTGTCTCAAAGATGCCCATATTCACCAAGCTGGCTACAGAGAAGTTAGGAAATTGCATACCCACATTGTCCAGTCCTTTCACTGGTGAGCTGCAGACTAATAAGGGTGTTTTACTGGGGCACATTATGCTTAATGGTATTAAATTCTTCCAACGTTAATGCTTACACAATACTGAATTCTAATAAATATATAGGTATTGCCATTAGCTGCTCTGAGCTTATCAGTGCACAAGGTATTTGCTCTGTATCTACAGAGTATGGTTTTATGGTCCGTTCTACTGAGAAAATTTGCTTTCTAAGTGTTTGCTACTATATAGTGCACCACGCACCACTGACCCATTTATAGCAGAACAAAAAAAAAAAACACAACTAATAAGCCCTGTGGCCAGTAAATGACTACACTACAAGTTCTTTTGTGCATTTCCCATTTCAGACAGACCAAGCAAGCACCTCCTGCCACAAGAATGAATAAATCCAGTCCTCCTAATGTAAAAATACTGTAGAAGAGACCCACAAGTGCAATGCTACCACAAACCAATTAAACAGATGGCTGAAAATCTGTTACTTAAGGTGATTTCAAGACAGTCTTACAGCAGTAATAGTGACAAGAACAACATTTTTTTATACATACAAAAAATACAGTGAAATACACACAAAGGCAAGAAACGGTAGTGATCAGCCAAAATAAGTTAAGCAAGTGCGATTTAGCATCAAATTTACTTAACTTTGCCTGGATGGCATTGGTTAAAAGTTAAAAAAAATAAATAAATAAAAATCTTATGGAATGCAGGCTAGGACACCAAGCTTTGCTGACCTCTAGGAACATGGGCAGGAGATGATGTGTAGTAAAGCAGGTTTACTCAAGAGCAATACTGGCTTGTTGGATGAGTACTCAGTATCATGGACCTATGGAAAATGGCAGGAAGAATAAATACATGGCTTACACAACAGTGACCACCAATGAGGGGAGGGAGAGACTTGACACAGGCCTTACAAAACCATCACAGCAAATGGGTGAGGGTTGGGAAAGTTTTTCAAGCAGTCTAGAGGCATCCAATCAAATTAAGCTAATATTGGAATTTTTCCAGAAACTTCAGCTTCATGTGTTAGTGGGAGTGCAACTTTAAGCAGGCAAATGATAAGCAGAATATGAAAGCACTGAAGTACAAACAGGAACAGAGACTATTCTCTCAATATTGAACTTCTACATTAGGCAACAGACTATGCAGAAATTTACCAGTTTATGGAAAAAAATCAGTAATAAATGACTAAGGATCAAATCTGGTAGTAGTATACAGATGTGAATTAAACTACAACACTATGGCCAAAGCAGGGTTTAAAAAACAAATGGATAGCTTTTACAAGTAATTCTACTTGTGGAAACAGAAATGCAGAATACTGTAGAAACACAATCTTTCCACAGCTGCAAATTAAAATACAAGACTAAGGTCCCAGAACAAACAAAACCCATAAAAGTACAAAGTAATATTAACACACAAGTCACTACAAGTACAACTTAAATAGTTATGCAGAAATGAAAGAATTAAGCCTTCATTTTTAATGAAAACCTAGTTAGGCACAGTTTCACACCTCTCTAACTCTTGGATAAAAGATGATTGATGTCAGGGTGCATGAAACGCACCTGCTCTTGTTTGAGTAGATCCAGTCTATGAGGAAGCTTGAGGCAATTGCCCCTGGCCATTTCCAAAAGGAGGGAGAACCACAGTTGCCCAGGCCAGAAGGGAGCCACCAAAATGATCTTGGGGATTCCTTTTCTACTTTCAGAAGTTCCCTGGTTATTAGTGGAAAGGGTAAGAAAGCATTCAGGAACATTCCTGTCCAAGGAAAAGAAAAGGCATCTGTCTTCCAGTCTTTCTTGCATGCAGCCCTAGAACATAATCTTTCCAGTTGACTGTTAACAGAAGAGACAAATAGGTCTACTTTTGAAACTCCCAACAAATAGAGCAAGCCTTGAAAGACCCCCATTCTTTCTATCCATGATAGTCTTGCCCTGCCCTGATTAGCTTGTCTGCCACAAAATTTTACTCTGATTGAATATAGGATGACTGTAGTGTGAGACTGTGCTGTGAAGCTATATCCCGAGCTAATATGACCAGTCTGTAAAGGGGGTATGACCTGGCTCCCCTTTGTTTGCTGACTGTAAAGTGGGTTGAAACTGGTTCCCCTGTGTCGATGTACCACACGACTGTGGCATAGTCTGTAACCATTATGAAATGGTCCCAGGGACCAAAGATGTTTCAGATAGTGGAGCGCCTTGATCTGGACAAATATCTCCTTGATATTTATGTGCTTGCATCTGTTCTTGGTGTATCATACGCCCTGTACTTTTAATCCTCTTGAAACTGCTCCACAAGCAAAGTCCGAAGCACCTGTGGTGACTGACTACTTTGGAGCACGGAGGGAGAAGTGGAGACCTGGATTTAAGGATATCTGTTCTCTCCACCAAAAGATTTCTCTTCTGACAAACTCCAGTACTGTATCTTTCACATGTGAAGTCTTGCCAGGGATATCATGAGAATCATAGATGCTACAAGACACAGAATCTTGAGGTATTCCCTCAATGACAAAGTCTGAGTGGAAAACCTTAGCAGTAAATCTAAAAGATCGTTTTTTTTTTTCCTGTGAAGAAAAGCTCAAAGAGCCGAGGTGTCTAGTTAACATTCCAAGAGCACAATATTGTGCAGAGTCAAGAAAGATTTTTGAATGTTTTCCTGGAATCCTAGATTATGCAAGACATCTCTCAGCCAAGAGAAAGCGATTCCTGACACTTTGAAAAAGACTCTGCAAAGATAAGCAAGTCATCTAAAAATGTTAAAAAGGTGGCTAACTTGTAGCCTGCAATGAGCTTTAACAGAAGCTAGGCACTTTGTGAGCATTCTTGGTGCAGTGGATAGTCACAAAAGGGTAAGGCATAGAACTGATGTGATCCAGACACACAAAACCTTGCCAAGCATCTGAAGTGTGAATGAATATGGATGTGATAAGCTTATTTTACGTCTAGTGTTACCAGGAAACTTCAAAGAGGCAGAAGACTTAACAGGTTAAGTGACATTACTTTGAATTTGGGCCCCATCACACACAGGTATAGGAAAGAATCTCCAGAAATTTTCTTCTGATGGAACACACTTGAATAAAGACCCTTCCCCACCTGGGAAGGAGGAAATAATAGATGTGTAAATTCTTACCATAACCATCGATGTCTTTCTCTTCTATCTTGCAGTATTCTTTATATGAGGGAATCCTCCACCATGGGCGACCTGACGTCCGGCCAGTATACAAAAGATTTTAAGTACCGCTAGCACGTGAGACATCACATGAATGGCTTAGGAGAACATCATCCATATAAGTAACATCTGCACATACAATCCTCAGAACTGAGTGCCCCAGGAGGAATGCCAGCCTAAGGAAAACAAGAAGGTTATCAGACATCCAGAACAAAAGCAAGTACCAGGGAGAAGGAGGAAGTGACAGAATGCTGCAACATAGAAGAGAAGGACATCTATGGTTATGGTAAGACTTTATACAACTCTTCTACGTCCTTCTATTCTAATGCAGTATTCTTTACATGAGGGAGAGTACCAAAGAGGAAACCTGGGAGGAAGAAGGACCAGAAGAGCTTTCTAGAAAACCAAGAATGGCTCTTGCAAAACCAGCTGCAAATCTGAAAATGCCAACCAGTTTGTAATACTTGGTGAAGGTATGTACAGGAAGTCCAAGTAGATGCTTCTAAAATGGAATTAGTATCAAAACCCTTAAAAAAAGCATCCAAAGAACCACAGACCTAGTACAATGAGTCTCAACACAAAAGGGAGGCTCTTCCCCTGGAAAAAAATAAAAATAGCCTTTGAAATCCAAGAGGAAATACTCTGCGTAGAAACAGGCAATCCCAGAGCCCTGGGATAGAAAGAAGCAAAAAGCTGATCAGATTTCCTGATAGCCTTATTTTAATCCAAATAAAATTTGAGTTGTCCATGTACATCCAAGGTGTAAAATCATCTCACTAGAGGATCGTGGAGAAGGCAAAAAAAAAAAAAAAGGTGGGCAAATGAATAGTTTGAGATGCAACTAATTCACAACCTTTGGCATAAAGGAAGGGTTGTTATGCAAAGAGACCCTGTCCTTATGGAAAATCAAAATAGGTGGATAAGCCATTTAAGGCTTGAAGCTCAGAAACCCTTCCGGCAGAAGTCAAAGCTAGTAACAGAAAATTTTTAACAGAACAACTGTGGTGTTGTCTGTAAAAAGTTTTAGGAGGTCCTGGACAGAAAACAGGATGGAAGGCTTGAAGAGCTAAAATGAGACACCTCATCTCTTAAATGATCCTCCTTTTGAGAAAGAGACCAAAGGCCCTGTACCTTCATGGAAGCAAAGGTTGCTCCCCATCCAAGGTCGGATGCATCTATAAACTCTTAAGTGGGAAGAGGTACAGGAAAATCTGCTGAATCCACCAAAGAAGTTCCTTTTCGAGACAAGGGAGAAGATGAACCACCAACTCCAGTGGATGTACATGATGAATTAAAACTGATTTCAGGTACCACTGAAATTTCCTCATCATTTGAAGTTTGGCTAGAGATAGCATGGGAACGGTGGATATTAGAAACCCAGGAGCCTAAGAAACTCCCTGGCTTAAGAGAAGGCAGAGATGACAGCATATCTATCTGCAACCTGCACCCCAGAAAGATGTAGTCCTGTGAAGGGGAAAGAAAGGACTTCTTGAAATTTAGTGTGAACTCCAACTTTTGCAGAAGAAAAACAGTGAACTATAGATTTTGTTCCGGGGTCTCTAGACAAGGAGCTACAAACAGATTCTTCAGGTAAGAGTAAACCTGGATGCACTGAAGTCTGCAGTAAGCAATGACTGGAGTGAGGCATTTTATGAATACCCTTGGGGCAGTGGAAAGACCAAAGGGCAAAGTTGAGAAATGACATTGCAAGGAAGCAATACAGAAATGTAAAAATTTACTATAAAGGGGATGAATGGGAATATGAAGATAAGCTTACTTGATTCCAGAGAGGCCATGTAAGCCTAAGGAAGAATAAGAGGAAACAAGGTTTGCAAGGACAGCATGCGGAAGGTAGGAACTTTCAGAAAAATATTGAGGTGAGAAAGATCCAGAATGGGTCTCCATGGGACATCTTTCCTGGGTACGAGAAACATCCTTGAGTAAAAAAAAAAAGTACAGTTTTGTACCTACCATAAATGTAGATGTTCGAAGACCAACATTGCTGCAGTCCTGACACTTGGGTAGTCCGCTGTCCACGGTCGGCCCGAATATCAAAGTATAAGGCTGACGTCGGTCAGGGCGCATTTAACTGACGTCAGGACGTCAGGGTACAAATGCGCATGACCGGCGTCATATCCTCAGTCTTTTCTTGCCCCAGATGTCAGAAGACCTTAAAAATAAAGGTCAAAACCAAAAGACAGCAAACAAATAACCAACCACCCTTGCACTAACTATATGGACAATATATACAATATACACAAAATGTACAACCCAACCCACACAACCACCTCCAACTACAGAGGGGAAGGAGGGAGGGTAATTGACTGCAGCAATGTGGATCTTCGAACATCTACATTTATGGTAGGTACAAAACTGTACTATGTTCTTCATCTCACATTGCTGCAGTCCTGACACTTGGGTAGAATCCCAAAGCAGAGGTAAGGGAGGATGGCTAACTATAAGGAAGCAGGAGCTGCCAAAATGCCCTGCAAAACCGCAGTGGCAAAACCAGCCCTGGACTTAGAGTAAAGTGGCAGGTGATAATGCCTAGAGAAAGTATGCACAGAACTCCAAGTAGCTGCCTCCAAAATATCCTTGGTTGCCACTCCCCTCAAAAAAGCTGTTGAAGTGGCAGTAGCCCTAGTGGAATGAGGCCTAATCCCAGCTGGAACCTCCTTGCCATGATGGGAATAACAGAAAGCAATGCAAAACCCAATCCACTTAGAAATAGTTTGTTTTGACACAGGCTTGCCCTGAGAACTCAAAGCAAAAGAAACAAACAACTGCTGAGACTGCCTGAACCCTTTAGTTCAGTCCAAATAACGCAACTGCCTGTGTACATCCAAAGTGTGCAAAATCTTTTCCCCCTTATTTTGGGGATTTGCATAAAAAGTAGGCAAATGAATAGTCTGGTTTAAAGCCACACTAGAAACCACCTTAGGCATAAAGGAAGGATTAGTACGTAATGATACCCTATCCTTATGGAAAATCAAGAAAGGCTCAACTGCCATAAGGGCCTGTAATTCAGAAACCCTTCTTGCAGAGGTAATGGCCAACAAAAAAGCAGTCTTCCATGATAAATATTTCAACTCAGCAGTAGCTGCAGGCTCAAAAGGTTGTAGAGTGAGTTTCTCCAACACAAAATTGAGATCCCAAGCAGGAGTAGGAGCTCTTCGTGGGGGTCTTATATTCTTTGCCCCTCTAAGAAATTGCTTGAACAAAGGATGAGAAAACAATGGCGGGTCGCAATCATAGTGAGCTGAAATTGCTGCAGCATGAACTTTAATAGAAGAGAAAAACAAACCTTTGTCTAGTAACTCAGCAAGATATTTAAGAGCCACACACAAATTAGGCTCAGAAACATCAAAATCTTTTGCTGCACTCCAAAATAAAAATCTCTTCCATTTATCAGCGTACACTTTCCTTGTACTAGGCCTTCTAGCTTCCAAAATAACATTCAAAACTTGCTGAGGAAGTGGAGGCCCATTATGGTTCAAAACAGAATATGCCAGGCTGTTAGGTGCAGAGAGTGAAGCTTGACATTGAGCAAATGGCTGTCCTCCTGTGACAACAGGTGTGGAATCGAAGGCAAAGGCCATGGAGGCTTCCGACTAGACTTCTTAGTAATGGGTACCAGTGCTGTCGAGGCCAATCTGGAGCTATTAAAATCATCCTTGGCTTGTCCTGTCTGACCTTCAGAAGTACCTTTGGGAGGAGAGGCAGAGGTGGAAAGGCATACACATGAAGATTGTTCCAATTGAAAGAAAGAGCATCCACTCTCCAAGCTGTGGGATGAAACCTTTCGTGCAAAACTTTGGCAGCTGATGGTTTAGTGGAGAAGCGAACAGATCTATGTCTGGAGTTCCCCATGACACTGTCAATTTCTGAAATACATGAGGATCCAATTTCCACTGTGGGGATCCATAATTGCCTGCTCAACACACCTGCTAAGGAGTTCTGTGCTCCTGGCAGAAACCTTGCCTGAAGATTGAGCTGTAAACTGAGAGCAGTCTCCCACAAAATCATTGCTTGCCTGCATAGAGGATAAGAATGCTCCCCTTGCTTGTTGATGTACCACATGACAGTTGTGTTGTCTGTTAGAATCAACACCTGTCCTGGAAGAAGGAATTCCTTGAAAGCTATTAATGCAAACTGGACTGCTAACATCTCCTTCATGTTGATATGTAGATGTTGTAGTCTGACAGGCCACTTGTTTTGTATCCACTTTCCATTTAGATGAGCTCCCAAGCTTTGTCTGAGGCATCTGTCGTTAAAATCTGACTTGCCTCTGGCCGGGTCACAGAGAGTCCCTTGTTTAGGTGACATTCCTGAGCCCACCACAAAAATTCCTTCTGAATGCAAGGTATTATTTGAATGACAGTGTCCAGATCCTGGCAGTGCTGTGTCCATACATTTTGAGATACCATTGTAGCTTCCTCATATGCAGTTTGGCATTGGGAAGCACCAGAATACAAGATGCCATGAACCCTAAGGCTTGAAGGACTGTCCTTGCAGTCAGCCCGACTGATGAGATAGTTGATGGAAGTAAAGGGATAGACTCTTTTGTTTGTCCGGGGTTAAAAAGGCCATCTGGGCTGCTGTATTCAGTCTCACACCCAGAAAGCACATGTCTTGAGAGGGTACTAGACTGGACTTTATTTCGTTCACAGAATACCCTAGGCATCTTAGCACTGCTATCACATATTCCAAATGACGAAGAAGCTCTTCCCGTCCTTGAGCCAGAATTAGGCAGTCGTCCAAATAAGGATAGATCTGTATTCCTTTTAGTCTGAAGAAAGCTATCACTGGAGCCAGAACTTTCGTGAACACTCTGGGCGCAGTAGATAAGCCAAAGGGCAATGCAGAGAACTGATAGTGAGAAGTCCCAGCTCGAAACGCAGATACTTTCTGCAACTGAGTCTGATAGGAACATGAAGGTAAGCCTCCTTGAGATCCAAAGTTACCATCCAATGATCTTTGCCCAGCAGAGGTAAAAGCTGCTGCAACGCCAACATTTTGAACTTGGGAATGTCCAGATAAGTGTTGAGGATAGATAAATCCAAAATTGGTCTCCACGTGTTCCCCTTCTTTGGTACTAGGAACAGGCGAGAATAAAATCCTAGGCCCACTTCTGGCAGAGGGACCGGCTGTATGGCCCCTAGTTGGAGCAACAGAGAAACCTGTTTGTGAGCCTCTATTCTTTGTTGAGGAGGAACGCCTGGCATGTCTTTGAAAGGAGGCAAGGTATGGAAATAAAACCTGTAGCCGTGGTGTATGATATCCAATACCCATCTGTCCTGGGTAATTAAACTCCAATTTTCTTTGAAAAGTGCCAACCTTCCTCCCAAAGGTGCTGCCAGACGAGCAGGCTCTGGCAGCTGAAAAGGCAGGTCATTGGGTCTGCTTACGAAAGGACTGACCCCTGCCCTCACCCGAAGCCTGTGCAGGAGAACTCCCTGTTCTAGGCCTGAAAGAGCCCTGAGCCCTGCCCTTACCACGTCTAGATCTACCCCTAGACTGGGAATCATAAGAAGGATAGGTCCACCCCTTAGTAGGCCAATTTCTACTAAACTTTGGAGGCTGGACCTGCAAAAAATCTTTAACAGTCTGCATAGACTTAGCCTTGTCTTCCATTTTCTTTAAGACTGTCTCAACAGGAGGACCAAACAACACGTCAGATTGTAAAGGAGCATCTAAAATCCTTGTTTTAACATGTTCAGACAAATTCTGATCCCTTAGCCAGGCGTGCCTGCGAAGAACAGTCCCAGTGGCAGCCACCCTGGACGAGGCCTGTACAGCATCAAAACCACATTGCAAAGAATGCTTACCCACCTGTTCAGAAACATGTACTAAATCTTGCAACTCTTTACAATCAATACCTACTGCCAGAGCATCAACCTTAGACTTCAATTGTGAAAGGAGATAGTTTTGGTATTTCAACATGTGAAACTGGCAATTCAGAGCCCTCATAGCAAGAGTGGAAGAAGTATAAACTTTCTTTCCCCATCTATCCAAGGCCCTAGCCTCCTTATCTGTAGGAACCGGATTCTTAACAACAGAAGCCTTAACACCCTTAGGCCCCTGGCTAACAGTTTCTGGGTCTGCCCTAGGACTCGATACTTGTGAACTTCAGGCACCCTGTAATACCTATCCGGCTTAACAGGAGCAGGAGGCAAAGAATCAGGATTAAGAGAAGCCTCTGTAAAAACATCTTCCACTACATCCAAAACAGGAGGTATAGCCAAAGGCCTATGCGGGGGTAAAAACAGAAATTTCCTAAGCCTTTTCCTGGAATCAGAGAAGTCCTGACCTTCCCACTTAAAATGCTCCATCATGGAATGAAGAGTTTCTGAAAAAGAAAAATCCTCAGGAGGAGTAGCAGAAGGAGTAGAATCATCCACATCAGAATCAGAATAAGGAGAGTACTCCTGCAAGTCTTCAGCAAGACTCTGAAACATCTGAAGCTTGCTCAAAACCCCCAGCTCAGGCTCCACCCTAGGTCTCTTAGCAGGAGGGGCATAGAACCCCTAATCAAAGTAATCAAATCTTCTGCCATTTTAAGCATATGCTTCTTGGGCATAGTACCTGAAGAGCTAGGGGTAACACCAACTGAAGCTAAACCTGGCCTGCCCCTGGGAGAAGCCTTAGAAACAGAAGGAGAGGGCCTAGCCACCTTAGGAAGGGAGGGAGTATAGTAACCTGAAAAGCCCCCTCAGCCTGACTTGCCTCCTGAGAGGCCACATCTTGCAATAATAAGGTCTCACTCTGGGAACACAAAGAAATCTCCGTGGGGCCACCGGCTCCACCGTCACCTCTAAAGAACCGGCGTCCGGTACAGACGGTTCTTCTAGCCTAGGCTTAACTGTCTTGTCCTTTCGCTTCTTGAGAAGCGGCCGGAGCATCCGACGGCATTTTATAATTGCAGCGCTTCCCAAAGACTAACCTTGCACAATCCAACCTTCTCTTTATAGTGCGTTTATTAAATCTAGCACAAGAGCGACAGCCAACAACGTCGTGCTCAGGCCCTAAGCAAGGAATACACAAAGTATGATAATCTCTATGCGGTATCTGTTTCCCACAAGAAACGCAATTATTAACTTTTTCTGACATCCGTAAATGACTGAGGCAAGAAAAACTAAAATATTCCCCAACGGGGTACTTAGCCAACTTTGAACTCTGTCTGAAACTTCTAAATCGAAAAATCTCAGAACGCCAACCGGCACTCGCAATGCTGCTTCTGCATCGGACCATGCGGCAAAAAAGACTGAGGATATGACGCCGGTCATGCGCATTTGTACCCTGACGTCCTGACGTCAGTTAAATGCGCCCTGACCGACGTCAGCCTTATACTTTGATATTCGGGCCGACCGTGGACAGCGGACTACCCAAGTGTCAGGACTGCAGCAATGTGAGATGAAGAACATCTTTTCCCCTGAGGGGCACAAGGACTTGAATTGTTCCCTGACGCTGCAGCTCCTGAAGCGCCTGTGGAAATGTATACAGTTGGTCTTGAGGTGATTGTGGAATGCCCATGAATGGAGAAAGTTTTCCAGACCATGAAGTACCCTTGTTTAATAACGGAAAGAACCCATGAGTCTTGAGTAACAGTTTCTGAAACTGGAAGAGACAGGGAAAGACCGAAAAAGAGGAACAAGATTGAGGTGAATGTGGTAGTCACAGACTGACTTGTCTGGAAAGGGCTGCTTTTGTGCAGGACCTGGATGAAGGTCTTACATTGAGATGTTCTCCTACCTCCTTTTTTGCTTTTGGAAGTGGGCAGGTGAGTTTGTTTCCTAACAAATGAAGTCTTTGAGAGATAATTCCTCAAATTAGGGAACAGGTGAAACAAAGATGTTTTTAAGTCCTGTAGTTCCTTGCCTTTCTCCTGCAAAGATTTAAACAAACCTGCAGCCCCAAACAAAATACTGCTGTCTAAAGGAGCATCCATTAATTTTACTTTGATATCATCTGAAAGTGGTTGAAGCCTCAGCCATGAATATCTCCCAAGAACAGAGCCAGATGCAACTGCACTGGAAGACGCTTCTGCTGCATCATAGCTGCATTTAATGGAGTGATAAGCTACCTGAGAAGAAATTCCTAAAAGAAACATCAGTAGAGCTTTATCAGGGAGGTGAGAAACTACTTGATAGGCTTGAGAAAGAAGAGCCAAAGCACATCTGGTCATATGGGTTTGGTAATTTATAGCACAGAAAGCTAAGCTGCCAGAAGTATAAACTTTTTTTCCCTATTTTTTCCATAGTACTGCTCTCATCAGACAAGAGAAAGACTGGTAGATGGCAATATCCTGGATGTTTTGTCAGAAGCAATGGAAACCACTACAGGATCTGCTGAAGGATATCTGTACAGAAATTTACAGTTTTCTGGCACTTTATAAAACCAATCAGGCCTTTTAGGGGCATGGGCTTTATAATTTGGGGTCTTGGATGCTGAAGAAAAAGCATTCAAAAAGGCTGGTAAGACTGGAAGTACAACAGAATGGGAAGGAAAATCCATTTTAAAAGCTCATAATATTTTTTCTGCACATCAGAAACCGGAGAGCAGTCACAGTTTAAGAATTCTGTCATTTTAGCTAAGGTTGCCCCAAATGTGATCTCTTCCACTGGTGAATCTGTGCCATTTGACTCTTCCTCACAGGAAGCATATTCAACGGGGGATGGAATTTGAGTGGAATATGAGAATGATTCATCCTGTGAAGAATCCTCAGAAGAACCCTCATCCTTAGAAGATTCCAGCACCCTAACTCTCGAGTGGGGAAGAAGTTAAAGGAGAAAAAGGATCAGCTTAAGGAGGCTTAAGATCCATGACTGCATTAAGCAAGCCTTGAGAAAGTTTCCCAGTCTGATTGTGGAGTCTTAGGTGCAGAAATGTGCTTGGTTTTCTGCTCGTTTTTCAGTCTGACAACCTGACGGAAAGTCGAGGGACATGACGCAGACCTGCACTCAATAACATTAGTGGGAATATCCTCCCTAACTAGTACCTGATGGATACCACCTAGGGCCTTCCGAAATAAATAGCCTTGGGTCCCCTGACCAACCGCTGTGGATGTCTGCATGGCCTTCAAGGACGTGCCTAAGGTGGACTCCTTGACAGCGTCAAATGTGGTACCAGCTGAAGAACCAGAGCCAACCTGCGGGTCTTCATCAACCTCGAGAGAGAAGTCAGAGGTAGAAGGCACAGCTGAAGATTCAGACCCCGGCCTTCTTGGGTTTCCTCTTAAACACAGGCTTGACAGAAGTCCCCATAATGTCCCTAGCTAACTGCTTCAGTCATTGATTTTCTAATAAATCTTAAGGGATGAAAGATGCCTACGTGGGGTCTTAAAATGAAGGCCTGGCAAATACAGCAAGATGTATGGTCGTGCGTAGGAGAGAAGTCGTGACCATCCTTGTGCAGAACTTGCCTTTCCTGGATGACATGAAACCCTCACAACAGAAAGCAGTAGCAAAAGAAAAAAGAAAAAACCCAATGGGGCACATATCTGAAAAGTAGACCAGCAGCAAATGACTTGGGCGAACAGATCTGATTGAAGATAGCGTTCAGACTGTGGCATACAGAGGACTACATGTGCGGACGTCACTTTTATGGCAGACATTCCCCTCAGCCATTCGTGCGACATCTCATGTACTAGCAGTACTTAACAGCTTTTGTATATTACAATAGAAGGACATCCAATTCCGTCACACCTTGGGACTGCATGCGATGAACAGGGGAAACGGTCTGATCTGGAATTTTCACCCAGTGCCATCTGCAACCAAAATGAATGATTTGCAGAACCCATTTATCTGGGAAAATCTGTTTCCAAAGAGAAAAATGGAGATTCAGACTTTCCGGGGGAAAAAAGGGGCCAGGGTGGGAGGGGGTCAAAAGGTCTTTTAAATAATCATTCAGACTTAGACTATCTTTGATTTTGGGAAAATGAAGACTTTTTTGGAACCCCCTTGCCATTTCTTCTTACATGCATGTTCACCCAAATTTTGAGACCGTTTATTCTGTTTTTGCCAAAACTGGATGAGGAGATAGAAAATCCCTTGGACAACCTGGAAAAGGAAGGCTGAAAATCTAGAGATTCCCTGGATCAGCCTGCCGCTTTCATCACACTTTCTGACCACCTCTGCAGCAGAGAAGCCAAACACTAAATTTCTATCCAAGGGAAAAATTGAAATCTCACTTGTATCATCTGAAAGGTTCTGAGAATCCAGCCATGCAAATCTCATCAAAATAGCACCAGTGGCCACAGCTCTAGAAGTATTAACAGAGTCGTACACACACTACAAAAGAATGAGGAGGGACATGTGCAACAGAAGAAACCACGTTATTTAAAGCAGACTTTTTTTTCCTCAAAAGACAAAACTACAGATAAAACATTCCTCAAATTCACAATTTGTGTGAACAAACTAATGTAAGAGAATGACAAAGTCAGTTGCAGAAGTATACACTTTTTCCCATACTTATCAATAAATTTCCCATCCTTATCAGAAAGAGTAGAACTGGAATTAAATAACTGCTTAGCTGCATTTGGGTTCAACTAAAGCTATATCTGGGTCAGGTTTGGGAACAGCCAAAAGACTGAGGAACGTTACGTATCCTATCTGCCTTTTTAGGTGCAGCTGGCAGTCAGGAAAATTGCAGGCAGTTATACACACATATCCTCTAAAGCACACAAGAATGGGTGCAGGTTCTGGAAAAACTTTCTACCAATGAAAACACTGACACACACTAGCAACAGTTTCTAAGAAACAGAACCCCCCCCCCCCAGGGAGAATCAGAAACTGAAGTCTCCAGATTTTGAATCAGAAATCTGAGGAAAAAACCTGCATCCATCCCTGCATCTTCTTGTTCAAATTTAGAATCCTTAGTTTCTTCGGGAAAGAAGAATCCCACTTTCTTTTATCAGAAACTACTTTACAAGAAGGATCAACTGCCTGAATTCAACCTTGAGCCAGACACAGTAAACTACTCCTATCCAAAGAAATTTGAGGAGGTGGCAGTACATGTTTGGTTTTCTACTACGTTTTGACATGAAAAATGGGGTCACCCATGTTACTAATGGCAGCAGCCACTTCCCCAGGGGCAGGTACTGCATTCTGACACAGAGAAGCCTTCCCTGTTCCCTCTCCTAGGACCGACAGGAGTGGCTCTCCTTTGCTCACTGAGGGGACCCCAACAGGTGCAGACAGCATAGCTAACCATTAGCCCATAGCGGCTGTAGGTGGTACACCAGAGGGATCAGGGTTAAAAGATGAGTAGTCTGAGGTACAACAAATGGCCGTAGCAGAGTAAACCTGTGGGCTGAGGCAAACTGCTAGCCTGCAGTGGTGGCAAAGGCTGTTTGCTTACCTTTTTCCTTCTGTGGCTGGAATGGCTTACCGTGGGACTGGTAATCTGTTCTGTGGTCAAGCCGAAAATGGTGCCTCTTTCCTGAAGACAAGCAGCAATTGGTAATGAACACTAAAAGTAACTTTTGTGTACTGGTAGACAAGAAAAAACACAGTAAAAGATGCTTTAAAACACTACACCAACTTGAAAAATACCCCCCACCCCCAAAAACGTTTTTGTTTACTTAGAGAAAAAAAAGTTCTCCATTTAGAAAGTATGTTGGCCTCAAGACAGTCCACTAAAAACACAACATTCCTAACTTCCTTGAAAAGGAAAGTACTAAAACATTAACAAAATTAAGACATTGAACCCCCCCACACACACACAAAAGGGAACTTATCTGACCAGCAAAGCAAAGAACAAGTCAACCATCAATCCTCGAAAGCCTCAGAGGATTGTATTCTTCTGAATCAGTAAAGATATGAAGGGCTTCTCGCTCAAACTTGTCTTAGTCAGCTCAGTTCAAGCTGCTTGTCAGTTTGAGTACACAGGTGCCCAGATGCTTCAGAGGCTGAACGGCTGTTACATCCTCATCCGGATATAACTCGTATAACTAAGGCTACTGCAGAAATTATTAGTATAAAGTAAACAAGAAAACAGTGTGAACCCTGGCAACTTTGAACAGTGTTTATTTATAGTTGGAGGAAACCAAGTAACAAGACACTGGAATGGATAAGGGGGCTGGGTCCATTACCTTTCTTATGGCCTTATTTGACAATGATCCAGCTCTGGTCTTTCTCATGAAAACACAATTCTTACTCAGTGAAACCTGGAGTTCTTCTACTACAGAAGAGGCACTGCAAATGAAAACTCTGTCAGAATCTACTTTATGCATTCTCACTTATTATAACACTTTTTCGGGGATGTCCAGGACTTCCGAAAGTCCATTTCAATTTAAGTACAAGTTTCAACAGTCGCATCACCCAACAGTCCGTAATCAAACAATGAAAGCCAAATAACAGTTCCCAAAGAGATGCAACAGACAAAACATATTAACAACCAAAAATTAAAAAATATTGTTCTCTCTCTCTTTTAAAGCTGTACAAATCTTTATGTCTGAGGTGGAGGAGTTGGGCTTCTAGGAGATGTCTGTGAAAGCTCTCGAAGCCACACCAACCAGCAGATGAACATCTGCTAATTTCCAAGGATAGAGGTTTATAATGCAGAGATCCTTATGATGAACACTGACAGACCCAAATCACTTAAGGTCAGAGACAAATTTACTTCTGTATTTTAAGGTAATTTAAAAATGTAGTTTCTGTAACGTGAGCATCTAGCAACTGATTTACCACACACCTCCGTAAAACAAACTTATACATTACTAGAAGTTGAGAAGCTAGAAAACTGACCACATCTAGTTTTGATTAGTCATAGCAAAGTCATCAGGATGGCAAATTAATTACTGTTCTAGAAACAGAAAGTATAGAACATTTATGTTGCTCATATTAGACATATGAACAATTAAAAAAAAAATAAAACAAAAGTGAATCAGTTATTTTTATGACACTGCATAAAAAAGAACTTGGTAGTTACAAAATGGCCATGAAGTCTTAATATTTCATGGAAACATACACAGTTTTCAACTCCTGCTCAAAACAAAGTGGCCATACACTCACCCTTCCTACCACTCCTCTTCCTCGTACAGTTTCTAGAGTTCCCGTCAAACTAAAAATTCTCCAGTGTCGTTCCCGCAACTGTACCACTTCATTTCCGAGGTTCTCAAGTCGTATGCAATATCGCCACTGATACAGGAAAAATGACAATGTACAGAATTAGTCTGTGTTAATCTACCATCACAAAAACGCATGAAAGTGCCAAACACATCAACTTTCAAATCTTCCTATGGCAGGGTCTTTCTCAACAGGAAATGCAGAAATCTTGCCTCCTTTCCACAACATGCATTTCAGATGATTTAATGAATGACCGAAGAATCCACCACACTGGGCAAGTAGCAATGCACTACTGATGTTTGTGTGTGTGGGAGTTGGGTCTTTCTGTGCAGGACTGAAGACAGTTTCCCCAAGGAACACGTGCTTAAAACACTTAGGAGACAGTTTTCATGGGAATAAATAAAAATGTCACCTACATCCCTCATTCTCTCCCTGAAATGATTTTATGCATACAATTCTGTGCCTTCCTTCTACCAAAAATACAGACATGCATGTAAAAGAAATTATACAATGTTAACAGCAAAGATTAGAAAACACTAATTTACTGATCTTGTCAGATAAACTGGGCAATTAAAAAAAATCTGCTTTGTGTTTTAGCCACAAGTGCACAGAACGCAACCAGTGTAATTACAAATTTCCTGGGACTTCTGCTCATTATTTTACTTGCATCTCTTTTACAACTACCCCAGAAAGCAACAATGCTACTCAACAGTAAGTGAACAATGAGGTATTCATCTCCTGTTTGCAACATGTTGGCTGTGTGTGTGTGTGTGTGTGTGTGTGTGTGTGTGTGTGTGTGTGTGTGTGTGTGTGTGTGTGTGTGTGTACAAATCTAAATCTGGAGTGCAAAAATCACTATCATAGGTACCACCACTAAGATGCATGCATTCCTTCTGTCTTTCCCTTCTCAAAGGCTAAATCAAACACAGAATATGGTCATACACAACACAGCGGCGGCAAAAATCTATCACTTTGCCATGCCATAACAATGACAAATACAAATACCGAACACTGACCCCCAAATGTTTCTTCAAACACAGTGGCAAAATGGCTCATTTAACATTTTTGCTTTAAAACTTCAGCTTGAAGGTGCCCTCTTGCCTCACTCTACTACATGCAGTTTTCAATTTTCCTGGTATCTGTACAAGTTTGCTATGGATACTCCAAGTTTCACCTGCCTCTAGTACACGTGTTGTTCAGGAACTTTAAGCCTTCCACATAGGTATGTATTCATTTGTTTATAGGACAAGGGATAAAAAAAGGTTACATAAGGGGCACCTTCCATATGTCTGTACTCTTTTCCTCTGTGCTAAGATCAAGGATGAAAAAAGTTATATGAGGAGCAAGTTCACTATTTAATGGATTAACAATTTAAATAAAAGGAAAAAGGTCAGCTGGTAGACACCACACCCAAAAATTGGAAATTAAACTGCATTCTCAATGTGAGAGGACAGGGGTTGGGGTAACTGCCACCTTCTCTGCCCGACTGATTAGTATAATACATAAATCAAAACAGCTAGATAGCACAGTGCATGCACTTATGGTGAAGACAGCACACACACGGACAGAGAAAGTTACAGATCATCAAGACAGACTATGTACAGAGAAGATGGATGGAGCTGGATATTAAACTCTGCATGCTCATGTTACACCACTGATTAAGCTAAAGCCACAAAAAGCGTACAAAGGGACAAGGAGACAACAAATCTGCCCCAGGGTAGTGGATACTGCAAGCACAATCCAGCAGGTTATAAACAGAACGAAGCATAAAAATGCACTGCAAGGAAAAAGTAAAAATGTGGAAATAGACAAAGTAGGTATGTAATTTAAAGCTGCTATTCTGTCAGCATTCAGAAAACAGAAAAATAACAGCAAATATAATAGTAGGCTACAGTATGCTGCTCTGTCTCCAGAAAACAAACAACCATTTCAACATTCTGAATAGCGATACTGGATGCATACGAGAGATGGAGTCAAAGGCATGACTATTCCATTCTACAAAATAAAGTCAGCCTTCCTAGAATTCTGCATATTTGTAGGAGGCTTTCAAATGCCACTGTACACTGCACTCTTCCAAGTGCCAACTGAAACTAGCACATGTATATGCAAAGAAAACTGAAGAAACAGTAACCCATACCCTTGTCAATACCACTAACTTAATGGTAAATTGTTTCTCTCTGATCCTTCTAAAAATGCAGGTCAACCAATCTATAGAAGAAAAAAAAACCCCAAAAAACAGAAAAATGTTAATATGTATTCTATTTACCCAGGAAGGTGGAGTATTTCTGTCTGTGCAAGCTGGGGACTTGGCCTAAAAGAAAATAAGGCGAAGAAGCTAAACTGGAATGAAAACTGACATACTGCCTCACTTTTTGTTGTGCCTAATGTAACCCACTAAACTGGGTAATGGTCAGTAAGTAGTAGGGACCTTGGAGATAAATACATTTCTAGACACCATGGTAAACACGGTCATAGACAAGAAAACATTTTATTCATTAAAATTTCCAATTCTGGACTTCAACAATAACAAAACACAAACAGCTTCCAGCCGACTGAGAACTTGGAGCAGATTTATTCTTTTGATACTGTCTGGGATTAAGGCACAGTCCCAGACAAAGACTTTAGGGGGTCAGAGAACTTGCAACAGCAAGATAACTTTCTTGCAGGAGTGCTGCAAATCATAAACCTAAGAAAAATCAGTTACCAGGTAAAGAAGCAACGTAAGCAGCCAAGTTGTACTACAAACTGCTGTGACACTCCAAGTCTATTTGCTGAAATCACCTTTATGAAGCTCAAATTGTCTGCCATTCATATACTCTCTAAGCCTACAAAATGTTTGTCATATTATCTGTTTAGTTGTTTTTCTCTTTTCCCTCCTTTTCAACTAAGCTTTAAAATTTGACAAATTGTACATACAGACCAAGCTAGAAAAAGAATCTATAAATACCATACACACTCAGTAAAACTGATTCAGATGTAGTATGTGCAAAAATTAAGCAGAGAAAAACAACTGTACCCACATGGTGCACATAAACTATGTCCAGTGTTACTGCCACACTTGTTTTTTTTTTTTTCTCTGAAGAAACTTAGTCTTTCTACGATGCTGAATGATACATAACGTGTAATAATTTAAAACTTCCACTTGTTTAATCAGTCTATCTAGGACAACACTTTCAAATAAATATATGCACACCTCTTCAGCTGTATGTCAAACATTCTGCATCTCATGACAAATTACTGAATTCTGTCATCAGCTATCACAGACAAATAATTTCTCAACATTCAAAATGAGCTAAAAACTAAACCCACTTATATTCAGTGCAGCCAGCTGCACGTTATAAAAATGAAGACTAGATGTTCTTAAGGAAAGGAGTCATCCAAAATCATATCCCTCAACTCTACATGTAACCGATGCATTGTCTGCCCCCTGCTTCCTGGTTCTCACTTACCCCAGTGGTTCTTGTTTGTTCTGGTAGAGTTTCACTGAATCATGATCCTATGAGCCTGTTATAAAATCGGTAGGGTTAAATCCATTTTATGTAAAGTACTCCAAAGCTGTCTAAGAAAGTTGAGCCTGGACATTTATTTTACATAGTGGGGGTATCCTCCACAACCCCATTACTTAAACATGATAACTCCATAGTTAACACCACTGCAGGGGAAAGATAACTTGGGAAAGGAGAAAGCAAGTTGTCTGTAAAAAGAAGTTATGTACCTACCATAACGTTCCACGTTAGTTGTCTTCTTCTCGCCTTCTTTCTTGCTGGTTGGGTTTGGAGCCGATCCTCGGCTCCAACTCGGCCATCTTCAAAAGCTCGAGAGCTGCATACTGGCTCGAGTCCACCCCACATTCCATGATGCCTAGCACTAGATACCCAGATCTTGTTTGGTAAGACTAACTGCAGACATAATAAAGGAAAGGATCCTATCCTGGAATATATAAAACCTCCAGAGAGGCTACTAGACAGAAAGGAATAGCCAGAGAAGACTCAGCCAGCGAACAAACACCATAAAGAACTCTTCCCGGTCAACAAGGATAGGGGGATGGAGGGTGGGACGCAAGAAAGAAGGCAAGAAGACAACTAACATGGAACGTTATGGTAGGTACATAACTTTATGTTAAGTTGTCTATCTCGCCTTCATTCTTGCTGGTTGGGACAGCGTCCCTAGCACCTAAAATCCTGGGTGGCTCATCGGAACAAACTCTTCAGAACAGTGGAACCAAAATCAGCTCTGTTCCTGGAAACCAAATCCAACTTATAATGTGAAATGAAAGTATGTGGGTTGGCCCACGTAGCCACAGCACAAATAGATTCCATGGGCAACCTAGCCTGAAAAACCACAGAAGTGGCTAAAGCTCTAGTGGAGTGACCTTTTGGTTTAACAGGTAACTCTTTATTCCTCAGTTGATAGATAAATGTGATGACAGAAGTCAACCACCTGGACAAGGTTACTTTTGAAACTGGAAGACCTTGTTTAACCTCAGCATAGGAAAGGAAAAGTTGGTCAGATTTCCTGATATCTTTCGTTCTATGCAAATAAAAGCGTAGTTGCCTGTGAACATCTAACTGATGCAATTTGTATTCCTCCCTGTTGGAGTGGTTGGAAAAAAACACAGGAAGATCTAGGGACTGATTCAAGTTATTTTCTGAAGAGACCTTAGGAAGGAAGGAAGGATTAGTCCAGAGAGCAACCCCATCATTGTGGAATACTAGGTATGGAGGACGGGAACAAAGAGCCTGCAGTTCCGAAACTCTTCTGCCTGAAGTAATGGCTACCAGAAAGAGTTTTCCATGATAAAAACTTCAGGGAACAAAAAGCTGCAGGTTCGAAGGGAGGCAATATTAGAGAAGCTGAAATCAAATTTAGATCCCACGGAGGTGGGGGATCTCTCACTGGAGGCCTGAGCAGAGTGGTACCTTTGAGAAAGGCTTTACACAGCTTGTGCAACATATTTCCCGACAGGCCAATGCGAAAATTTGAAATTGCAGCTAACTGAACTCTAATTGTAGCGGAAGCAGACCCAGAATGGAAGAGTTCCGCAAGAAAATCCAGAATGTAGTGTATAGGGGCTGAAAAGGGGTCTATACTCAGTCTCTGCCCAGGAAGAAAAACGCTTCCACTTACTAGCGTAAGTCTTTCTAGTGGTAGACTTGTCCGATGATAAAATAATTTCCCGCACAGATGGGGAGATATCTGGAAGCTTGGCTAAGGCTGGAAGTGGAACAACCAAGCAGTGAGCTGGAGAGATTGCAGGGATTGGTGCAGCCCGCCCGACTGATGGATCAGAAGGTCTGGAACTAGGTCCAGAGTCCAAAGCTGCTTGAGAAGATGATGATGCAGGAACGGGAACCATATTTGTCGAGGCCAGTAAGGAGCAATGAGGATCATTTTGCAACCCAAAACGGTAGCTTTCTGTATCAGTTTTGGAATAAGGGGAAACGGAGGGAATGCATAAAGAAGTCCCTGAGGCCAATCGTGGACTAGAGCGTCTCTGGGGGAATGTCCGGGAAGTGGAAGGAAAGAGAAGAATTTGTTGCATTTGCTGTTGAAGGGGGTGGCAAAAAGGTCACAGCAAGGCTGGCCCCATTTGCGGAATATTTGGTCCGCAACTACTTGATTCAGAGACCACTCGTGAGGCATGAGAATTGCTCTGCTCAGTCTGTCTGCTATGACGCTGGACTTCCCAGGGATGTGCATTGAGATCAGAAACCATTGGGAAGAGATTGTCCATTGCCAGAATCTGAGTGCTTCTCAACATAGGGGGTAGGACTTAGTTCCGCCCTGCTTGTTGATGTACCACACTACTGACATATTGTCCGTTTGAATTGCAATGGTCCCAAGTAGGAAGAGAGTCCTGTAGAGCTTGCAACGCTAGAAGCACGGCCCCCATCTCCAAGACGTTTATGCGCAGATGGTACTCTTGAGGTTGCCAGGTGCCCTGGACTGTTCTGCCCTGATAATGCCACCCCCCCACCCGATCAGGGAGGCATCCGTGGTCACCACAGCAACTGGAGGGGGTAGTACAAATGGTCTGCCCTGGGGCACTGATGTGGACACCATCCACCACGCAAGGTGCTTTTTGCATGCTTCTGTGATAATGATCATGGGAGACATGGGTAGTTGCTGGAAGGACCATTGGGTGAAAAGCAGCCACTGGAGGATCCTCATGTGAAAACGAGCTAGAGGAACAAGTATGATAGCTGCTGCCATGAGACCTAGAGTTTGGAGGACGAACCTGGCTTGAATTTTCTTGCATACTAATAATACCTGTACATGTTGACGATTCACTAATACCCTTGCCTGGTGGAAGGCTCGCTGACATGTCTTTTGTATTTAAATTTGCACCTATAAAGGTGATAGACTGCCAGGGCGACAACGCAGACTTTTTGAAATTTATTGAGATACCTAGTTTGGAGCAAGTGTCGATAGTGAAGTCTCGCAGAAGGTGATGCCTGGTGGTAGCAGTAAGGAGCCAGTTGTCTAGATATGGAAACTACCTGGAATCCTTGCCATCTCAGGTGAGCAGTAACTACTGCCATGCATTTGAACACCCGGGGAGGCTATGGTGAGGCCAAAGGGCAGAGCTCTGAACTGGTAATGGCTGGCTCCCAGCCGGAAGTGGAGGAATCTTCTGGAGCATCTGTCCATTTTGACGTGGTAGTACGTGTCCTGAAGATGTATAGAGCACATTCAATTGTCCTGACCCAGACAGGGCATAATGGACTGTAGTGTGACCATCTGAAACTTGGTTCTTTGTACAGACCTGTTCAGAGTCTCCAGTCCCCTGTCTTTTTTGGTACCAAAAAGAACCTTGAGTAAATTCCGGATCCTTGCTGGTCTGCTGGGACTTGCTGGATGGCTCTTTCTTAGCAGTTCTGAAATTTCTTGTACTGCTTGATCCCTTAGATTGGGTGGATCATCAGGAAGGGACGTATGACTTTACGGGAGTGCGAATGAAGGGTATTCTGTAGCCTCCGGATATAACAGACGGTACCCATTTGTCTTGTGTTATGTCTTGCCAGGCTCTTGGGTACAGTGATAATCTTCCCCCGACTTGCCTCTGAAGGTGAGCAGTGGGGGCAACCATTCAGGGATGGTGGGAGGGCTTCTCAGAGAAGGATTCTCTGCTGCCCTAGTTTTGCGGACCCCCTCTGCCACGAGGGTGGCGTCTATTATTGTTCCCTCCTCTGCCCCTGGATGGGAACTCACCACATGTGTCCGGCAAGGCTCCCTGAGATTTCCGGAACCACATCTTTCCGCTCTTCTGACCCTTGGGATATGGTCTAGAAGGAGTGGAAAAATGGACTCCCTCAGCAGAGAGAGTCTTGTCTTCCTGTTCACACCTGGTAAGGGTGTCCTTCACCTGTGATCCAAAAGGAGAGGAACCATCAAAGGGGGTGTTGGTGAAAGATGCTCTGAAAGGTTCCGCAAAGTTACATAGCCGCATCCAAGCGTGTCTCCTTAGAGCAACACCTGTGCCTACGGCGCTACTCGCACCATCGGCTGCATAAGAAATGAGCCTCATGGAGGAGTTCACCACTGAATTAAGAGTCGCCAGCTGGGAGGCTTCCTTAGCCCGGGCCTCCTCAGCTGATGGATCTTGGAGGGTATCTCCAAGCTCTAAGGAGATCCCTTTGAAGGCGGGTAAAGTGGCACAAGTAATTTAGAGACCTCATAGAAAAAGTCGCTGAAGAAAACATCTGCTTCCCGTATCTGTCCATCGTCCTAGCTCCTTGTTAGGAGGATGGACAGATGAAGTTTCAGCCAACTCCTTCGTGGCCGCCGCTACCACCATGGCATCAACAGGGACACCTTTGGTCAAAAACTGTTTATCCTGTGGTGCCCTTATGAATTTAGTGGGTCTTCTGGTGGTGGGTTCCGCTGTGTCTGGAGCTGACCACGTCTTCCGAGCCACCACGGACATGAGTGGGTCGAAAGGCGGAGACATCCAGGAGGTGGAAGGTCGGGATCCAAATACATCCAGGAATACAGACTCATCCTCGGAGGGGCTTAGGGTAGTCCAGTTCACCCTCTGCCTAAGCATCTCAAGGATGTCTGAAAAGGAGACATCTTCAGAGGGGGATCTTTGGGACCCTTCCGAATCCTCCAAGTCAGTATCTGATGTGATAAACTCAGGGGAGTCAACATGCTTCTTCTTGCATTTCCTCTTACGAGGTGGCTCCTCTGAATGATCAGGGGAGGCCTCGGAAGAGGATGATGCACCCAAGGGGGTGCCCTGGAGCGTTGGTTCCCCACCCTTGGGGTTTGGAGGAGGGACAGAGGCAGACGCAGGCACCATAGTGGGAGGAGCCAATGGGGATGATCGTGGGGCTGACTCAGGAGCCAGCACGCGCTCCTCATGACCTCGAAGGCGTCCCTGCTCGGATGCAGAGATGGCTCTGGTTACAGAGAGACCGGAATCCCTCTCCGCATCGAGGGGGACAGCTCCGAAGCCGATGTAGGAGCTGAGCTCACCTGCGCCGAAGCTACGAGGGGGAGAACGGGGTCAGACAAGGGTCCGATACCACTCGCCCCATCGGAGCAGACGGAGTCTCGGCACCCAGATCCCTCCAAGGATGGTACCAAGGAAGTGATGGGAGCCAACGACGGAACCGAAGGAGAAGGTATCGGTGCCGACGGTTCCACGATTCGAACCCCAACAAGCTATGGCTCCGAACTCAAGGGAGGAGTTGGAGGAGGAATAACTGCAGGCAAGGATGGAGCCGAACCCTGTTGAGGGGGGCTGGACAACATTTTAGCTAGGGCCTGCAATTTCAAAAGCCTGCTGACCACTCTCTCCAAGTCGTGATCTGGACAATCTCGATGACCGAGAAGAGTGGGAAGACCGATGACTGCTCTCCGATTGGAGCAGAGGAGACCTCGGAGCCAAGCGTATCGACTCCAGGGAGGGAGACCTAGATCTCTTTCGACTCCCTGCCGGCTCCGAAGTACGTGCCGGAACTGACTGAGAGGCAGGCACATCGGTTCCAGCCAGAACCGAGGCAGAAGTAGCAGCTTCACCTGAAGACGACTCCGAACTGGGAGTCGAAGGTTTAGGTGGCTTGGAGGACTTCACTGGCTGAGCCTTAGCCGGTGACTCCTCGGGTTTGAGCAAACCCCGTAGGATTAACTTATTCCTACGCTCCTGCAGGACTCTTGGACTGAAAGCATGGCAAACAGAACAAGAGTCCTGCAGGTGTACGGTGCCGAGACAATAGACACAAGAGGTGTGACCATCTGTCAGAGACATCTTCTGACAGCATGAATCACACTTCTTGAATCCGGACACCTTGGTATCCTTAGACACAGCTAAAGAAGGAATACCAGACAAAAAACACAACTATAAGAATTTTAGTATAGTAACTATAACACACACAAAATTACCACACCCAAAAACAGTCAAGTATGCCACAATAGTCTAACAACAACAAAAGACTAAACTAAGTAAATACTAACTATATATATATATATATATATATATATATATATATATATATATATATCTTTTTTTTAAGAAAAAGATAGGTTAGCCTCTAACTTAAAAGGCTACTTCAGAAAAGAGGGGGGGGGGGGGGACTAACTGAAACGAGTTTTCTGAAGGGAAAGGGAATCCAGGTAAGGAAAGGATATATATACCTAAACAAAGATACCCCAAGAAATATAGTATACTATGACTAATAAACTACACTAGACCTACTAGTTTTTTATCAAAAAACAGATAATAAAACATACGACCTGAGCCAGTAAGACAACCTTGAAGCAGAAGTGGCAAACGAGATCTGGGTATCTAGCGCCAGACATCATGGGATATGGGGTGGCCTTGAGCCAGTATGCAGCTCTCGAGCTTTAGAAGATAGTGTCAGAGCCGAGGATCGGCTCCGAACCCAACCAGCAAGAATGAAGGTGAGATAGACAACTTATCATATATTACACACGTATACACAAATACATTTCTGCCCAAATGGATTGACCTGCTAAACACAATGATACAACAACAGAGGGCTACAGAGACAAAGTATTGACATGCATACTTTACTTACCCAGTAAACATGTGAATTTTGTGCTTCCTAAGGAGGAAAAAAAAAAAGTTTAAAGAATCCCATCACTAAATATCAAACCATCACTAAATATCAAACCATGCATACAAAAACGATATAGACAACTGAAAATAAGAAGTTATGTACCTACCATAACGTTCCATGTTAGTTGTCTTCTCTCGCCTTCTTTCTTGCTGGATGGGTTCGGAGCCGATCCTCTGCTCCGACTCGGCCACTTACTAAAGCTCGAGAGCTAATTTTACCAGCTCGAGGCAATCCTACATTCCATGATGCTAGGCGATAACTACCCAGATCTCGTTTGGTAGCTGAAGAAAAAATTAGGCAACACAGTCCTCCAACTAGAGAGGAGGAAAAGGGATAACCCCACCAAAGATCCCAATCTAAGCTAAAGTTACACTAGGACAAGCTATTAGGCTGGCAATGCTAGATCAGGGCTCTTCAAGGAAGAGGAAAATCTTCTCGGTCTGTCCAGGCTAGGGGGATGGTGGGCGGGACGCAAGAAAGAATGCGAGAGAAGACAACTAACATGGAACGTTATGGTAGGTACATAACTTCTTAATGTTAAGTTGTCAATCTCGCCTTCATTCTTGCTGGATGGGACCGAGTCCCTAGAACCTTAATCCTGGGTGGCTCATTGGAACAGACTCTTGAGAACGGTGGAACCAAACTTTGCCCTGTTCCTGGAGGCCAAGTCCAATTTATAATGCGAAACAAAGGTATGAGGAGAGGCCCATGTGGCTGCCGCACAAATAGTGTCTATTGATAGCCTAGCTTGAAAGGCTGTAGATGTAAGCTAGTGATCTAGTTGAATGGGCTCTTGGCCTAGAAGTCAATTCTCTACCTCTGCGTTGATAAATACATGTGATCACAGAAGACAGCCACCTAGATAGGGTTACATTGGATACCGGAAGGCCTTTCTTATTCTCTGCACAAGATAAAAACAGTTGATCAGATTTCCTGATTTGTTTAGTTCTGTCCAAATAGTAATGGAGCTGGCGATGAACATCCAGATAATGTAGTTTTTGCTCCGCCCTATTAGAATAATTTGGGAAGAAAACTGGGAGATCAATTGATTGATTTAAATTTGTCTGCAAAGCTACCTTGGGTAAGAAGGACGGATTAGTCCTTAGAGAAACTCTTTGTGGAAGACTAAATAGGGAGGACGAATGCAGAGGGCATAAAGCTCAGATACTCTCCTAGCAGATGTAATGGTGACTAGGAAGAGTGTCTTCCAGGAAAGCAATTTCAATGAACAGGAAGCCGCAGGTTCAAAGGGAGGAAGAATCAAGGATGTTAAGACTAAATTTAGATCCCACTGTGGTGGAGGATCTTTGATCGGGGGCTTAAGTAAAAATACACCTCTAAGGAATGCCTTGCAAAGCTTATGGGACATGATGCTGCGGTCTGACAGGCCTATATGGAAATTTGAAATGGCTGCCAACTGAAGCTTTACTGTGGAGGAATAAGATCCTGAATGAAAAATTTCAGCTAGGAAGTCCAAGACCGAATGAATTGGAGCAGTAAAGGAATCTATATTCTTAGCCTTTGCCCAGAAGGAGAAACGTTGCCATTTACTAGTGTAAATCCTTCTGGTGGAAGATTTAAGGGAAGATACTATGATATCCCGGACGGGATTAGAAATCATAGGAAGCCTGACTAGGGACGGAAGTGGAGCAACCAAGCAGTGAGGTTGAGAGAATGTAGGGATTGGTGCAGCTGCCCCGACTGATGGGTCAAAAGGTCTGGGACTGGATCCAGATGCCAAGGCTGTACCAACAGATAACGGTGCAGGAACGGAAACCATATCTGTCGAGGCCAAAAAGGGGCAATGAGAATCATCTTGGCTCCAAAGGCGGTTGCTTTCTGAATTACTTGTGGTATTAGCGGAAGGGGTAGAAAGGCATAGAGAAGTCCCAGAGGCCAATCTTGGACTAGAGCGTCTCTGGGGGGATGGCCTGGAAGGGAGAAGAGTGTGAAGTCGGGGCATTTGCTGTTTTGAGGCAAAGCAAAAAGATCGCAGCAAGGAAGGCCCCACTTCTGAAAGATCTCTTCCACCACAGATTGAGAGACCACTCGTGTGGCATGAGTATAGCTCTGCTCAACCTGTCCGCTATGATGTTGGACTTCCCAGGGATATACGTTGCTATCAGAAACCGCTGAGAAGAGATTGCCCATTGCCAAAGTCTGAGTGCCTCTCGACACAGGGGATAGGACTTGGTTCCACCCTGCTTGTTGATATACCACACTATGGACATATTGTCCGTTTGGATTGCAATAGTCCCCAGGGGAAGAGAGTCGTGGAGGGCTTGCAACGTTAAAAGCACTGCTCTCATCTCCAGGACATTTATGTGCAGGTGGCATTCGAAAGGTTGCCAAGTGCCATGGACCATCCTGCCCTGAAAATGCCCCCCCCCCACCCGATCAGGGAGGCGTCCGATGTAACAGTGGCGACCGGGGAGGGAGGAACAAAGGGTCTGCCTTGATGGAGTTGAGGGGACAATATCCACAAAGACAGATGACTTTTGCAAGTTGGAGTTATCATGATCTTGTGATGCATAGGGAGTCATTGAAAAGACCATTGGGCGAAAAGCATCCACTGTAGAAGACGCATGTAAAAACGGGCAAGAGGAAGAAGTGGTATGGCGGCCGCCATAAGACCCAATACTTTCAGGACATACCTGGCCTGAATTTTGTCGCTCTGAAGAACATGGACATGGTTTTGAATATCTAAGACCCTTTGATCTGTTAACTTTGCTGAAAGTTGTACGGTGTCCAAGTTGGCGCCTATAAAGGTAATAGACTGACAAGGCACACTTCGAAATTTATACAGATTCCTAGCCCTCTGCAAATGTGAATGGTGTAATCTCTGTCTTGGAGAAGTTGATGCCTGGTGGTGGCAGTGAGGAGCCAGTCATCTAGATATGGAAACACCTGGAATCCCTGACGTCTCAGGTGAGCCGTAACCGTTGCCATACATTTGGTGAATACTCTGGGGGCTGTAGCAAGACCAAAGGGCAGGGCTCTGAACTGGTAGTGACTGGCCCCCAGCCGAAAGCGGAGAAACCTTCTGGAGCACTTGTGAATTTTGATGCGATAGTACGCATCCTGAAGGTCCACGGAGCACATCCAATTGTCCTTGCCCAGAAAGGGTAGAATGGACTGTAGCGTGACCATCCGGAATCTTGTTCTCTTTACAAACTTGTTTAGTTTGCTGAGATCTAATATTGGTCTCCAGTCCCCTGTCTTTTTCGGTACCAAAAAGAACCTTGAGTAGATTCCGGATCCTAGTTGGTCTGCTGGGACTGGCTGGATGGCTCTTTTTGCTAGCAGTTTTGATATCTCTGGTACTGCTAGTTCCTTAGACCGGGTGGAACGTCTGGAAGGGTTCCCTTTTGCTGAATTGGGGTTTGGATAAAGGGAATTTTGTAACCCTCGGATATGATCGACTGTACCCATTTGTCTTGAGTAAGGGAAAGCCAGGCTTTTGGGTACAGCGACAATCTTCCCCCGACTGCCTCCGAAGGTGGACAATCGGGCAACATCTCAGGGATGCTGGAAGGGTTTGTCAGAGAGAGGCTCCCTGCTGCCCTGATTGTGCGGACCCCCTCTGCCCCTAGGGCGGCATCTGTTACCCCCTCTGCCTCTGGGGGTAAACTGACCTCTTGCATCAGGCGTGACTCCTTGAGATTTGCGGAACCACATTTTCCCATCCTTCTGACCCTTAGGGTATGGTCTTGAAAGGGTGGAGAAACGGACTCCTACGGCAGAGAGTCTTGCCATCTTGTTCGCATCTGGTCAAGGTGTCTTTCACTTGAGGTCCGAACAAGGTCGAACCATCAAAAGGGGAATTTGTGAAGGACGCCTTGAAGGGGTCTGCAAAATTACAAAGCCGCATCCAGGCATGACGCCTTAATGCCACTCCTGTGCCTGCGGCCCTACTCGCTCCATCGGCTGCATATGAAATGAGCCGCACGGAGGAGTTAACAATAGAGTTTAGGGTTCCTAGTTGTGAGTTAATTTTATCCTGGGACCCAGCAGCTGACTGATCCTGTAAAACTTCTCCCAACTCTTTGAGAACATCTCTCTGAAGGCGGGTGAAGTGACACAAGTAATTCAGCGACCACATGGCAAAGGTCGCTGAAGAAAACATCCGCTTACCGTACCTATCCATAGTCCTAGAATCCTTGTTAGGAGGATGGATAGGTACTGAAGGATCGGCTAGTTCCTTCTCTTGGTGGCTGCAGCCACCACCATGGCATCAACCGGGACACCTTTTGTCAAAAATTGCCTATCAGCTGGGGCCGTAATGAATTTAGAAGGCCTCTAAGGGGTGGGTTCCACCGAATCCGGGGCCGTTCACGCCTTCCGAGCCACCACATCCATAAGGGGGTCGAAAGGCAGAGACACCCAGGAGGTGGAGGGTCGAGAACCAAACGTCTCCAGGTAAACCGACTCGTCCTCGGAAGGATTAAGGGAAGGCCAGTTCCCCTCTGCTTAAGGATTTCAAGGATGTCTGAGAAAGAGACATCCTCAGAGGGGGACCTTGGGGATCCCTCAGACTCATCCAAGTCGGTATCGGATGTAATGGACTCGGGGGAGTACACGTTTCCTCTTACATGTCCTCTTGCACAGAGGTTCACCTGACGGGTCAGGAGAAGCCTTGGAAGAGGAAGATATTCCCAGTGGGGAAACCTGAGGCGTCGGATCTCTGGGCCCAGGAGCAAGAGAGTGGGAAGAGACGTCAGCAGGCACTGTAGTGGGAGGAGCTGATGGAGCTGACAGTTGACCATGCGCTGGGGGCTAGTACGCTCATCACCTCGAAGGCTCCCCTATCAGAGAGGCCAGAGGGCTCCAGCTCCGAAGAGGTAGGAACCCCAGGCCGCACCGACAGGGACGGCTCAGAGGCCGATGTCGGGGCCGAGCTCACCAGCGCCGACGCTCCGAGAGGGAGAAAGTACAGTTTTGTACCTACCATAAATGTAGATGTCCGAACAGGAATGCATCTGCAGTCCTTACAAATGGGTTGTCCTGTCGTCAGGCAGCCCTTCGGTCGGCCGGATTCCAAAGTCTGGGTCTGGCCTCGGCTGGTGTCGCACTTCACCCGACGTCATAGCTGCAGTTCTTTGGGTATAAAGGCATCAGCCGACGCCATTTTCCTCAGTGTTTCTTGCCCCAGATGCCAGTTGCCCTCTTGGATAGCTAAATTTTGGATAAATGCCAATGTTTCCAAATAGTAGAAGGCAAACACAAACAATAAGCATGTATGTACATATATACAAACAAATACACCATAAGAGATTCCCCCCCAGCTAGCTATTAGATGGGCCAATACCCTAGGAATACCACAGAGGGGAAGGAGGGTGGGTAATCCTGACTGCAGATGCATTCCTGTTCGGACATCTACATTTATGGTAGGTACAAAACTGTACTATGTCCTTCAAGGATGCATCTACAGAGTCCTTACAAATGGGTAGAATACCATAGCCAAACTAGGGGAGGAGGAAGAAGAAATTATGGTGTAGTTAGGATCCCTTGCAAAACAGCAGTGGCAAACCCTGCTCGGGATCTAGAGTATAAAGGTAAGTTATAATGCTTGGCAAATGTATGCACGGAGGTCCAAGTAGCAGCCTCTATAATGTCCTTGGTAGCCACTCCTCGTAAGAAAGCTGTGGTAGTGGCTGTAGCCCTTGTAGAATGAGGCCTTATGTTCTGTGGAGTTTGCTTTCCATGGTAGGAGTAACAGAATCTGATGCAATTTCCTATCCACTTGGAGAGTGTCTGTTTTGAAATTGCTTTTCCTTCCCTTCCTGTTGCATATGCTACCAGAAGCTGGTCAGTTTTTCTATTGCTCTTGGTTCTGTCCAGGTAGTAACGCAACTGTCTATGTACATCCAAAGTGTGCAGCAGTCTTTCCCCCCCGTTCTGTGGATTGGGGAAGAAGGTAGGTAGGTGGATAGCCTGGTTTAAAGACACTCTGGATACCACCTTAGGCATAAATGTAGGATTTGTTCTCATGGACACTCTATCTTGATGGAAGATTAGGAAGGGTTGTACTGCCATTAAAGCCTGTAGCTCAGAAACCCTTCTTGCTGAGGTAATTGCCAGCAGAAAAGCAGTTTTCCAGGATAGGTGTTGAAGATATGCTGTTGCTGCTGGTTCGAAAGGGGGGAGTGTCAATTTTTCTAGCACAAAGTTCAAGTCCCATGCTGGTACTGGTGGTTTCCTAGGAGGTTTTACATTTTAATTCCTCTCAGAAACTGCCTGAGTAGATGATGCGAGAAGACAGGTGGATCAAGCTGTATTCTGCAGAAATAGCTGATGCATGTATCTTGATGGAGGAGTAGGACAGGCCTGTATGGAAAAGCTCTGCCAAATACTCCAGGATGTTGGCAATGTCTACCTTTGACACATCTTTTCCCCTTTCAGTACTCCAAATGAGAAACCTTTTCCATTTTCCTGCATAGTTCCTTCTTGTTGAAGGTCTGCGGGCCTCAAGGATAAGGTCTTTAACCCTTTGGGATAAATCTGGGTTAGTTGCTCTTATGTAATGTTCCAGGCAGTCAGCTTCAGAGTTTTCAGGTTTGGATGCAGGGTGTTGTAGCCGCTCTGAGTTAACAGCAAAGGAATCAGGGGTAGTGTCCACGTCTGCCCCCGAGACATGCTCCTCAGTAATGGGTACCAATGTTGTCTTGGCCAGTCTGGAGCTATCAGAATGATCCTTGGATGTTCCTCTTTGATTTTCAATAGCACCTTGTGCATCAAAGGAAGAGGTGGGAATGCATAGGCTGTCAGGCCTTTCCAACTGAAGGATAGAGTGTCCACCTTCCAAGCAAGTGGGTGGTACGTCCTTGTGCAGAATTTCTTGAGCTGGTGATTGAGTGGGGATGCGAATAGGTCTATTTGTGGCAGTCCCCATTTCCTTGTGATGACCTTGAAGATGTCCGGGTGTAGCATCCATTCGTGAGCATCCGAGGTAGTTCTGCTTAATATGTCTGCTAGGATGTTTTCTTTTCCCGGTACAAAATTGCTTGTAACTGAATGTTGTAGCTCAGAGCCATATTCCATAGGTCCAGTGCCATCCGCATAGAGGGTATGAATGAGTGCCTCCCTGTTTGTTGATGTACCACATGACTGTGGTGTTGTCTGTCCTTATCATCAACTGCCCTTCTTGGAGGAATGGTCTGAAATTCTGGATTGCTAGTTTTACTGCCAGCATTTCCTTTTGATTTATGTGCAGGTGCAGCTGATCTGGAGTCCATAAGCCTTGTATGCACTTGTCCAGCATGTGGGCCCCCCAACCGAGGTCTGAGGCGTCCGTTGTGATGGTTTGGCTTGGTTGAATGCTGTGGAAGGGCAAACCTGGGTTTGACTGGCATGCCTGAGCCCACCATAGGAACTCTTGTTTCAGGCATGGGATTAGTGGTATTTCGGTTTCTAGGCTGTGCCTGTGTTGAGACCATAAATTCTTCAGGTACCACTGTAGCTTTCTCATATGCAGTCTGGCATGAGGGACTAGGATTATGCAGGATGCCATGAAGCCCAAGGCCTGCAGTACTTTCCTTGCTGTTAGTTCTGCTTTGTTAATGCCAAGAAGTAGAGAGGAAGTTGTTCTTGTTTTTCTGCAGTTAGGAATGCCATCTGTTTTACTGTGTCCAATTCTGCACCTAAGAAGGTTATTCTTTGGGATGGTATCAGTCTTGATTTTTTTATATTGACTGTATATCCCAGGGCTTGCAGTAAGCAAATGACTCTTTGTAAGTGTTCTGTTAGCTTGTTTTTGTTGTCCGCTTGTATCAAGCAGTCGTCCAGGTATGGATATATTTGGATTCCCTGAAGCCTGCAGTGAGCGATTACTGATGCCAGGCATTTCGTGAACACTCTGGGCGCAGTAGATAAGCCAAAGGGCAATGCTGAGAATTGATAATGCTCTGATCCTGCAAGAAATCTGAGGTATCTTCTGCAATTTGGTCGTATGGGGACGTGCAGGTATGCCTCCTTGAGATCTAGAGTCACCAGCCAATACTCCTTGCCCAGCATGGGAAGAAGTTGCTGTAGGGTCAGCATTTTGAATTTTGGAACAATGATGAATGTGTTTAAAGCGGACAGGTCGAGAATAGGCCTCCAATTTTTCTCTTTTCTTGGTACCAGGAAGAGTCTGGAGTAAAATCCCTTTCCTTGTTCCATAGATGGTACCCTTTCCACAGCTCTTATCTTTGCTAATTGAGATATTTGTTTCAGAGCTTCTGTCTTTTGATTTGGTGGTAGGTTTGGCATTCCTCTTTTTCCTGGTAAAGTATGGAAATGAAACCTGTAGCCTTGGTCTATAGTTTGCAAAATCCACTTGTCTCTTGTGATGCAGTGCCAGTTTTTTGAAAATAAGGCTAACTTTCCGCCTAAGGGTGCTGCAATTTGTTCCCTGGTAGGCGGTGCCAGAGCCAAGTCACTGTGATTGTCCTGTTGCAGTGGTAGTAGTTGTGTCTGTGCCTCGCTGGTTGTTACCTTGCCACTGGCGCCCCCTGTAGGCACCTCCTCTGGATTGATTTCTGCCTCTCAACGCCTATTCCTGCCTCTCTGTGTTTTAGAGGAGTCTGGAAAGGACCACATTTTGGAAGGCCAGTTCCTGCTAAACCTTGGAGGCTGAACCTGTAAGAAATCTTTCACTGTTTGTACAGATTTTGCCTTCTCTTCCATTTTCTTCAGTACCTGCTGAGCAGGAGAACCAAATAAACTGACCTTATCCATAGGAGCATCTAATAGTTTTGCTTTAACATGATCCGCAAGACCTGTTCTTTCAACCATGCATGCCTTCTTATAACTGTGCCAGTCATGGCTGATCTAAAGGAAGCCTCCAGTGCATCATAGCCACATTTTAAAGAATGGTTACTAACCTGCTGAATGTTATGCACCATTTCTAGAACATATTTCTTATCTAAAGAATCATCAGAGGACAGTTTCTTAGTTAACTGATCAAGCATAAACTCCTGGTATTGGATCATATGAAACTGACAGTTCAATGCCCTAGCTGAGAGAGTAGCAGAGGTGTATACTTTTTACCCCATCTCTAAGGACCTGGATTCCCTTTCAGAGGGAGAGGGTTCTTAACTGAGGTCGGCTACTGCCTTAGGCCCCTGGGAGATAGTCTCGGATCTGCAAAAGGAGCCTTGTATAAATGGTGATGTGTGTCCGGGACCCTGTAAAACCTATCGGGCTTAGCAGGGGCTGGAGGCAAAGTGTCAGGAGCAGTGCAAGCATCATTAAATGCATCATCTACAACAGGAAGAACTGGAGGTATAGCTAAAGGCCTATGTTGTGGTAAATGCAAAAAAGTCCTAAGCCTTTTCCTAGAGTCTGAGAAATCTTGCCCCTGCCATTGAAATTGCTCTCTCATGGCATGTAAGGTTTCCCCAAAGGAAAATTCCTCTGGTGGAGAGGCAGAAGGAATCGATTCCTCAGCATCGGAGTCTTCATAAGTAGAAAAAGGAGCCTCTGGATGGTCTGTATTGTCTGAATCACCAGAATCATCTGAGGACACTGGCTCAGGGGGCTCTGCTCTAGGTCTCTTTTCTGGAGGAGGTTGAGAGGCCCTATCTGGATGAGGTTGGGATCCCCTTATTAAAGAGATGAGATCCTCTGCCAGAGTAAGCATTTGGGAACTGGAACTGGGTCTGTGAGAGGGGGGCTTAACAGGCACAGACTTAGAAGTTTTGGCTGCTTTAGCCCTGGCACAGGCCTTTATGGACATGGCTGCAGGCGGCCTAGCAGCACCACGTGCAGGGGTTGAAACATCCAAAGGGATGGTGTCCGATAGTTCTTGTGAAACCACAGTAGCAGGTTGAATTTCAGAGGCCGACTCAACCAGGTTAGAAGGGGCCTCGGTAGTAGTCATGGATTCGGCTGAAGTTAGAACCGTTTGCTCGATTTCGGCCAAAACCGAGCCACTCGCGGTTTGCGAGTGTCGGTCCTTTTCTTTGCGTTTCTTAACTTGTGAAGTCGGAGGATCCGACGGCATTATGTACGCAAATTCTGAGCCGAAAAACTGTTCAGCAAACTCCGACCGACGTCTAAGCGTCCGTCGGTTGAAAGAAGCACAGGCTAAACAAGCTGCTACGTCGTGGTCTGGGCCTAAACAAGGTAAGCAGTAAGAGTGGAAATCTTTATGAGGTATTTGTTTCCCACAAGTTAAACAGTTATTCACTTTTTCTGACATCGGCTGAGGCAAGAAAGAGTCCCCAACGGGGTACTTAGCTTTTTAGAAGTCTTCGAAGTAGTATTCGGTAGTAGTAATCTCTGGATCTGACCGACCGGCACTTGCGAACAGCTTCTGCTTCGGGCGCCACGCGGCAAGAAAGACTAAGGAAAATGGCGTCGGCTGATACCTTTATACCCGAAGAACTGCAGCTATGACGTCGGGTGAAGTGCGACACCAGCCGAGGCCAGACCCAGACTTTGGAATCCGGCCGACCGAAGGGCTGCCTGACGACAGGACAACCCATTTGTAAGGACTGCAGATGCATCCTTGAAGGACATCAGGGTAGGACAAGGGTCCGATGCCACTCGCCCCCTCGAAGCCGGCGAGAGAGACCAGGTGCCTGGATCCCTCCAATGAAGGCATCAAGGAGGAGATCAGCGCAGAGGACGATGGAGCCGAAGGGGGAGGTATCGGCTCCGATACCACAACAGTCACGGCTCCGAGGAGCTCCGGCTCCAAACTCTGGAGGAGAGTCGAAGGAGGAATATTAGGTGGAGTTGTAATAGCCTGTCTGATGAGACTGACTATGAAGCATTTGGGCCAATGCCTGAGACTTGGTCATGGTCAGAAAGCCTGGATGACCGAGAAGATCGCTCCGATGGCTCCGCTCCGAGAGCAGGGGTGATCTCGGAGCCGAATGGATAGACTCCGATGGGGATCTGGACCTCTTTCTGGAGGTAGATAGAGCTGAAGGAGCCAAAGATACGTCGGCTCCAGCCGGAGCCGACCGCGAGTGTAAGGACTCAGCGGTATCAGCGCCGAGTGGAGCTGATACTGGAAGCTGCGACACAGAAGGATTGGCTCCAGCCGGAGCCGATCTTGCCACAGAAGGGGAGCCAGCAGCCGAAGGCTTAGGACTCGGAGCCGACGGTTTTGCTGGCTTCGAGGGCTTCCCTGGCGCAGACTTAGTCGGGGAGCCCTCGGGCTTTAACAAGCCCCTTAATATTAATTTGTTCCTGCGCTCCTGCAGGACTCTTGGGCTGAATGCATGGCACACAGAACAAGAGTCCTGCAGGTGCAGGGGTCCCAGGCAGTAAACACAAGAAGTGTGACCGTCTGTCAGACATTTTCTGACAGCACGAGTCACACTTCTTGAAGCCTGAGACCTTTGCCTCCTTCGACATATCGGTGTCGAAGTAGTAGTAGGAAAAAAAAAACACACACAAACACCCGATCCAAAAACAAACTAATAAAAAAATAGGGATACCGGGGTACAAACACACCACAGAATCCCTGACAAGAGTTAGGAAAGGGGCAGGCTTAAGGCCTAACCTAGGGAGGTATAATTAGGGATAGGGAAATACAAGGTACTAACGGGGAAAATGTTTAAAATTAACCGCTAAGTATCTAACAAGAAAAAAGGAGTAGGAACTAAGTAAAAAGGATGACTAAATGTCTCAAAATTCAAAAACTTACCAAGAGCCAGTAAAAACGCACCTCGCAAGCGAAAGCGGCAAACGAGATCTGGGTAGTTATCGCCTAGCATCATGGGATATAGGGTTGCCTCGAGCCAGTAAAATTAGCTCTCGAGCTTTAGTAAGTGGCCGAGTCGGAGCAGAGGATCGGCTCCGAACCCATCCAGCAAGAATGAAGGCGAGATTGACAACTTAACATCAAGACTTATATTACAGATATCTATAGAAATGGCAAGCTTTGACTAACTGGTCATACTGATGTTTCGCAGTATCTGGTTTAGGTTCACAGACTAACAAAAGCAAAACACAATGGCTAAACATGCATCACTGCAGAGTGACAGCAGAACAGCACAACAAATGTCTCTACACTGATTTAATCTCAGTTTAAATGAAACTGATTACATTGTCACAAGGACAGTGCTGGATATAAACAAGATGCTCTACCTCAACCTAATTTCACTGGATCACTATAACAAGTGAAAAAGTCACAGCTTATTCTCTAAGAAATCATGCAATGAAGCAAGCAAACTCATACTGGGAACAGACTGGCAATCTTGTTTTAATATGCATGAGGTTAGGTTAACTTGAACCAGCATTCATAACCTGACAGCTTCCATCATTTTAGCAACTAGTGGAAGGGATGACGGCGCTTACCAGAACAAAATGGTGTTCATGCACACAGACGTCATCTTAGATTATCAAATGTGGCACAAAGACAAAACCAGTACACACAAATTGCATACAACTGAACCTGGCAGCCCCTCAAATGCAAAAGGGATGGTTTAATGTAGAATGCAACAGGTAAGAATCTATCCAGTGGATATATATAAACTTCCTTTAGACAATTTAAAAGAAGTCTCACAAATGTGATGAATTTTCAAATTATGCAAAACGCAGACAAAAGGTCATTAAACTTAATGGAACACAATGATTTGCAGCATAAAAAAAAGCAGATTTAATGTTGACATACTCGCACACCCATGTAGAATGGTATCACTGTCACCCGGATGTTTTCTGTTGTTTCCCTGTGCACATCAGACAGTTCTAACCAGGGGTGATTCTTTTCTTGCCAGGCACGCAAAGTTTCCCGAGATACAAAAGGAGGTACTGCAAAAACAGGGCAAAAGTACTTTACTTCATAAAGCTTTAAACACAACTTTACAGGTGAAGAGATGCATAGAATTTCACACTTGCATGTCAGACTACAGTTTCAAGGTATACACTGCATAAGTAAGTTTTGGTTTACTGCACTTTACACAACTACTATTCTTTTGCTATGGTCAGATGCAGAATACATTTACCATTAATGAATGGCCTGGAATTCCCTGCATAAGCACTGACAGCAGTGAGGGCATTTGATTTGTCCTGATGTTTTACACAAGCCAGGGATACTTAGGCTATTACTGCAACCAACTGATTGCAGGATTTATGCAAATAATGACTGGACTCAAGGCAGCCATGAAAACGAAAGGAAAGCCAAAAATGTCTCAGTGGGCATAGTTCCTAAAACTTACATGTGTGGGAACAACTGGTATGGAGCTCTAACGTTTTCCATATTCTGTGCTGATGCAATGCATGAGCATTATTTCTAATAAACTCAGGCCCTGACTACATGCCTGTAGACCTGATGACATTCACTGCTGGAAAAAAGAGCTGTATGCATAAAGTAAGCCTAGCTATAAACCTTATCACCCATTTTTAACTGCCATCAAGGTAAACAGCCTAGGTACTATCCAACTACTCCTGTGCCCATCAATCACTATGCAACAGAAAAAAAATCATCAACTACTAACAGTGACGCCCTCTTTCTTTCATATCAAAATGTTTACCTCCCTTCCATGATCCACATCTGTAATGCTACTGTGAGCAATCCCATAACACCTTTCAGTACAATAGTACCAAAAATGTATCCTCATCTTACCAGCCCATACTTTTCGCTCCTCTTTATTTACAAACATGAAGCACATCACCCTACTTAAAAGGGACTCTCACAGTGAGATAATATGCGCTAAATTAAAAGGGGCTTCCTACAAGAAGTACACCTCCTATCCAAAGAACAGTAAAACTCTTATTTAATACAAGGAAAGACAGGAAGCAGATCACATACAGACACATCCCACACACAATGAAGCCTCACATCACACCTCTCAACCTCTTAGAGCAAGAAACTGGACAAAGCTATAAATGAAAGTGGGACAAAGGCCCAAAAAAGGGATATTTATATGTGTAGTATATTTGTGTCTTTCGGCTTTTCCCAGTTAGGGGTCGCCACAGCGGAACTCCGGTCCGCTAATGACTGGCAGTTTATTTCTATGTACCGGCTTGCCAGGCCTGACGCATAACCGTCAAAGAAGGTACATCCATTCACGCATGTCTCCACGTAGAAGACGCTCTAGCTGAGAATCGAACCGGACAGCGACTTACTGTGAGGCGACAAAGCTACCGCAGCACCACCACCGCGGGTATATGTGTAGTATATTGATTAGTATAATTTTTTACTAAAATTTTTTATAGTTCATAATTTTTAATTTTTCTTTGAACATCACTGCCTCTGAATTTGCTTTATTATGTCTTTTTATATTGTTAACTTTGTCACTGTTCATGCTTGGAGCTTTTCTCCCCGGGCCTCTACTGAAAATGGACATATATCCAGCTAGACTAGCCTGGTCAACAAATGTAAAATAAAAAATAAATAAATAAAAATAATTTTTTTAAATATTGCTCTTGCAAACTTAGAAAGCTGACAGAACAAATTTTGCATTAGCATTAATTTTCTGAAGGGTATGAAGTCTGAAACTGAAATTTCTGTCATTATTTTCTAACTTCAATCTTTAATGATTTGCCACTAATTTGCCAGAAAACCAGAATTTTATGAAAAACAGACCAAAAATGTGAGACAAAAATCTGTACATTTGAGAGGTACGTCTCACATAAGAAATGTTCCCCTCCTTAGTGGGTAAACCCTGACCTAAGAATAACTGCTACAAAGTTTGTAAAAGGTCTTTAACTTGTAAAGAAAGGCTGGGTAAAAATCACTGTGCAACCCTTCATGTGTAATCAATCAATGGTGTCCATACACAAATGTTCTAAGCAAAAATTATTGCAGTAAAGGTCATGACATGATATACAGCATACCAGGTAATCTACAAAATTATCAGTGGATGCAGGAGACAGTACTTATTGCAAAGAATGCAAATTACACGTGTAGAACAATACTTCTGGCTGAATCCAGTTATTATAAAACCTCAACAATATCACTCACGTGGTCAAAAAATTATTAGTTTAGCATTTTACAAGAAAGATTACAGTAAAGCTCTGGGGAGGTGATGGCTATAACTGCTTGCAAACCCCACATCACCCAAGCGTATGAACACTAAATCAGGACTGCATATTCACTACAGTCACCTGGAAATGATACTGTGAGTGTGTGTGTTAGGCGGTGCAGATGTGACCCCCCCCCCTCCCCAAATCACCATGCTAAGGGATTCAGGGCATGAATCTCCTCGCAAAAACACCTATCAAAACCTTTGTATTGACATTTTAAATTATTTGCTTCACATGCATAGCTTTATACCATGCTTTGGCTATTCATATGCTTTGTTTACAAGAAAAGGCATTTAACTACAAGAGAGCTCAAGTTCAAACATGTACGCTTTTACACATCTTCAACAAGGGAAAGGTACTACTGAATCCAAAGGTCTGAGTCTAGCTGCTACTGGTCAAAAACTGGAAAAGGCATATACAAAAGTTAAGTACTTACCATAACACTATATCCATGTTGTCTTTTCCATCTTGCTCACCATACAGGTGGATCAGATCCTACTGGCAACTTTTTAGACTCCAGGATCTAGGGCTCAGGCTCCACCTCTCTACCCATAATCCCCTTCAGTCCACAGATTACCTCAGATTATGTTTGCTTACCTGCATCCTAAATATACCACTACTTTCTAATAGAACAACACAGGGAAAAGCAGGTCACAGAACAAGATTGTATACAAGAAAAGGCTCTGTACTGGTCCAATATTGTCAGCAGCGAGCTGCAAACATAGGTTCATAGATAGGTACTAGGCTATTGGCCCTAGGGCCTATATAAGCCTAGCCAAAAAGGTACCCTGGCTTTTGCCACCCAAGAAAATTATTTTCCTGGGCACCTGTTGAGCAGAGCCACAAAAGTGATGCCCAGGGTGAATTTCCTATCTCCCGTCTAATCATCAAGATTTTTCTTGAAAAGTGCTGAGGATGAGCTTTGTTTGATATAGATATGTAGCTTGTTCCAGAGTATGGAAAGTCTCTGGGACAGGAATCTATCTCTACAGCATGTTCTGTTAATTGTGGTGACAAGGTTTAGGTCCCTAGAGCGTGTAGCTCGGAGGGATTGGGATTTCTTTAAGTGGAGCATGTCCCAGAGGAATGGAGGGAGGGAAGGGTGAGCTGGAGAGAAGATGACAGCATGGCTTATACATAACTTTCGTATCCAAAGTTGTCTTTTCTGTCTATCTCAACACTGTTAAGAGTCCCCAGCTACTATATACTTCAGGATGGTCTCATGGAAGGATATTCTGGAGGATGGTAGAGTCAAAAGGACACACAGGATCTCGAATGTAGGTCCAACCTGTAATGGGAAACATGTGTGAACTGTAAACTAAGTAGCCACAGTGTAAATACAGTCTACTAGCACTCTGGCTAAGAAAGTTGCAGATGCTGTGACTGCTCTAGTAGAGAGGGCTTTAGGTTTGTGAGGTAGAGACATTGCCTTCGCTTTGTACGCAAAAGTTAATACAATTGTATAGCCACCTGCATAGTGTAACAGAAGATGCACCATTTCCCAGCTTGCCCAGAAAAAGGAAGCCAAGAACTGATCACTGCCTAACATGCAAAGCTATGTCGAACCCACAGCTGCTGGACATGCTCCTCTTAAAGAAATCCCAATCCTTCCGAGCTACACGCTCTAGGGACCTCAACCTCGTCATCACAAACATGCTGGAGGGATAGATTCCTGTCCCAGAGACTTCCCATACTCTGGAACAAGCTACCTATTTATATCAAACAAAGCTCCTCATTAGCACGCCAAGAAAAATTTTGATGATTGGATGGGAAATAGGAAGTTCACCCTGGGGATTCACCTCTGGGGCTCTGCTCAACAGGGGCACAGGAAAGTAATTTTCTTGGGTGGCGAAAGCCAGGGTAACTTTTTGGCTAGGCTTACATAGGCCCTAGGGCCAATAGCTTAGTACCTACCTATGAAACAGTTTTCCTAAAATGTGTAGTAAGATGCAAATAAAACCTCAGCTGAAGATGACCATATGGCAAAAGTAATGTACATTTGCCTTGTTAGGAAATAAATTTGGCAAGTTAACAGCCTGATTAAGGGAATTTTCTGAAGGTGCTTTACTAAGAAAGTTTGGACCAATTCAAAAATAAATCCTATCTTGATGGAAAATCAGATAAGGTGGTTTACAAAACAGTGCTTGCAACTCAAATCCATCTAGCCAAAGTAATAGCCACCAGAAAGAGTCCTCCAATACACAAATTTAAGATCCATTGAAGCTGCCAATTCAAAAGGAGGTCTTACTCAGGGACTGAAGCAGCATAATGTCCCAAAGGAGGAGCAGGGTCCCTCAGCAGAAGTCTAAGAAGGAAAAAATTACTCATAAAAAAGCCTTGGACAATTTCAAAGAAGCACTGGGGGTCTGATTTTCTCCACTGTGAAAGTTAGAGATGGCTGGCAAAAATTTCAGAATAGAAGGTAATAGAGCTGAAAAGAGATGCAGACTTTTGAAGGAGGCCCAAATTGCAAATCTCTTACACTTACTTCTACAGATCTTTCTGGTGGCTGTTTTTTTTTGTGTGAAGAGGATATGATATGGAGTATAGAAGAATAAAGCCTGGCATTTGTGAAGATCACTGGAATTGGAGAAGCCAAGTGGTTAATTTGAGGGCTTTGATGTCCCAGTGAGGCTGGTTGGACAGTTCAGACAAGATATCAGAAAGTGGGTCCAGCACCCAGGGAGGGTGTTTTCAGATAAGACCAAAGGATGGGGAATCATATTTGACAATGTCAAGAGAGAGCAATGAGGACGACTCTTTCCTTACAGCATACTGCTTTCTGAAGAACTTTTTTATAAGGGGAAATGGTGAAAATGCATAAAGGACACCCGGGCACCAAGTGTGAAATCAGAGGGCCCCCTCACCGACCATTCCTCCTGCGGAATCTAGGTAAATTAGCTGCTGCATTTGGTAATGAGAGGGGAAGCAAAAAGACTGCATCAAGGCTGGCCCCAAAAGAAGTTCAGCTTTGTAGCCACCAACTGACAGAGACCACTTGCGAGGAAGGAGAATGGACCTGCTCAATCAGCTAAAACACTGGAATTCTTCAAGATGTGCACTGCTACTAGAAAGCATTAGGAAGACATCACTTACTGCCAAACCTTCGTGGCTTCTTCACAGAATTGGTACAAACAGGCTCTTCCCTGTTTGTTGATGTGTCATACTACTGCCATACTGCTCGTCTGGACCGAACTCGCAGCCACAGAGAGAGAGTGTCCTGAAAGGCCTGCAGCACTAGGGAGGACTGCCTTCATCTTCAAGACGCTGATGTGACATTTGGCCTCTAACATTGTCCACATGTCTTGCACAGTCTTCCCTTCGTAATGCCCCCCCCCCACTCCACCCCAGAAGGGAGGTGCCTATAGTCACTGTGGCAATGGAAGGTGGAAAAATGAGAGGGCAACCTAAAGCCTCAAGCAGGGAAATCAAACACCAGTGAATCTGATGTCTGCATGCTGACAAACTGGAAATTGCATGGGTTGATACAGTACATATCACTGGACTGAGGATACACTGCAGAACTTTCATGTGAAACCTGGCATGTGGAACAAGTGTAATTGAAAGTGCCACTGACCAAGATAATTGGAGGATAAGCCCTGCTGGGGCTTTGAATAGGAAAGAAGTATAGTTGTATAAGTAAACTTACCATAACAGTAAATGTCTGAATGACCACTACTGCAGCAGCCTTAAGTATATGGGTTATATCCTGCCAAGGATACAACAGCCATCCAGCTTCCAAAGCTTCACGGCTCCTTTCACACCCAAACTGTCAGGCAGCTCGAACCGAGATAAGACAAGTCTGGGTGTTAAGTCCTTCAGAGCTTTCCTGCAGAGAAACAGAGAGAGGCTGGGCCTTGAAAGGACAATGTTAGGAAGACCAAAAAAAAAAAAAGGAAATAAAGGGGAGCAGAGATAGGGAACGGCTACTGCAGTTTTGTCATTTGAACATCCACTGTTAATACTATGTTCAGCATAATGATCACTGCTGCAGTAGCCTTCGCTATATGGTTAGATTACCCTATCTTAGTACATTTGGGAGGCGGCATGAAGAGTCCAAAAGCCCCTGGAGAATGGTCTTAGCAAAGCTTGACCTAGACCTACAAAAGGAATCTAGCTTACAGTGCTTTATGAAAGTATGTACAGAAGACCAGGTTGCAGCTTCTGAAATGCTTCTAGAATCCATCTCTTTCAAAAAGCCATAGATAAAGCCAACTCCCTGGTTGAGTGGACACTGGTCCTGCCTGGAAAAATTTTGTCGTGGTGAGTACAAAAAAAGGTAACAGTCTTAACTATTTGGAAGTAGTATGTATTGAGACAGGTTGTTCTTTCTTCCTACCTTCACAGGAAAACAGCAGCAGATCCAAAGATCTGAAAGATTTAGTTCTGTCAAAATAGTACCAAAGTTGTCAGTGGACATCAAGTTATGGTGTATTCTCTCTCTCTCTCTCATTTTAAGAGCAATAAAGAAAATGGGTGATGGATACATTGGCTTAAAGTAAACTCTGATACGACTTTATGCATAAAAAAACAGATGAGTTTTCAAAGAAGCCCCGTCTCTGTGGAAAGAGAGAGGGGGCTTACTCGCTGTAAGAACTTGCAACTCTGATATCTTTTTGCAGAGGTCAAAGCAATCAGTGAAACTGTTTCCCATGTTAAGAACCTGAAGTTAGCCAGATTAGCTGGGTTCAAATGGAAAAAAAGCATTTTCTCCAACACATAATTAAGATCCCAAGAAAGGGCCACTGGTTTTCTTGGTGGCCTCAAGTAAAACCCCTTTCAAAAACATTTTTTACAAGAGAGAGCTTGAAAGAGGATCCATAGGCAGACATTCTGAAATGGCCAATAACTGAACCTTGATGGAGGAGTAAAAAAGACCATAGGAAAGTAACTCAAACATAAAACCAGAGAGCAATTAGCCCTGAATGAGTGCTGACTATATTGTTGTTGGCACCAACTACAATTTTATTTTCTCAGGTGGTCAGTTGAAGTTGATTGGGTGTAGGGTGTATCAAATGCTCCTGATCTTGTGTAAGTAGATCCATTATGTGAGAAAAAGTGTGGTGACTGCCCTTGGCCATTTCCAAAAGAAAGGAGAACCTCTGCTGCCTGGGCCAGAAAGGGAGTCACCACAAAGATCTTGGGGGATTCCTTCTGAATCTTTAGAAGTACCCCGGATATCAGCAGAAACAGTGGAAAAGCATACAGGAACATTCCTGTTTAAAAAAAAAAAAAAAAAAAATCACAAAAAGGCATCTGTCTTCCACACCTTCGAGCATGCAGTCCTACATCAGAATCTTGTCAACTGATTAGACAGGAGGCAAATGGATCTTCTACTGGAACTCCCCACAGATGCATCAAATCTTGGAATACCACCTGATATGGTTTGCAAACTCGAGCTTGAGAGCTGGCCCTGTCCTGTTCAGCTTATCTTCTTCTTTCGGCTTTTCCCAGTTAGGGGTCGCCACAGTGGATCATCTGTCCGCTCATGATTGGCAGCGGAGTTTTACAGTGTCAAGTTGCCAGCCCGGCGCCCAACCTTCCACAGAAGGCGCACACATGCACACACTCATACCTATGGCCAATTTAGAGCGTGTCCAATCCACCTACAGCATGTCTTTGGGATGTGGGAGGAAACCGGAGCACCAGGAGAAAACCCACGTGACCACAGGGAGGACATGCAGACTCCACACAGAAGGCACCCCAGCCAAGAGTCGAATCAGAGAACCTCTTTCTGTGAGTGCCACACAATATTACTCTGACAGAATGAAGGCTGCCTGTAGAAGGAAACTATGCTGCGAAGCTATATCCCAAGATACCATGGCTAATCTGCAAAGGGGGTATGATCTGGTCCCCCCTGCATGAAGATGCACCACATGTTTGTGGGTACCGTCAGAAAAATACTTGAAGAGGTCCTGGAGACCAAAGATAACTCAGAGATGAGTGCCTTGATCAGGATGAGAGAGATCTCAGATATATTGTATCTTTCTCATACAGTGAAACAATACTAATTTCATGAACTTTATTATACTTAGACTTAGGTATGGGGTCCATTCCAGTCATGGTATTAAAAACCCAAAAGATTTGGAAAACTTAAAAGGGAATCTTGCCAAGGTTATAATGGAAATCATAGATGCCATGAGACCCAAAATCCTAAAGTATTCCCGTCACAGTAACCAAAGTCTGAGTGGAAAACCTTAGACATAGATCTGGACACAGACATACTTTTTTCCTATGGAAGAAAAGCTCTTTGAACTGAGGTATCTAGCTGACATCCCAGGAACACAATGTGTGAAGGAGTCAAAAAGGACTATTGAATGTTCTCTTGGAATCCCAGCTTGTGTAAGAGATCTCTCATCCAACTGAGAGATTACGGACGCATGTGAAGATAAAGTCATCTAAATACGGAAAAAAAATGGATATTCTGTAGCCTGCATTGTTCTATAACTGAAGCTAGCCACGTAGTGGACACTTCTGGTGCACTGGACAGTGCAAAGGGTAAAACAGAGAGCTGAAAGTGATCCAGACACAGAATCCTTAAACTCCTGAATTTGGATGAAAAAGAATAAGACACGTGTCTTAAATGTAGAGTTACCAGGAAACTTGAATGAAGACTGTGCAACAGATTGCAAAATGACATCATTTTGAAGTTAAACACCATCTAAAACAGGTCTAAGAAGAAATATTTAGAACTGGTTTCCAAGCATAGTCTTTCTTTGCCTCTAAAAATATTCTTGAACAAAAATCTTTCACAACTCTGGTAGAAGGGACTGGGACTGGCTCTACCATTCCTCAGAACAGCATGTAATGAAGGGCAGGTGGAAATAAGTCAATAAAAAATAACCACACTAAAATCGATATGTAAAAAAAAACACAGCCACGAATCTTGAGAAACCTGTATAAACGTATTAAAGACTTGGTGCTTCAGCTCAAAGCCTTCAAAGAGTAAAAATCAAAACACTCATCTCTTCTTAAATGCAATAAAATCTCAATTAAGCAATTATCCAAGAACAATAATTAAAAATATATACTTCCAATTACATTCTTTGTTTAATCTAAATGGTTCCAAAGTATTATATTTTAAAATAAAAAAAAGTTTCTTTTCATAAACATTTGTCCTTAATATTTATGCCTTGTTTTCCCACTGCGATGGATACCAACAACTGGCCTGTCTGTCTGTACTTTTTGTTCTGTCCAAACAGTACCAGATTTTCTGCAGACATCCAGTTAAGTAGAGGAGTCTTTCCGCTTTGTTCTGTGGGTTTGGAAAGATGACTGACAGAGGGATAAACTTGGTTAAGGCGAAGTTCTGAAACTACGTTTGGCTTGAACGATGAGTTTGTTCTAAGGGTATCCCTGTCTCTGTGGAAGACACTAAAGGGCTCTGTACATATGAGAGCTTGCAATTCAGAAAACTCTTCTAGCTGATGTGACAGCTATAAGTAAGGTGGTCTTCCAGGTAAGCATCTTCACAGGTGCAGTAGCATTGGGCTCAATGGGTGGCAGGGCTAGTTTTTCCAAAACATAGTTTAGATACCATGCTGGAATGGGATCCCTTCTGGAAGGTCTCTGGTGAATCACTCTTTTTTTTTTAGGAACAGTCGCTTGTGAAGGTGACAGAAGAGTAGTGTAGCAGTCTGCAAGTAAGATGAGATTGCAGATGCAAGAACCTTTATGCTGGAATAAGGCAGGCCCTGTTCAAACAGGTGTGATGTATAAAGAGGTACTGAACTGATGTCTGCTTGAACTAGGGTAGTGCGACAGCCGTGACACCAAGTGGAAAATATATTCCATTTTGCCACGTTTGATTTTCTGGTGTTAGGCTTTCTTGCCTCTTAAAACAAACAGCACCTCTTCTATGTAAGGCATCATGACTCAATCCTCCAGGCAGCTAGATTGAGAGATGCCAGGTTGGGGTAGAAAACCAAGCCCTTAATTTGGCTGAGAAGGTCTAGGCCCTTTGGAAGCATGCAAAACCTCCCTTCAACAAAAGTGAGGAGTAGAGAAAACTAATGTTGTCTGGGCCAGAAGGGGGCTACCAGTAGCATAATGGGCCTGTCAGTCCAGATCTTTGTAAATATCCTGGGAATCAAGGGTATGGGAGGAAATGCATACAGGAACCAATGAGTCCATGCGAAGGAGAAGGCATCTGTTTTTCATGCCTCCTCCTGCTGTGTTCTAGAGCAGAATCTCAGAAGTTGTTTGCTGTGGAAAGAGGCAAAAGGGTCTATAGAGGGGAATCCCCCATTCAGTGGTGAGATTCAGGAAGACTTCCCTTAACATCCCACTCATTTGGATCTAGTAGGTCCCTGCTCAGGAAGGCTGCTAGAAGACTGCTGTAGCCTGGGATATATGATGCTATGAGGGTAATTCCAAAGTCCTAGGTTAGCATCCAGATCTTTTTGGTAAGGCTGCACAGTGGTTAAGATAAGGTCCCTCTGTGTTTATGTACCGCCCAATTCCAGATTTGCAGAGTTCCTGGCCTTAAACGCTGCCTGAAAAGCTTTTAGGGCTAAGACGACTGTCAGCATTTCCTTTAGACTGATGTGCAACTTCCTCGGTTGTAGGGACGAAATGCTCTGCACCCTCAGTGGGCCCCAAGTGTGCTTTCCAAGCTATGTTCATAGGTAAGTACTAGGCTATCTGCCTGAGAGCATCTAAGCCTAGCTAGAATGTGTTGGCTTTCGCCGCCCCCTTAGATTAGTTCCCTGTGCCTCTGTCCAGCAGAGCCATTAGTTCCCTGTGCCTCTGTCCAGCACAGCCACTGCAGTGATCCCTGGGGTAAATTTTCTGTTTCCCATCCACTCGTCAAGGTTTCTCTTGAGTGTTGGTGAGGGGCTCTGCCTAATGTAGATTGGAATCCTGTTCCAAAGCATGGGGAGTCTCTGGGACAGGAATCTCTCTCTCCAGTACATCCTATTTATCGTTGTGGTGAGGTTTAGATCCCTAGAGCGTGCGGCTCTCAGGGATTTGTTTTTTTTTTAGGATGAGCATATCCATCAATTCTGTGTTGGACATGGCCTTGTATGTCAGGCAGAGATCACCTCTGAGTTAGCGGTATGCAACAGAGTACAGCTGGAGTTTCTTCAGTTGGGCTGCATAGGGCATCTGTTTGAGGCCAGTAATCCTCTTGGTGACGTACTTCTGTGGTCTTTCCAGCTGTTGCAGGTGTCTTGTAAGGTACAGCCCAAATGGGGCATTTTACTCTATGATGGGTTTGATGAGTAGAGGGGCACAATAACCTTTTTAGTTCTAGATGCGAACCCTTTTGTGATTAGGTGGGCCATAGGGAAGGATTTTCTAACCACATTGGCAATATGATTATGAAAGGAGAGATTACTATCTACTTGGGTTCCCAGATCCCTTAAGACATCTTCTGTATTTAGGGGACTACCACGTATGTGGTAGTTCACGGGTACTTTGTTTTTTCCAAAGGGGATGACTATGCACTTTTTGGCATTTAGCTTGAGGCCATGATTTTGACACCAGGTATCCGTCAATTATGGCCCCCAGTTTGCAGTCGTCTGCAAACTTGGTCAGCCATAGTCCTCCTGTGCTTGCCTATACCTCTGAGAAGTATATACAGAACAGGAGAGGTCCCAGGACTGAGCCCTGGGGGACGCCACTTGTAACCGGTTTAGAGTTGGACCTAGAGCCTGCAACTCTCAACGTGTGGGTTCTATTCCTGAGCCAATTGGCAACCCATCTCATGACATAGGGGTTTATGTTCAGGCTGGTGAGCTTGTATACAATACCAGAATGGGGAATGGTGTCGAAAGCCTTTGCGAGGTCTAGGTAGGCTGTGTGGACCTCCTTTCCCTCGTCTAAAGCCTTGGTAATGGTCTCCAAAAAGTCCACCAGGTTTAGGAGGCATGATCTCCCCTTAAAGCCAAACTGGGTAGGGTCCAATATTTGGAGGTTCCCAATGTCTCTGTTAAATGAGTTCCATGATTATGCGCTCCATAGCCTTGCAGACCAGGCTAGTCAGGCTTACAGGGCGATAGTTCCCAGGGTCTGTTGTGGCTCCAACCTTTGTGGAGCAGGATAACTGTTGCTGTGCGCCACTCTATGGGTATGCAGCCTGTAGAGAGGCTGAATTTGAACAGTTTAGGTGAGGGGTTAGTTAATTTTGGAGCTCATGTAAGACACAACCTGGGACACTGTCCGATCTCACTGAAGCTGTATTTTTAGCTTTGGATATGGCTGTTTTAACCTGTGTGCCACCGATTGCCAGGGATCTACATTCTTCTGGTATGGTTATGGGCCCTTTAGGGGGTGAGAGGGGGGTGAACTTTGCATTAAACCTGTCTGCCAGAATGTTGGCAATATCAGTCAGTTCAGTGTATTTTGTGCCATTCTGCACTAACTCAGAGCAGATCTGAGAGTTTCCACTTAGGTTCTTGACATAGCTAAAGAATGCTTTGTGGTCATCTTTGGAGTCCTTGGCAATTTTTCTTTCGAAGCTAGCCTTGGATGATTTTATGAGGGATCGTAGTTTCTTGCTGATACCTATCAGGGGTGTCTTTCCTTCTTGGGATTTTACTTTCTTCTGTACTAGTTTCCTCCTTCTATTGTATAGCTTGTTTATGGCAGGGGTCCACCAGACTGGTTTCCTTTTCTTGGAGGAGTGAGTCTTGGTTTTGCTTGGGATAGCACGATCCATGCATTCTTGCAGGTGCTCATACAGTGCCTTTGTAAGGGATTCAGCAGCTTGGACAGCGTTGTCCTTCAGCATGGGAGCTGTGAACCTTTCCACCTCGGTCTTGAGTAACGTGAAGTTTACTTTTGAAAAGTTTTTCACGGTGGTTTCCTTGACTGGGGGTGGGGGGGGGGTGTGGATATCCAGAGTGATTAGTCTATGGTCTGATCTAACCAGTGAGGGGTTGACCTCCTGTGTGGAACACCGGTCGTCCATGTTGGCGATGACCAGGTCCAATATTTTGTCACCTCTGGTGGGGCTGTTGACTAGTTCATCCAGGGCATTCGAGTTTATAAATTCTAGGAAGCGTTGGGCAAGGGAGTTAGTAATTCTCCCAGCTAATGTCTGGGTAATTAAAATCACCCAATATTAGGGCATTTGGTAGGACCTTCATATTTTCCAGCATCTCCAAAAACGCGGAATGGGGGTCATGGGTAATGGTGGGTGATCGTAGCAAGCTACAATTTGAATTGCTGTTTTGCCTGTTGTTCGTTGCACATGGATGATCTCTGAGGCATCGTACTGTGCCACTAACCTGGAGGTGTGGGTATCCTTGATGTATATGGATACACCCCTGCCTTTTGTGTTTCGGTCCGGGTTGTGTGGCCGAAAAATATGGTATGAGTTATAGCCTGGTAGCGCTGGGGTGTTCTCTGGAGGCTTAAACCAGGTTTCTGTTACTGCACAGAAATCAATGTTCTCCATACTGAGGAGTGCCTCGAGTGCATGCATTTTGAGGTTTAGACTTCTGGCATTGAGTAGCACCTGTATGACCTGTCCGTAGTGATGATCTTGTTTGCCTGAGGCAGAACGAAAGCTGCTTGTGGGTTCTCTTGTATGGTGTCTTTCTGCCATACAAGTTCCTTCTTGAAGCATGGGAGCAACGGTAGAAGAGTTTCAAGGGACTGGGAATGCTGCTCCCAGACATTTTTGAGAAGCTACTGGAATTTTCTCATGAGTAGCTTTGCTAAAGGGACCATTATGATACAGGATGTCATGTATCCTAAGGTCCTTAAGAACTCTATGGCCAAGATAAATTGTTTTGGGAGTAGGTTGTTCAAATAATCTATTAGGAAAACAATCTTGTCCTCAGGGAGAAATGCTTTCTGTTGGACTGAGTCTATAAGGGCACCAGAAACGGGATCCTTATGGGGGAGGGGGGGGGTCATCTAAGAATTTATGTTTAATGAGAGGCCCACCTTTTAGAAGCAATTTACAGAGGTCAGGAGGGCAGCCAGGATCTCTGCGGTGGATCTTCCTTGGATGAGGAAGCCATCCAAGTACGGGTATTGGTGCTCTCCCAGGATTCTGTAATGTGCTATCAGCTGGACCAGGTGGGGTGGTAGGGAGACCAAATGGTAAAGAACAAACTGGAAATGGGAACCCAAGGATACAAACGGTAGGTATTTTCTGTGACTGACTGCTACAGGAATGTGAAGATAAAAGTGTCCTTTAGGTCGACAGTAACCATGGATGCGTCCTGAAAAATTATGGTCAACAGCTTTCACAATGCAAGCATCCTGAATTTTGTCATGTAGAAGAATTTGTTTAGCTTTGAAAGATCCAGGTCTCTAGGTTCCCTGTTTTCTTGGGATCAAGACAATTCTTGAATAAAAGCCTTTTTCCCTCTTGACTTGGGGGTACTGGCTGTATGGACCCTTGCTGAAGTAAATCTTTGATGATCAGGATTAAGAGGTATTCTTATTCCTTTGGAGATCCTGGTATGTCTAAGAAGAATGGGAGGGGGAGGATTTCTCAAAAACTGGAAATAGTATCCCTTTTCTATAATGCTGAAATGCTGAGGACCCAGTGATCCGCTTGTGATGGTCTTCCACTGGCTTAAGAGGAGGGACAGTCTTCCTTGTCAGGTGTCTGGGAAGAATGGAGGGTGGAGGTGGAAGGGAGGTAGCACGTAGTCATAACTGTTCTCTGAGCTGGGCATGCTCTTTGACAACCCCCAATCTCTGTGGCTATTTGCCATCTTCACAATTGCCTTGGTCTTCTTCGAGGCCCCTTCTCTTGCCTTGTCTAGGAGGAAAGGGCAAGGTTTAGAGTAGTAGTTTCTACTGTACCTCGAAGTAGGAGACAAGTAGAATTCTTTGACAGTTTTAATTTGTTTGCCTTTTTTTGTCTAGTTTCTAAAAGACTTGTTCAGTTGGAGGTCCGAACAGGAACTCTGTCTAGTGGAGCATCCAATAACTTAGCTTTTACTTGGTCTGAGACTGGCCAAGTTCTGAGCCACGCAAGTCTACAGATAACTAAACCTGTGGCAGCTACACTGCAAAAAATCAATCCAAGGCATCACAGCTACACATTTAAAGGTGTGTCTGGTTACCTGTAAAGTTTCTCTTGCTATGTCCTGCACATGCTTATACAAGATTCTGACTGTCACAGAGTCAAGGTTTGCTATCGTTTTTTCTTGGAGCAACTCCGGGTATTTTATTATATGAAACTGGCAATTTAAAGCTGTGGATAGGGATGCAGAGGTACAAATTTTCTTGCTAAACCCATCCAGTAGTCTGCAGTAGGGATGGCTGGATGGTCCTTTGGGAAAATTTTAGTAGACTTGGTGGAAACCACAATGGGTAAGCTTTAGGATTTTTGTAGAGGTGCTCGAGTGTCAAGCACTGCGCAAAACATGCCCGATTTCCTAGGCACAGGTGGTAAAAAAAGTCAGGGTGCAGGGCTATGTCCTCAAACATCTTTACTACAATGTACACTGGAGGAATAACCAATGTTCTAGGAAAAGGTAAGCTTAACAGTTCCCTGTAATGTGTCTGTGCCTGGGAAAGCTACTTACTTTCTAGTTAAAAGCTTCCTTCATTTTGTGTAATGTCTCTCTGAAAGAAAGGTCTTCAGTTGAAGCTGAATAAAGAGCATCAGAGTGAGTCTGGGTAAGTTTGGGGTTGGAAATAACCCAAATAAGAGCTCTTCCTCCTCCTCATAAGATTAAGAGTCTTCCTCTTCTTGGAAGGCTACTTCCTTTGTTCTTTTAGTTGGAGAAGCCTCAGAAGCAGGTTGTGAGGGCTATCTAGACAATACAGGCCATGAATTATTGTGCTATCTTGACAAGATCCTGGACTTCTGACTGAGACAAGGAGGAGAGGAGGCCGGTAGCGAGGTAAAGGTAGGAGTGAATTTTGGTTTAACAGGTCCTTTTAGCAGGAGTGGCCCAAGGATGAGGCATTCTGATCACACCCTCTGTGAGAACCTTGGTAGTTAGGGAGACCTAAAATCTCCCTATAGAACCACTTCTAGGATATCAGAAGTTGATGTCTGAAGAGCATTGACAGACCCACCTGACGTGTGAACAGAGCTGATAGTCATGGGCAGGGCCAGGGACTGTAGCGGTCTCCCAAGGGGTCATGCCACAGCATTCTGGCCAGTCACCCTTCCCGGGGGTTTTGAAGGTAGCTTACAAAGGCCTTTGGTCAACTTAGAAACTGACATCCCAAGGCTGGATCCCAAGGCTTTTAATCTTTTTGCATTTTTCTGGGATCATACCAGTGGTTCCCAGAGTTGGTGCATGCTCTGTAAAAGTCGGAGGTTGTTAACGCTACCAAAGAAGCCGATGACCAGGACTCCATATGTACTGAGTACTTCAGCCCTAGATTTAAGAGTATTTGCACAAAACTTAGCAAAAATCACAGCAGTTAGAAATGCTGTGCAGAAGCCCCAAGCAAAAGTGAAAATCTTTATGCAGGATTTGTTTTCAACAGGACAGACTGTTAACGTTTTTGAACATTAGAGAGAAACTTTCCTTAATGAGGTACTTATCTGGAAGGATGGGATCTCTGAAAACGTGAGCCAGCTGAGAGACTGTCAGCATACAAAACATAAAACTAGAAAGAACTGAAGATGGCACTAACAGAAGCCCTTCTTATACCCTGACATCCTTATGTCGGTCAATGAGCATTTGTTGGCTAGGGATGATGCTAAGACTCTGGAAATCAGGATGTTTGCTACATGGCAGGAAAACCCAAGGATCAGTACTGTAACACTAAGAGCATCACAGAAATCCATTCACATTGGCTCACCTCAGCACAGCCCAGCAAAAGGTATGTAGATGTAGACATAGCAGAAGTGGATGAAACCAAAGGTCGGATCGAAGGAGGAGACAGTATAGGTGGGGTAGTACTAATGAATGCCTCCAGATGGGGTAGGAGTTGGGAGAACCTCCATTTGAATTTGCATAGAGAGGAACTTCCTCATCATCCTATCCATACTGTTTTCAGTCAGACTTCTGGAGGAACGAGAGGAAGATGGTATGAGAGACCCTAAAATGGTGACTCTTAGAAAACCTGTCCAGAAAGGGAGAAGGGAGACGAGATGATGCAGCATCCAAGCACAGAGGATATCTAATCCGTGATAATCTATCCAATTTTGTCTTCAGAGCTGAAGGTATCGGATCCAAATTTTTCTCTTTGGATCCAAAGGGGTCGGATTGGAAGGCTCCAAACCCTTGTAAAGCAGTTTTGAGTCCCAAGTCAAGGGGGATGTAGGATCTCAGTTTTTCTATGGGTTTGAGCCCCAGATGCTGCTTCAGACATTTTAGACAGAGGTAACCCTCTCAAAATCAAATTATTCTTTTGATCAACTAAAGCACTAGGGTTGAAACCTTTGCATATGTCAAGCAGAATCTAAGTGTGACAGGCCTAAACAATATACACACTTAAAGTGTGCATCAGAGAGTGGAATTTTATGGCCACAGGCCATAAATTTTTTTAAAACCAGAAAGTTTTTCAGCCATAGTGTAACCTATCATGTAGAAGACAAAGGAGAATGTGTAGATAGAAAGTTTATTAAAGAAATAAACAATCGAATAGAAAAAAAATACACTCATGAACACTACTAACCTGAGAGTTTGCAGTGACCACGTCCATACGCAAAGGCAGCAAATGAGATCTGAGGTATGTTAGGGGACTAATGCATTATGGGTAAGGGAGGAGCTCAAGAGTTTCAGTGTTCCACGGGATGGAAAAGTGGCAGAATTGGGTCTGAACCAATGTGTTGAGGAAAAAATTAAAATTACAGCATCAAATTTAATTTATATATTACCTATAATGAGAATAACTGGGATCATAACACAGATAACTGGAGGGGACTCGTCCACGGGATAAAGCATTTGGGAACTGCCTCTGTCCATTAGTAGTACGGGGGTAGTCCAGGGGTTGTACATGTGTATCCAGGGTCTCTGTTCTGTTACAGTTTCCTTCTTGAAAGTGTACTACAGAAAATGTACAATTTTATGAAGCAGTTTACAAAAGTTTGTAAAAATTCTTGATTTTTATTTTGCTTTATGTTACTTATACAATTGAGACAAGAAATGCCCTTCACAGAGCTAAAAAAATGGTGCAATAGTGTTTATAAAATGCCATACTTATTTTAATTGCAGCACTTATCTGCAGCTTGTATGACCTAAGTTAAGGCATTAATGCTTCCTTGAGATAGCTTACACATGTTTCTCATACATGTACAACTCATTCAAGATTACACAAAATCCTGCAAGGAGCATGTATTATTTTCCTGAGAGTTTGCGGACATATCCTGGTTCTTTAGCAGACCACATTCCATGACGGGATATATTGAAAAGGAAAGGTTTGAGAGTAACTGGAGAGTTGACCTATGTTCTTATCAAGGGGAACAATTTACAGAGTTGCATTTAGACAAGCAGCAATGAGCTTCCCACACAGCAAGGAGTTAGACAAACATATGGGACAGATATAAGGAAGCACTTAAGATAATTTAGATGAGAAAAGAAAAATAGTAGCTTTAAACGTGGCTAGATTACACACAAACCTACTGAAGGCACAGAAAGGCAATTCTTAAAAGGAAATGGCTGAACTCAAAAGTGCTGGAGTTACACGGCAATACGGACAAAATAGCAAGTTACAAGTTAAACCAGACTAAGAAAACTCTTAGCTTGCTAGGTTTTGAATATAAAAAGCGAAAACATTCAGCTCTAAGGCTTACACAACAGATGGTGGAGAGATTATTATGCAAGACTACATAAAGATCAAAGAACAGAGATGGTTTGAGAGAAATCTGGAACTACACATATTGGGATGTTTTACTAATTTCTTTGAACAACTACATGAAGCACAAGCTGTTTGGGAGGGAAAGACAAATAAAATAAACAAGCTCCTAAAATTAAAAATTTTGGGATCAGGTTTAAGGAAACTGCTTGAAACAACAAGTTAGAGAACATTAAGTTGAAACATTAATGAAACTGGGGTACAATACTCAGGCCAGATGGTTTATCATAAGAAATGCACATAATGATAAAAGGGTTGTGTTAAACTAGCTAACTGTGTGTGTTGGCAACTGGTGAGCCTACAAACATATGGAAACAAGCACCTTAAAAAGTTATTCACAAAAGAGGCAAGGGACCTTTCACAAATGGATCATATGCAGATATCAATTCTTGAATACAGTTGCGTCTTATTTACTGCACTAGTTGACAAAACATTGATTTGCATCCACCCCTTCCTCTCCAATGGCTGATCTGGAGATGGTTTTGAACTAGGTAGCGTTCATGTCAACCTAATGAAGGATTCTGAACTAGGTAGACTCCATGTCAACTTACTGAAAACAAGTATGTTAATAGAAGATGACAACAAAACCAAACATTGCTGACTACAAATGTAGATGTCAAACATACATTTGCCAAGGTCTGCTAGAAGTATTTACTGGAAATGCTGTGAGCGATGGGCTTTCCTGAGAGGTAGTACGTTAAAAAAAAAAACGATGAAATTACTATGCCTCAACTCAAAGCTAGGAATTACACTTTCCAAAAGTTCTCCATTAAGTAGAGGGAGTAGGAAGAGATGCCCTTCCTACCCTCAGGCACAATTAAGGTGCTACTACTATATTTACTCATAAGTTGGCACTATAAGTGCATGCCATGCTTCCTTATCAAACAAATCTTATGTGCAAAGTACTCCTTTTTGAGGGATTACAATTAAATTACTTTACTTGGGAATGAAGTTTTACATATATATATATATATATATATATATATACACATGTATATACATACATACATACACACACACAGGTAGGTAGTACTAGGCTATCGGCCCTGGGGCCTACACAAGCCCAGCCAAAAAGGTACCCTGGCTTTTGCCACCCAAGAAAATTATTTTCCTGTGTCACTGTCGAGCAGAGCCACAGAGGTGATCCCCGGGGTGAATTTCCTATTTCCCATCCAATCATCAAGATGATAATACAAAAGTCATTTGTCCTTATGCCCCTTAACACTAGGGAGTACTTTATGTAAATCAGATCATCTACATGGGAAATGGATGAACACGTGTCTAGATATGACAATTCGGGCAGTCCAGTGGTTTGTTTTTCCTCTGGTATCAAATGTCACAGAGTTTTCCCCTCCCACATGCAGAGGAGTGCCCCCCCCCCCCCCAATTAGCTGAGAAAAAATGCTCCAAAATTTATGTGGGTAGGGTGCGAAAAAAAAAAGTTATGTTCTTACCATAACATTCCATGTGAGCTGTTCATCTCGCCTTTGTTCTTACACGTGGGTTCAGAGCTGATCCATCGGCTCCGAGTCAGCCACTTTCCAAGCTCTAGATCTCTGAGAAAACACAACTAGGCAACCCAACATAACAAAGTAACCATTTACAATTAGTTAAAAGATAACTTGGTTGATAAGAGGATACTAGCAAAATCAACCAGACCACCAGCCATACCAGTTCTTCCAGGACATGGAGGGGGGAAGATGGGAGGGAGTGTAAGAACAAAGGCGAGAAACAACTCACATGGAACGTTATGGTAAGAACATAACTTCTTTATGTGAAGTTGTTCAATCACGCCGTTTGTTCTTACACATGGGTAGCGTCCCAAGCACCCTAATCCTGGGCGGCTCACAGGAGTACATTCCTGAGAACGGTGGAACCAAAGGAAGCCCTGTCCCTGGAGGCCCTGTCCACTTTGTAATGAGTAATAAACGTATGAAGTTTGGACAAAGTAGCAGCTGCACAAATGGTGTTCAAAGGTAAACGAGCTGCGTGAGCTAAGGACGTAGAAACAGCCTTGGTAGAATGAGCTTTCACTTCATGTTCTAAAGGTTGATGGGATGAAGAATATACAAACTTTATACTTTATAAAGGCTCTTCTTATTGTCTGCATGGGAAACAAACAAATAGTTGATCTGATTTTCTGAATTCTTTTGTTCTGTCCAAATAAAATCTCAATTGTCTGGGAGCATCAAGCTTATGTAACATGTATTCCAATTTACTGGCATGATGCCTGAAAAAAGTGGCAAGTTCAATGGACTGGTTCAAGTTCGCTTCGGAACAGACTTTCAGGAGGAAGGATGGATTTGTTCTTAGAGACACCCTGTCGGGGCGAAAGACCAAATATGGGGGTCTAATAGAGAGTGCTTGAAGTTCAGAAATTCTACACCCCGAAGTAATGGCCACTAAGAAAATTGTCTTCCAAGAAAGGAACTAAAGGACAAGAAGATGCAGGTTCAAAAGGTGGAAGCATGAGTTGACAGCACCAAATTTAGATACCAGGGAGTAATCGGATGTCTGATAGGGGGTAGAAGGTGATGAGTCCCTTTCAAAAGGCTTTACATAATCTGTGGGACATAATGTTAGAACCTCTGCATCCCACATGGAAGTTAGATACGGCAGCCAACTGAACCCTTATAGTAGCGGCTGCTGCACCACCGTGGAAAAGTGAAGTCAAAAATTCCAGAATGCTATGAATATGGGCTATAAATGGATCAATACCATGTTGAGAAGCCCAATGACTAAATCATTTCCATTTGCTGTTATATAGTTTCCTGGTGGAGACTTTATGAGAGGAAACCAGAACATGCTGAACCACGGGAGACAAATCACGAGACCTGGCTAGGTTGGGAAGTGGAGCAGCCAAGCTGTCAGTTTAAGGGAAGCAAGAGAGGGGTGAAGAACTCCCGATGAAGGAGTCAGAAGGTCTGGCACTGGGTCCAGAACCCAAGGTTCTTCCACTTGGCATTGTTGAAGAAGGGGAACCATATTTGCCGAGGCCAAAACAGGGCTATCAGAATAACAGTCCTTCCCAGGCTTTTGGCTTTCTGTAAAAATTTGGGGATCAGCGGGGATGGAGGAAAAGCATACAGGAGACCCGAAGGCCAATCGTGTACGAGTGCGTCCCTTGGGATGTCCCGTGGTGGAGGGTACAGGGCAAAGTAGCTTCCGCATTTGGCATTCATCGGGGATACAAAAAGGTCGCAGCAAAGCTGGCCCCATTTGCGGAATATCCTTTCTGCCACTCGTTCTTTGAGGGGCCACTCGTGAGGCAACAGAATGGCTCTGCTCAATTTGTCCGCTATCACGTTGGATGACCCCAGGATGTGCAATGCTATCAGGAAGCGCCTGGTGGATACAGCCCATTGCCAAATTCTCAAGGCCTCTCGGCATAAGGGGTAAGATCTGGTTCCCCCTTGCTTGCTGATGTACCAGAGTACCGACATGTTGTCTGTCTGTATTGCAATCATCTCTCGAGGTACAGAGTCGTGAAAGTGTTGCAACGCTAGGAACACCGCTCTCAACTACAAGACATTGATGTGCAAACTGGATTCCAACTCTGACCAAGTACCTTGGACAGTTCTTCCATGACAGGGTGAGGGGGGGGGGGCTGTGTCAGGGAAGCATCCATGGTCACCGTGGCTGTGGGAGGGGGAAGAACAAATGGATGACCTACAGTAACTTGGTGGCTGTTCAACCACCAAATGAAGTCCTTTTTGCAAGTATTTGTCAACAGAATCTTGTGTGACATTGGAAGTTGTTGATAAGACCACTGTGTGAAGAGTAACCTTTGAGTATCCTCATGTGCATACGCCCCAGAGGAACCACTATGAGAGTCGCTGCCATGGTGCCTAACAGCTTCAGAACTTGGAATGCAGGGACTTTCTTTTCCATCAACAAAAGGGATACTTGGTTTCATAAAGAGATTACTCGTTCTTGAGGCAATCTGACCAGGGTGGTGGTGGTGTCTAGATCTGCTCCTATAAAGGAAATATGCTGCGACGGCGATAAAGCAGATTTTTCAAAATTTAAGGTTATGCCCAACTGGGAGCACTGGCTGATAGTGTACTCCCTGGCATGAATCAGTTGATGCCTGGTGGTGGAGGTGAGGAGCCAGTGGTCGAGATATGGAAACACCCGGAATCCTAAACATCTCAGGTGAGCCGTGACCACTGCCATGCATGTGGGGGCTGTGGTGAGACCAAAGGCAGAGCTCGGAATTGGTAGTGACTGGCCCCCAGCCAGAAACACAAGTGATCTCTGAATGGCCTGGCCATTTTGATGTGGTAGTATGCATCCTTGAGATCTATCGAGCACATCCAATCGCCCGTTTCGCGAAACAGAAGTATTGATCGAAGCGTGACCATCCGGAACTTTTCCTTTTTGACAAAGGTATTTAGTTTGCGGAGGTCTAAGATGGGCCTCCAGTCCCCCTGTTTTCTTTGGAACTAAAAAGAACCTGGAGTAAGTTCCGGATCCTATCTGGTCCGCCGGGACTGGCTGGATGACTTTTTTACAGCAGACTTTGAATTTCTATGGCTGCTAGATTCCACAGACTGGTTGGAACGTCTGAGATTCTTGCATGAATGGAAGGGGATTCTGAAAAGGGAATGATGTAACTTCTGGTAATTATGCTTTTTACCCAGGAATCTGATGTAATTCCTAGCCAGGCATCTGGGTATAAAGCTAAGCGACCCCTGACTGCCTCCAGAGCAGGACGGTCGGGCCTCTCCTCAGGAGCGCTGATAGGGCTTGCCAAGGAACTGCTCCCAGTCACCCTTGTTCTGCAGACCCCCTCAGCTGCCTGGGCAGCATCTACCATTATACCCCACCTCCTCTGCCCCTGGAGGGGGGTTCACCATGTGTGTTCTGGAAAGCTCCTTGGGACTTCCGGAACCACATTTTTCCACCTTTCTGCCCTCTGGGGTATGGTCTAGTGGGGGTGGAAAAACGGACTCCTACGGCAGATAGAGTCTTTCCTTCCTGCTCACACCTAGTGAGCGTCTTCTTGACTTTAGGCCCAAGCAAGGAAGAGCAATCAAATGGGGTATTAACAAAGGAAGACTTGAAGGCTTCTGCAAAGGAGCATAAGCGCATAAAGGATGGTCTCCGCAGAGCTATCGCTGAACCTGCTGCCCGGCTCAATCCCTTGGCTGCATAAGAAATGAGCCGCATGGACGAGTTTACAATGGAATTAAGGGTGTTAAGCTGTGCCGTCACTTTCTCAGAGACAGCATTATCTGTGTTGCCCTGTCGAGCATCTCCAAGCTCTTTGAGGAGATCTCGTTGAAGACGGGTAAAGTGGGTTAAAAAGTTAAGCAATCTCATTGCAAATGTCGCAGAACTAAAGATGCGTTTCCCATATCTGACCATCGTCCTGGAATCTCTATTAGGAGGATGGACAGAGGAAGAGGTCTCGGACATCTCTTTCTTGATGGCTGCTGCCAATACCATGGCATCAACAGGGACTCCCTTTGTAAGAAAGGACTCATCCTGAGGGGAGATGATGAATTTGTTGGGCCTCTGAGGGACCGGTTCCATGGAATCAGGAGATTCCCACGCCTTTCGAGCAATCAAGTCCATTAATTTGTCGAAAGGTCGAGTAACCCAGGAGGTGGAAGGTTGAGACCCCAAGACCTTCAGGAGCACCGACTGATCCTCAGTAGGGGTAAGGGACTGCCAGTCATTCCTCTGCTTACGTATTTCTAGGATGTCTGCAAATGAGACATCCTCTGAGGGGGACCCTTCTGATTCCTCTAAGTTGGTGTCTGATGTCAAGGATTCCTGAGGGGAATCCAAGTGCCTCCTCTTGCACAGTCTCTTCCTAAGGACTTCATCAGTGGGGGCATCTGAAGTCTCTGTAGAGCAGGGGTCACCTGATGGGGTTACCCGAGGCTCTGGGTCTCGACGCTTGGTAGGAACCTGTGATGTAGTGACAGAACGGGGCCCTTCAGGGGAGGAAGAGGAAGGACCTGATGAGGTAAAAGTCTTAGCAAGCATGACCTTTCTCATGGCATTGAAGGCACCGGTGTCTCGGTCCAAGGAGTCCGCCGGTTCCGAAGACGACTGCAGTCTCTTCGGGGCAGAGACCACAGGCTCCAAACCAGAGGACGGAGCAGAGCTGAACTGCGCAGAGGCCCCGAGAGGAAGAGTCGGAACCGAAGCCTCAGTTCGACCCCCCCCCCGGAACCAGTGAGAGAGCCGAAGATGTCAAGGTCGACGGAGCCGAATGCACCGGAATAGGCCTCGGCTCAGAGGGTTCCACAACTATCAGGTCCTCACCTTCCGGCTCCGAAGGCTCGATTGGAAACCGTGACGGGGGGGTGTTGGGCTTTGATGCCGGCTGAGATGAAGCCGAAAACAATTTGGCCAAGGCCAGGTTCTCCAAGAGTCTCTGCACCACATGGTCCAAATAGACATCCGAGAGGGTCCTGGAAGAACGGGTCGAAGGAGTCAAAGAATCCACTGACCGAAGGATCGGAGACTTTAAAACCTCCGATACTGGATCCAAACTCGAGAACAGTCCTCTTGCAGGTGTAAAGGCCCTAAACAATAAACACATGAGGTGTGGTGGTTGGTGATGGACATCTGTCCACAGCCACACCGCTTGAACCCTGATCTCTGTTTTTCTGACATGTGCAAAAAAATGAGAAAACAGCACAATTGCTAAGGTTCAGATCCCTGAACTTTACAAATATTAAGAACACTTGCAATCACACAAAACGTTCAGATCCCTGAACACTCACTAACTCTATTTCACAAAAAAACACACAGATAGAATCATTGACATAGCCCTGTCAAAAACTCAACTAAAGAAATGGCCAAAGGCCTAGGAGCAACCGCTCCTAAGAAAACACACCAAGCACATGCTAAGTATCTCAAAAAAACACAAACAAGTAATATTTAGACTACTATTATATACATTACAAACTATCACAGTTATAAAAAATTTTCAGCTGCAGTCATAACAGTTGGGTTCTCCTGCCGTCAGGCGGGTCCTCGGTCGGCCGAATTCCAAAGTCTAGGTCCGGCGTCGGTTGTCGTCGCTTCTTCCCTGACATCAGTGCGACAGGGGTATAAAAGAACCAGCCGATGCCATTTTCTTCAGTTTTTCTTGCCCCAGATGTCAGGTGCCCCCAGAAGGAAGGCAATACATAAATTTGTGTAATAAAGCAATGCCATATAATCAAAATACAGTAGTTGCAAGCAAATACACCATAAATGAATAACCCAATCAGGTTGTATGAGGAGGAATTAGCCAAAAGGCCTGTCCCAAGAGGGGAAGGAGGGAGGGAAACCTGGACTGCAGCTGTATTAGCACTCGAACATCTACACTTATGGTAGGTACAAAACTGTACTATGTTCATCGTGCATACAGCTGCAGTCATAACAGATGGGTAGAATCCCAAAGCTAAGAAGGGGTGGTAGGCACTAGGTGGAACTAGGAGGAGCCAGGATGCCCTGCAAGACTGCAGTGGCAAATCCTGCTCTAGTTCTGGAGTATAATGGTAGGTGGTAGTGCTTGGAGAAGGTATGCACAGAACTCCAAGTGGCTGCTTCCAAAAAATCTTTGGTAGGAACTCCTCTGAGGAAAGCTGCAGAGGTAGCTGTGGCCCTTGTGGAGTGAGATCTGATACCTGCAGGTACAGTTTTACCATGAAAAGAGTAACAAAAGCGTATGCAGTGGGCTATCCATTTTGAAATTGTCTGTTTGGAAATTGGCTTCCCTTGAGCTCCTGAGCATAGGACACAAAGAGCTGTTCTGATTTTCTGAAAGGCTTTGTTCTGTCCAAATAATAATGCAGCTGTCTGTGGATGTCCAAGGAATGTAGTAGTCTCTTCCCTTTGTTTTCAGGATTAGGGTAAAAGGTAGGTAAGTGTATAGCCTGATTCAAAGCTACCCTGGATACCACCTTTGGCATAAAGGACGGGTTGGTTCGTAAGGAAACTCTGTCCTGATGGAAGATGATAAAAGGCTGCACAGCCATGAGGGCTTGTAGTTCCGATACCCTACGAGCTGAGGTGATAGCCAGAAGGAAAGCTGTTTTCCAGGACAAATATTGCAAATCTGTTGAGGCAGCTGGCACAAAAGGAGGCAAGGTCAGCTTTTCTAGAATGAAATTGAGGTCCCAAGCAGGTATTGGTTGTTTCCTTGGGGGTTTTATATTCTTAGCCCCTCTGAGGAGCTGTCTTAAGAGGGGGTGAGAGAATAAAGGTGGATCACTGTTGTATTCTGCAGAAATGGCTGAGGCATGGATTTTGATGGAGGAGAATGAAAGTCCACTGCTTAGCAGCTCAGCTAGATACTGTAATATGAGGTAAATTCAGTTTTCCAGGATTCTGGCCCATTTTCTCATTCCAGGCACAAAACCGTTTCCATTTTGCAGAGTAAGCTTTTCTAGTAGACGGCCTTCTGGCCTCCAAAATGACATCCTGCACCTCCTTGGAGAGTAGGGTCTGTTGTGATGTGAAGTAATCTTCCATGCGGCCAGATTGAGTGTTTTCAGCTGACTGTGAAGAGTTTTGAAGCTGTGCTGAGTCAGAAGAGGAGGCATTAGAGGTAGGGTCCATGGAGGGGAATGTGTCAGGCTCCTCAGGAGTGGGTACCAGTGCTGTCTTGGCCAGTCTGGAGCAATGAGAATCATCTTTGATCTGTCTGCTCTGGTTTTTAATAGAACTTTGGGCAGCAGAGGAAGAGGTGGAAAGGCATAAACTGTTATTGTTGTCCAACTGAAAGAGAGCGTCCACTCTCCAGGCCTTTGGATGAAAAGTCCTTGAGCAGAATTTTGTCAATTGGTGATTTTTGTGGGAGGCAAAGAGATCTGTGTCTGGCCTTCCCCATGCTTGAATTATCTCTGTAAAAACTTGAGGATGCAACTTCCATTCGTGTGGATCTGTCATATTTCTGCTTAGGTTGTCTGCCAGCGTGTTTTCCTTGCCTGGCAAGTACTGTGCTTGAAGTTAGATTTGTAATTCCAGAGCCATGTTCCAAAATGACATGGCCAGCCTGCATAGGGGGTATGAATGTGTTCCTCCTTGTTTGTTTATGTACCACATTACTGTGGTGGTGTCTGTCCTTATCAATAGTTGACCTGGATGCAGAAGGTGTTTGAAAGCTATAATAGCATTTATTACTGCTAGCATTTCCTTTTGATTGATGTGAAGGTGCTTTTCTTTTTGGGACCATTTGCCCTGAATGCACCGATCTGTCATGTGCGCCCCCCAGGCGTAGTCAGAGGCATCTGTTGTGATGACTTGATTTGCTTGAGGCTTGCAGAATGGGAGACCTGTGTTTGTTTGGCATGCTTGAGCCCACCACAGAAATTCCTTTTGAAGACATGGAATTAGTGGTATTATTGTTTCCAAACTGTGGCTGTGTTGAGACCATAGGTTTTTCAGGTACCATTGAAGTTTCCTCATATGCAGCTTTGCACATGGGATTAGTAGGATGCAAGATGCCATGAATCCCAGAGCCTGCAGGATTTTCCTTGCAGTCACAGCCTGGTGAAATTTGCTAGTGTTCTGAAGTATTGTGTTAGTTGCCCCTGCTTCTCTGGCGTGAGGTAGGCCGTCTGAGTGTTTGTGTCCAAGTTGGCACCCAGGAAAATTATTTTCTGAGAGGGTATTAGCCTTGATTTCTTTTTGTTGACTGTGTATCCCAGAGAATTCAACAACATTATTACAAAAGCCAGATGTTTCAGAAGTATGTGCTTGCTGTCCGCTTGGATCAGGCAGTCGTCCAGATATGGGTATATTTGTATCCCTTGAAGTCTGCAGTAGGCAATTACTGATGCCAGGCATTTCGTGAATACTCTGGGCGCAGTAGATAAGCCAAAGGGCAATGCAGAGAATTGATAATGGGTTTAACCTGCAAGAAATCTGAGGTATCTTCTGCAATTTTGTCTGATTGGGACATGCAGGTATGCCTCTTTGAGGTCCAATGTTACCAGCCAAGACTCCTTGCCCAGCATGGGAAGAAGCTGCTGTAATGTGAGCATCTTGAATTTTGGTACGAGTAAAAATGTGTTTAGGATGGATAGGTCCAAAATAGGTCTCCAATCTTTTCCCTTCCTTGGTACCAGGAATAGTCTGGAATAAAAACCTTGACCTTGTTCGTGAGTAGGTACCTCTTGAATAGCTTTCATGTCCATGAGATCTGAAATGTGTCTTTGTGCCTCTGCCCTTTGATTGTGTGGCAGGTTTGGCATGCCTCTCATTTTTGGTAGGGTGTGAAAATGGAATCTGTAGCCTCTGTTTATAATGTCCAGGATCCATTTGTCTTTTGTGACAATATGCCAATTTTTTGAAAATAATGCCAGTTTTCCGCCTAAGGGTTCTGCCATTTGAGCCTTGCTTGGCATGCAAAGGGGAAAGTCATTGGGCTTGCTTTCTGAATGGCTGCGAACTATCCTCACCACCTCTTTGTGTAGGAGCTTGCCATTGTCTGCCTCTAAACGATCCTTGAGATTGCCTTCTGCCCCTCGGGCGCCTGTATCTACCTCTCTGGGGTCTGTCTGTGGCTGGAAAGGACCAATTTTTGGAAGGCCAATTTCTATTGAAACGTGGAGGTTGTACCTGTAGAAAATCTTTCACGGTTTGCATTGATTTAGCCTTTTCCTCCATTTTCTTTAATACCTCCTCAGCTTTAACACCAAATAATACATCCTTTTGTAGAGGGGTATCTAGTAATTTAGCTTTGACATGATCTGGTAAGGTTTGCTCCTTGAGCCAGGCATGTCTACGTATGACTGATCCTGTAACAGCAGCACTACATGAGGCCTCTAGAGCATCAAAACCACATTGCAAGGTATGTTTACCCACTTATTCTGCACTATGCATCAAATCCTGCAACTCCTTCAAGTCTGGTTGTTCAGGTTATGACATTTTACTTCTCAACTGTGATAACAGAAACTGTTGATACTTTAGCATATGGAACTGGCAGTTTAATGCCCTCATGGTTAAGGTGGCCGAGGTGTATACCTTTTTTCCCCACCTTTCTAAGGATCTGGAATCCCTCTCAGAAGGTAATGGATTTTTAGCAGTGGAGACCTTAATTCCCTTGGGGCCCTGTGAGATAGTTTCTGGGTCAGCCGCATGGCTTTTGTATAAAAATTGGTGCGAGTCAGGAACCCGGTAGTACCGGTCAGGCTTGACTGGGGCTGGAGGTAAGGAATCCGGGTTAAGGCAGGCCTCCGAGTACACATCATCTATTATGTCTAAGACCGGAGGTATTGCCAGAGGCCTGTGCTGAGGTAACAAGAGAAAATCCCCAAGCCTTTTCTTGGAATCTGAGTACTCTTGGCCTTCCCAGTGGAAGTGTTCCCTTAAGGTATGCAAGGTTTCCCCAAATGAGTAATCCTCTGGGGGGGAGACAGAGGGAATGGACTCCTCTGCATCAGAATCTCCAAAAGGGGAGTAAGAATGTTCCTGTTCATCAGAGTGCTCTGAAATAATGGAGGCCTGGTCAGAGGAGGGGGATTCTTCCTCCACTCTGGGCCTTTTGTCTGGGGGGGGGGGGTTTGAGAACCCCTGATAAGAGTAATTAAATCCTCAGCCATTTTAAGCATCTGTTTTTTAGGCATGGGGCCTGGAGAAGGGCCCTGTGTAGCTTGTCTCTTAGAATGCATGGCTGCTTTAGACTTAGTGAAAGCCTTGATGGAAAAGGAAGAGGAAGGTCTGAAGACACCTTGAGAGGAGGCAGACCGGTCTACATTTTGAGATTCACCACCAAGAGTGTCTTCGGTATCTGTAGTCGGGGTGTGGGCCGAGGAGCCTGCGACGTCGGGCACAGAAGACACCACCAATGAAGTGTCGTCGGTAGGCAGGGGCTGCATAGGCGCCTCACTGAGAACGTGTAGTCGGCTTTGGCGTGGTGTCGGTAGAGGCCGCGGACCTCGTGTGTCGGTCCTTATCTTTGCGTTTTTTTAGACAAAACTGGAGTCTGAGTATCAGACGACATAATATAGTTAATTTTAAAATAGTGCTGGGCGAACTCCGGCCGGCGCTTAATGGTGCGTTTGTTGAATGTAGCACAAAAACGACAGACTGAGATGTCGTGGTCTGGGCCTAAGCAAGGAATCCAGAGGGAATGGAAATCCTTATGCGGTATTTGCTTCCCACATGAAATACAATTATTAACTTTGTCTGACATCGGTCAGAGGCAAGAAAAGTTTCCCCAACGGGGTACTTAGCTTTCAAGAAGACTTCGGTTGCAAAATTTTCGTAATTTCAGCAGCTGGCCGACCGGCACTTGCGAACTGCTTTGGGCACCGTGCGGCAAGAAAGACTGAAGAAAATGGGGTCGGCTGGCTCTTTTATACCCCTGTTGCACTGACGTCAGGGAAGAAGCGACGACAACCGACGCCGGACCTAGACTTTGGAATTCGGCCGACCGAGGACCCGCCGGACGGCAGGAGAACCCATTTGTTATGACTGCAGCTGTATGCACGATGAACATCTAAGCACTTATTTTTTTTATAGATGGGTGAGTGGATGTGAGGTCACCAGTTTTGAAGGGCTGGCAGACCTTTTGGTGAGGGAACAAGCCCTTAGCACTTTGCCTGAGGACATGAGAAACTAGTTAGTAGACAGAGAATGTAACAGCAGATGAGTTGGGGGGAAAAGGGAGACCTATACCTAGCAAGCAGGGCATCATTGCACAGGACAGGGATACCCAGTGCTGTTCATGGGTCTAAGCGAACCCATGGTGGGCAGCCTAGATCACCCCAATATTGTCCACCAGTAGCAGAGGAAGCCACTAGTCCAGGTACAATGTCTAGACCAAGGATTAAATGTTTTAAATGCAACCAGTGGGGCCATATAGCACATATATGTCCACAGACGCAAGGTGGGGAAGAAAAGCTGGGAGACAGAGTATGTGGGAATGACAAAATGCCAGCAGTATGTTGTCTTGAGACAACAAGGGTACCAAACTACCACAAGAGGTTACACATCCTATCTTAGTAGATGGAAAAGAGGCCACTGCTACAAGAGAAGAGAGCCTCTGACAACCATTCTGAAACCTGCAATGGTTGAGGAGGAGCACTACTTGCTTGGGCAGTCTATTCCAGTCAGAGTTTTAGGAGGGACGTTGCTCCAAATACCTTTGTCTAGGGTTTAGCTTGACTGGGAGGGTGGAAAAGGAAGCCAGCAAGTAGGTGTGTTTGAGGATATCCCTGCAGATGTCCTGATAGGTAATGATTTTGATAATACAGCATCTTGTGTGCATGCATTTACACGCAGTCAGGCTTGAAGACAAGCATGTGGGTCTGATAGCCTGGAGGGGACCCAGACAGACTGCACACTTGCAGCCAGGACTGGTGAGGTGGTTACTTTAGGGAAAGAGCTACCCTGTAGCAGTGAGACAAGGTGAGCCACAGCTGCTTGTGGGTACTGAAGTTCCCTTGGACAGAGCGAGTGCAAGGGCAGAGGTGAGTAGTAGTACCCAAGCTGACAGTGAGGCACTGCTGCACAGGATACCAGACTTCCTGTGGAAAGGGAGCTGGGAAGGGTTACAAACAGAGTTGAGACAGGCTACAATAGAAGGCCTGAGAGAGGTTGTTAGTGATGCACCTGATTTTCAAAGGAAGGGGCAATCTATATATTTGGACAAAGGGTTACTGTATAGAGAGTGGACCCCTGAGGGAGGGCTAGAGGGTGAGAGAAAAACAACAGCTGGTAGTGCCTAGAGCCTACCATCTGGCACTCCTAGCCATAGCAAATGATATTCCCTTTGCAGGTCATATCGGTATAAAGCGTACAGAGAGACGTATTATGCAGAACTTTTACTGGCCTGGGATTCCCAGGGATGTAACAGGGTACTGCAGGACCTGTGAGCATTGCCAAAAGGTAGGCAAGGCAGAAGACAAGGTGAAAGCTCCTTTGATGCCTTTGCATGCGACTGATGAAGCATTTCAGAAGGTAGCTAAGGATATTGGGGGCCTCCGAGTACCCCAAGTTCCACAGGGAAGAAGTACATCCAAGTAGTAGTAGATTATGCTACCAGATACCTTGAAGCAATGGCATTATCCTCCACTGAGGCAGAAAAGGGGGGCAAATGCCTTGTTATAAATTTTCAGCAGGGTAGGTTTCCCAAAAGAAACATGGACTGACAGAGGTGCAAATTTAATGTTAGACCTTTGGCTCGTCTGTGGAAGCACTGTGGGGTGAAGCACCTAAAGACCACCACCTACCAACCCCAGACCAATGGTCTGGTTGAGGGGTTAAACTCTACCCTCAAGACCATGTTACCGGCATCTACAGACCAGTTTAAGAGGGAGTGGGACAAATATTTGCCTCATCTGTTTGCTTACAGACAGGTGCCCCAGGAATCCACAGGTTTTTCACCCTTTGAGTTGCTGTATGGGCATAGGGTGAGGGGACCTCTAGATTTGATTCAAAATGAGTGGGAGGGAGAGTGTGAATCCCACAAGGGAAATCATGGGCTTGGCACAGGTGAACCTGGAAGAAGCACATCATCTGAAAAGGTCTGGTATGACTGGAATTCTCAAGCTAGAGAGTATGCTGTAGGGTAGCAAGTTATGGTTCTCATTCCTGTCAACACAACAAGCTGAGACAGCTTGGGGGAGACCCTTCAAAGTGGTAAGGAAGGTCAGTGATGTTAACTTTATGGCAGAACTGCTAGGCAGGAGGCAAGGGCACAAAATACCATGTTAACATGATGAAACCTTACCATGATGGAGAGGTCCTTGTGCCAAGTATTTGCAGTGGATGGCAGGAGTCGTCTGAGGGGGATCTGGTGACTGATCTCCTCGGTGAGGCTTGGACTGACTTCAGTGGAAGGGGTAGCAACGTCCCAGCAGCTATCCCCTACCCAGGTTTGAGAAATCCAAGCAGTGTTCCAGGAGTTTGGGGACATGTTCACTGGGAAACCAGGGTGCACCAAACCTGGTGTAACACCATGTGGACACATGACCCCAAAGGCCTATTAAGCAGGCCCCTTATATAGTGCTTGAGAGGGTCAAACAGACTCTGAGGGAGGAGATGCAGGAAATGTTGGAACTAGAGATGACTAAGGAGTCCAGCAGTCCCTGGGCCTTCCCAGAGGCGCTGGTACCAAAGAAGGATGGCAGCACCAGGTTCTGTGTGGACTACAGGAAATTAAATAGCCACACAGAGTCAGGTGCTTACCCCATCTCTAGGACAGATGAAGTCTTAGAGCAGCTGGGTGGGGCCAAGTACATTGCCACTAGTGATCTTACCAAGGGTTATTGGCAGGTGCCCTAGACTCCCAGCGCTAGAGACAGGTCAGCTTTTGTGACTCCTTTCAGCTTGTTTGAGTTCACGAAGATGCCTTTTGGGATGAAAAATACCCCAGCAACTTCCCAGAGGCTGGTAGATCATATCCTAGCAGAAGGAGATTTTGCCCTTGCTTACCTGAATGATATTAGCATCTACAGCCATTCCAGGCAAGAGCACCTCCTGCATGTCAGGGAGGTGCTGAGCAGACTACAAAAGGGAAGGGTTGGCCATTAAGCCCAGTAAATGTCAGGTGAGTATGGCAGAGGTCTCCTACCTGGGACAAAGTGGGGAGTGGTAGGATTAGGCCAGAACCTGCCAAAGGGGAAGCCATTCCGGCATGATCTTCCCATGTTACCAAAAAGCAGGTGAGGGCATTGTTAGGGACACAACAGGGTACTACAGAAAGTAGGTCCCCAGTTGTAGTACCATAGCTTCTCCCCTCACAGACCGGACAAGGGAAAACAGGCCACATAAGGTAGTGTGGACCCCAGCATGTGAGCAGGCATTCCAGAAGCTTAAAGGAGCTTTGGGAGGACCCCCTGTGTTAGCCAAGATTACAGTAATGAATTTATTGTGCAGGTGGATGCATTAAACCATGGGGTGAGGGGGGCTGTACTCAGCCAGGTTTCCGCAGAGGGAGAAGAGCACCCAGTTGTATACATCAGCCGTAGGCTCCAATCCAGGGAGAAATGCTATGCAGCTGTAGAAAAGGAATGTCTAGCCATAGTGTGGGCACTGCAGAAACTTTAGCCTTACCTGCATGGAAGGAAAATCACTGTAGTTACAGACCACAATCCCTTAATATTGCTACATTGAGCCAGCCAGCAAAATGCAAAGTTACCAAGATGGAGCCTAGGGTTGCAGCATATGATAGGACTGGGTAGCACTATACTGGGGTCAGCAATACCAAGGCAGCTGGAATCTCAAGACCGGGTTTGGAGTACTGTACTTCCAAGCTAGACTCATCCCTCTCAAGCAACATTTCCCAAGGGTCACTTGAAAAACTAGCTTGAGTCTTCTGGGGGGGGGATGTCACAAAAGGAAATATTGCCATCCCAGCTCGCTGGAATTTTGTAAAGTATAAGGCATTTGTGAATATTAATATGATTTAAAGAAGTGTGACAGAAGGAGATACTTCCAGCCTAGCTATGTGGAATTTTGTAAATGGTTGTGTGTCATTTGTGAATACCAACATGATTCATATGCCTGTGCTACAAATGTATTAGAACTACTGTACAGATGTGTGCTGAATAGATATTTTTATACACTACTGTAATTGTTTAGATGTATGTACTTTAACAAGGGATTAATTTGCAAAACTTAATATTTGAGATTGAAGTACTTTATTACTGGGCCAGTGCTGGGGCAAAACAGAAGGGACAAATGGTTTGTTGGGATTAGGTATGTCGAGCTGTGAAGAAAGCAATAACTGTAAAGTAAAAGAAAGGAACCACTAACAAGGTGACATCAAGGAATAATGAAGAAAATTAAAGAAACTGAACTTTTGTGATCAAACATCAAGATACAAGGAAAAAAACATGTAGAAATGGTCACCCTCAACACTGCAGGTGAAAGGGACAGCAGACCTATGAAGAAATGTGGGCGGCACAGTGGTGCAGCGGTTAACGTTGTCGCCTCACAGCAAGACGTTCTCCGGTTCGATTCTCAGCTGGGGTGCCTTCTGTGTGGTGTTTGCATGTTCTACCTGTGTTCGTGTGGGTTTCCTCCCACATTCCAAAGACATGCATCTGGAGCATTTCTCCCCGGGCCTCCGCTGAAAACAGGCTCTGTGGAACCTAGTCGGACATTCCCGGTCAACAAATGTTAAATAAATAAATAAATGTCAAGGTTTTATTACCTGCTACACTGAGCATTTTCCTTTGTATTTACTTAAGTTTTTGATATAGTGTAAAATTTTGGACAAACAGATGTGAGCTATTAAAGTACAATCTGTTCCAAATGAGCATTTTTGGATTATTATTATTTGATTAATAGGTGTGATGAGGGTGGACAGGATTAGGAATAAGCATATTAGAGGGTTAGCCCAGGTTGGAAGGTTTGGAGACAAAGCCAGAGAGGCATGATTACGTTGGTTTGGACATGTGCTGAGGAGGGATGCTGAGTATATTGGGAAAAAGATGCTAAGGATGAAGCTACCACGTAACAGGAAAAGAGGAAGGCCTAAGATAAGGTTTATGGATGTGGTGAGAGATTACATGCAGGTGGCTGGTGTGACAGAGCAAGATGCAGAGGACAGGAAGAAATAGAAATAGGTGATCTGCTGTGGCGACTCCTAACAGGAAAAGCCAAAAGAAGAAGATGATGATTACTTGATTAATACTTAAAAAAAAAAAAAAAAAAAAATGGTGTGTTATTTCTAGGGAATCCAATATGCGTCAGCTTGAGATAAAAAGTACAGTTGTGTACACTTTATTTTTATTTATTTTATTTTATTTTATTTTACATTTGTTAACCGGGCTGGTCTAACTGGATATATTTCCATTTTCAGTAGAGGCCCGGGGAGAAAAGCTCCACAGGAAGACATGGACGGAATACAACAAAAACCAAACAAATATATAATAACAAAGTTAACAAACAGATTTAAAAAAAAAGAGGTAGGTGTTTTACTCAAGACCAGAATAACTAATTCTATTTAAAGATATAAACCATAAGTTACCATAATTTCATCATTGGAATCAATTAGAGAGAGTCAACTAGAGAAAGCAAGAGATAAAGGAAAAGAGAACATTTTGCAAGACAAAAGTACAGAATAGAAAAGATATGTATTGCTAGACAGAGAGAGACAAATAGCCGTGAGGAGGAGAAAGAGCCAAGTAAATTTTTAATCAGGTTTAGAGCAGGAACATATCCAGTGGTTATTAAGATGAACTTTTAGTTTTTGTTTAAACAGTGCAGTAGAAGCAATTGAAGTAAGTTCGAGGAAGTTTATTCCAGTGTTTCCCAATGGCATTGGAGAAAAGGAATCACCAGCAAGGTTATTAGATTTGGTTAAGGTAACTAGCAGTTTGCTAGAAGAGCGAGAGAGTTCAGGTTTGAGTAGGGGCTTAAGAGGTTAGAAAGAGCAGGTGTATTCAGAGGTTGGTAAAGGTTCTTTGGACAAACATAAGTTGGGATAGAAGCAACGTGTTTGTCAGTTCGAGCCAGTTAAGTTGTTGCAGATTCTGACAATGGTGGGTTCTAAATTGTTTTCCAGTAACAAATCTAGCTATGTTGTTGTAGGAGGTAGATAGTTTAGAGATTGTTTTTCTTAAGATTGGTGTAGATAGGTGAGGCATAGAGAAGTGTGGATATAAGATGCGAGTGGGCAAGATTCACTTTTGCTGGGAAGGTTAAAAAAGTTTTGATTCTATATAGAGAGCCAAGTTTCCTGTTTACAGATTTAATGGTATTGTTGATATGAAGGTCGAAGGAGAGATTGTTATCAATTGTGACACCTAGCAATTTGGTAGAAGAATCAGGTGATATGATGGTTCCATTATTAGACACAATGGAGAAGTCAAGTGTAGGGGATCTGGTAGTAGGTTTAAAGAGAAGTAGTTTGGTCTTTTTTGCGTTTAGGAGTAGACATCGTTTTAGAAACCAGGTTTCAACTTTAGAAAATACAGCTTGAGTGTTAGTTTGAAGTTCAGAAATGGATTTAGCAGAGCAAATAAGTGTGGAGTCATCAGCATATTGAATGCAGATAGCCTGAGGAATGGCTACTTGCAAGTCATTTATAAAGAGGGAGAAAAAAAGTGGTCCAAGAATAGAGCCTTGGGGGACACCAAGGGAGATTGGTAGAAGAGATGAGAGTTTGTTATCCCAGAGGACAGCTTGTTTCCTGTTAGTGAGATATGAGCTGAACCAGTGGATAGTCTCAGGTGCTAAGGAAAGAGATTCGAGAATTTTTAGAAGGAGAGAGTGGTTGACCATGTCAAAGGCTTTGGACAGGTCTATGAAGAGAGCAGAAGACAGGACATTATTGTTGCGATTATTGTTAATAATATCTGTGAAGGAGAGCAGAGCAGTAGTTGTGCTATGATAAGGCCTAAAGCCATGTTGACAGTTTGTTAGTATTTTATTTTGTAGAAGGTGATTCATTACCTGATGGTGGACACATTTTTCCATTATTTTAGCTAGAGGTGACAATAGAGCTATGGGTCTATAGTTAGAATGTTCAAAGGAGTTTCCTCCTTTATGTAATGGTATGATGTAAGAGATTTTCCATACATCCGGGATGGATTCTTCATTTATGGTCCTATTAATGAGAATTGATATGGGATAAGCTATTGCAGAGGCTGCTTTTTGAAGGAATTCAGAAGGAAGCTGGTCAGCAGAGGCGGTGCAAGGTTTAAGCTTGAGAATGCATCTCTGTATAAAGGTAGTGGAGATGGGTTGAAGCCTAAAGGTTGGTAGTTTGGAGGAAGTATGGTCATGAATGATGGTATTGTCACTGGATAGATGGGAGGCCAAGGAATTTATAGTATTGATGAAGAATGAGTTGAAAGTGTTGGCAGTATCAAGGGGAGGAATTGTATCAGACCCAGAAGGGGGGGGGGTGGTAGTCTGTCCAGGGTGAAGAAGTTTATTAAGGGTTGACCAGAATTTTTGAGGATTATTGTGATTCACTTGCTGAAGATTGCTATAATGGTTCTTTTTGTCAGAGAGGATTGATTTTTTGGTAATATTTCTCAGGTGTCTGAAGGTCTGTTGGTCTATGGGAGATTTGCTAGTTCGCCATTTTAACCAAGATTTGTTTCTAAGTGACATTTACCATAAATGTAGATGTTTGAGTGTATTCACTGCTGCAGTCATTACATTTGGGTAATCTGCTGTCAGGTTGCCCTCAGTCGGCCTGAATTCCAAAGTCTTGGGTCCTGCGTCGGTTGCTGTCTCCCTCTTCCATGATGTCAGGTCGTCAGGGGTATAAAACATGCAGCAGATGCCATTTTCTTTAGTTTTTCTTGCCCCCGATGTCAGGTGTCCCCAAAAAGGTAGCAAAAAAAAAAAAAAAAAAAATTTATATATCACACACACACACACACACATATACATGCATCAATATAAACTTTACCTTCATCTACAAGCAAATACACCACATAGGTTGTAGAAGATAGAAAAGGAAAGATGAACTCCAGAATGATAGGGGGATGGCGGGAGGGTAACCTGGACTGCAACAGTGAATACACTCGGAATACACTCGAACATCTACATTTATGGTAAGTGTACACAACTGTACTATGTTCTTCGTGTTTCACTGTTGCAGTCATTACATTTGGGTAGACTCCCAAAGCTATGGGTGGGAGGCTAGAGCTAAACGGTATTAGGTGCGGCTATAAGGCCCTGTACTTAGAGTAGAGGCGCAAATAATAATGCTTTGTAAAAGTGTGAACAGAACTCAAGTAGCAGCCTGTAGAATGTCTTTGGTTGGTACTCATCTGAGAAAAGCTGCTGAAGTAGCTGCAGCTCTGGTGGAATGAGACCTAATGCCCTGGGGCACAAGTTTACCATGGTGTAAGTAGCAGAAACGGATGCAGTGGCTTATCCACTTTGAAATTGTCTGCTTTGAAATAGCCATTCCTTCTGATCCTACAGAATATGTCACTAGTAATTGCTCAGTTTTTCTTAGAGCTTTATAGTCCTGCTCAAGTAGAATCTTAGCTGTCTGTGTACGTCCAAGTAATGCAGAATTCTCTCCCCCTTGTCCTGTGGATTTGGATAAAAGGTTGGCAGATGAATTGTTTGGTTAAGAGCCACACTGGAAACCACCTTAGGCATAAATGTAGGGTTTGTTCTCAGACACCCTGTCTGGGTAAAATATGATAAAAGGCTCTACAGTCATGAGGGCTTGTAGCTCTGAAACTATTCTTGCTGAAGTAATCGCTAGTAGCAGAGCTGTTTTCCATAAGAACTTTATATCAGCGGTAGCAGCTGGTTCAAATGAAGGCAGGGTGAACTTTTCCAATATATAATTGAGGTCCCATGCAGGTAATGGTGATGATCTAGGAGGCCTTAAATTTTTGGCTCCTCTAAGATACTGCTTTAGTAAAAGATGATAAAAGATTGGTGGCTCTGTATTGTAATGAGCCGAAATGGAAAAGACATGGATTTTAATTGATGAGAAAGATAGGTCTTTGTCAAGCATCTCAGTTAAGTATTGTAATATCTGAGGAATACTTGGTTCTGCTGTATCAGATCCCTGTGCTTGATTCCAAGCACAGAATCTCTTCCATTTGTCAGCATAAGATTTTCTAGTACTAGGCCTTCTGGCTTCCAAAATGACATCCATCACAACTTTACTGAGAGGTGTTGTTTGTATAACTACATGATCAGCCATGCTGCCAGGTTCAGTGTCTGTATTTGATTATGATTGTTTTGCTGGGACAGTAGTGGAGGTCTTTGAGGTAAGGTCCAAGCTGGGTACTGAGACAAGTTCCTTAGGATTGGGTACCAGTATTGGTGGGGCCAGTCTGGGGCAATTAGTATCTTTGGTTTCTCTTGTCTGACTTTTAGGAGGACCTTGGGGAGAAGAGGCAGAGGAGGAAAGGCGTAAACTGATAGGTTTTTCCAACTGAAGGATAGGGCGTCCACTTTCCATGCTTGTCTGTGATAAGTCCTTGTGTACAATCTTTTCAATTGATAATTTTGAGGAGAGGCAAATAGATCTATGTCTGGGCTCCCCCATTTCTCTGTTATCATGCTGAAGACTTGTGGATTTAATTTACACACGCGAGGATCCATAAGGTTTCTGCTTAAATCGTCTGCCAGAGTATTTTTCTTTCCTGGCAGGAACTGAGCTTGAAGATCTATTTGGTAGGTCAAAGCTGTGTCCCACAGTGCCATGGCTAATCTGCATAGGGGGTATGAGTGTGTGCCCCCTTGCTTGTTTATATACCACATGACCATGGTGTTGTCCATCAGTAGTTGTCCTGGATGAAGTAAGTCCTTGAAGGCTGTTGGGGCATTTTGAACAGCTAGCATCTCTTTCTGGTTGATCTGTAGATGCATTTGTTTTGGGGTCCATATGCCCTGAATGCATCTTCCTGCCATGTGGGCCCCCCAGGCATAATCTGATGAGTCTATTAAACCACCAAGAAGGAAAAATAGTCCAAGAAACGACTCAGCCAGTATATCCAAAGAATTTATTTTATATTATATTAATCTGAGGAGTCTGTTAAGGTTTGGCTGGCAGGGGGTAGAGTGAAGGCCCGTCCCATGTTTTGGTGACATGCCTTTGCCCACCATAGAAACTCCTGTTGTAGGTAGGGAATGAGAGGAATCACTGCTTCCAGACTGAGAATGTCGACTCAAACTTTTTAGGTACCAGTGGTTTCCTCATATGCAGTCTTGCATATGGAATCAACAGGATGCAGGATGCCATGAAGCCCAGAGCCTGCAGAATGTTTCTTGCAGTTAACTGGGTTTTGGTTGCCAGTTTGAAGTAAGTAGTCAGTTGCCTTTGCTTGTCTGGTGTGAGGTAAGCCCTCTGGGCAGTTGTACTCAAGCTTGCACCCAGGAATGTTATCTTTTGAGAGGGTACCAGTTGTGATTTCTTTTCATTTATTGTGTACCCTAGGCATGTTAGACGCCTCTTCACAAACGCCAGGTGTCGAAGAAGAATGTCCTTGTTCTCTGCTTGAATGAGACAGCCGTCCAAGTAAGGATATATTTGTATACTTCTTTGTCTGCAAAATGCAATTATTGGTGCCAGGCACTTTGTAAAGACCCTGGGCGCAGTAGATAAGCCAAAGGGCAGTGCAGAGAATTGGTAATGCATTAAGCCAGCCTTGAATCGGAGGTATCTTCTGCATGATTGTCTTATTGGGACATGCAGGTATGCCTCTTTTAGGTCTAATGTCACCAGCCAAGCATTCTTGCCCAGCACGGGCAGACGCTGCTGCAAAGTGAGCATTTTGAATTTTGTAATGTCCAGGTATGTGTTCAAAATAGATAAATCCAGTATTGGCCGCCAGACCTTGTCCTTTCTGGGTACCAAGAACAGTCGAGTAAAAACCTTGTCCTTTTTCCTGTTCTGGTACTGGCTGAATGGCCCCCATATCCATGAGGGACGTAACCAGTTTCTGTGCCTCTGCCCATTAATGTTTTGGCAGATCTGGCCAACAATTTGCCATTGGCAATGTGTGGAAATGGAATCCGTATCCCTGTGATATTATGTTTATCATCCACTTGTCTTGGGTTATTAACTGCCAATTTTGAGCAAAAAGTGCTAATTTTCCCACTATGGGCGCTGCCAAAAGATAAGTGCTTGGTGTAGGCAGAGGGAAGTCATTGGGATTGTTTTCTGTAGGTTTGTGCTTTATCTCCTCCAGATTTGGAGGTAGAAGTGCCCCATTGCTTTGACCTGTATGAATCCTGCGCCTGGATTTGTCCCTTTGAGCTCTGTCTGACACAGGAAAGGACCAATATTTTGTAGTCTAGTGTCTACTGAATCTTGGTGGCTGCACTTGTAAGAAGTTTAACAGTTTGCATAGACTTAGCTTTGTCTTCCATTTTCTTTAAAACCTCTTCTGTCTTAATACCAAACAGAGAATCATGCTGTAAAGGTGCATCTAGCAATTTAGCTTTAACATAAGGCAAATTTTGTTCCTTTAGCCAGGCATGCCTCCTAATCACAGATCCAGTAACTGCGGCCCTGCAGGAGGCCTCTAAGGAGTCAAAACCACATTGCAAAGTATGCTTTCCAACCTGTTCAGCTGCATGCAATAATTCCTGCAATTCTTTATTTTCTGCACATTCAGAAATCATTTTCTGTTTCAGCAATCCCATAACATGCTGTTGGTACTCAAGCATATGAAATTGACAGTTTAAGGCCCCGATTGCCAAGGCTGCAGATGTATAAACCTTTTTTCCCCCCATCTGTCCAGTGCCCTTGAATCTCTTTCAGACGGGGTAGGATTTTTTGCTGTTGATGCCTTAACTGCCTTTGGACCCTGTGAAACAGTTTCAGGATCGGCAGCAGGGTTTCTAAATAAAAATTTATGCGAGTCAGGGACCCTGTAATATCGGTCAGGCTTACTGGGAGCCGGAGGCAAGGAGTCAGGGGTCAAGCTTGACTCCGAAAATGCATCATCCGCAATGTCTAAAACAGGGGAAATGGCTAAAGGCCTGAGCTGAGGAAGAAGAAAATCCCTGAGCCTCTTTTCTGATTCTGAGAAGCCTCGACTCTCCCAGTGAAAATGCTCCCTCAAAGTATGCAAAGTTTATCCAAATGAATAATCCTCAGGAGGAGATGCAGATGGTATAGACTCCTCTGCATCAGAATCCTCATAGGGAGGTATAGATAATTCCTGATCAGAAGAGGAAATTAGAAGAAATAGAAACCTGATCTGAAGATTCATAATCAGTGTCTTGCCTAGGCCTCTTATCTGGAGGGGGATGGGTATCCCTGATCAAGGTAATAAAGGTCTTCAGCCATTTTGATCACCTGTTTTTTAGGCATAGAGGCCTGTGCATGTGGCTCATGCATCTTTTTTTAGTTTTAGAAGTTGCTTATGTCTTTGGTTTTGCAGCTGTCGTCTGTTTGATATACAAATGTTGAGGTCTGAATACACCCTCAGAAGCCGGTGCCTGCTCAGCGGCTCCGAACCCATCCGAGGGAGATACATTGGTCAGTCCAATACCTTGAGTATGTTGCGGCATGCCAGACTCCACCGTGGGTGTCAGTAGAGGCCTGCGACTTGAAGGTAGCTGGTATCAGGGGCTGCAAAAGCGCCTCACTGAGTACCAGCGAACAGGCGACTGGCTTAGGAGAAGCTTCATCGGTTTTGGATTTCCACTACCTTTCTCTGTCCTTTTCTTTCCTTTTTTTATGTACTCCGGTAGTCGGACTGCTATCCGAAGACATTTCTGGGTAATTAAATCTGTTTCCAAAATACTTTGATGCAAAAATATACCAATGCTTAATACTGCATTGGTTAAATATAGCACAAAATCGACAGCCAGGCACATTGTGATCAGGGCCTAGGCAAGGAATACAGTATAAATGGAAATCCTTATTAGGTATTTGCTTCCCACAAGTAATACAATTATTAACTTTTTCTGACATCGGTATGGAGCAAGAAAAGTTTCTAACGGGTACTTAGCTTTAGTGATGACTTCGGTTCTGAAACTCAAACTCGAATATTTCAGTAGTCGGCCGACAGGCACTTGCGAAATGCTTCTGATTCGGGCACCGCGCGGCAAGAAAGAATAAAGAAAATGGTGTCTGCTGCATGTTTTATACCCGTGACGACCTGACTTCACGGAAGAGGAGACAGCAACCGACACAAGACCCAAGACTTTGGAATTCAGGCCGAATGAGGGTAACCGGCCATTAGATTACCCAAATGTAATGACTGCAACAGTGAAACACGAAGAACATCAGCTGATAAGCCTTCCTTCTTTACCAGGGATGGTCTTCATTTCTTTTGCTAAGGATTCCACATTCTGGGTAAAACCTTTGCTGCCCCCATAGTACCTTCGGAGGTAGTGTCCATCTGATGGACATTACAACATAGTAAATTCTAATCTGGAATAAAATGTGGCTTTGCTCAATGCCAGAATTTGTAAATAATGCCAGAACTTGAAGCTCTCTTACAACTTGAAGACATTTATATAGGAGGAGTTACAGGAACATGGTTGTAAGAGCAATGAAAACACTCCTTGTGTTCCTGGCTATAGTGCCTATATCATGTCTTCAAGCCTACTGGCAATTGCTGGGGGGAATACCAGCATTTGTCACAGAAATCATTACCTCATGACAGACTCCTTGGGACGTTTGAACTCTTAGAAGTCCAAATGACCATAAACAAGACCAGTTACTTCACAGTTAGCTATAGAGCACCCTCTATGCCCCCCTTCTGAGCAAGATAACTATCAATGCATTAGCTGAAATTCCCATTAAACCCAAGGTCTTTCTATGGGAGGACTTCAGCTATCCATCAACAAACTGGCTGACCTCAACTGCCAATGTTAGGCATGACCAGTACTTCCTTGATATTATAAATACTCACTTTCACAGTTAACCATCCTACTAGGGACCCAGTATCCTCGATCTAGTCCTCACAAACATGGCCATTTCTTGCATATCTCCATAAGTATCATCGTGCCTTGTTAAATCAGGCCATAACTTAATGATCTTTTCCTTTAAAACTGGTGGCACTTCCCCTGTAAACAGCTCTGTGTTTAGGGAAGTCTCAAAAGTAAACCTTCAATTACTTGATGACCTAAATAAATTCTGCTGTAATCCTACTCTGAAGGATCCCACTGCTAAAGATGCTACCTATAACTTTGCCTTCTACACCAACTTAAATAGCTGTATTCATAAGGCAAGTCTGTACCCGCAACAAATGAGAAATTTAAAAACAACCCCCTAGGTTGAAATATCCACACAAATAAGTTACACAAGAGAAAGAAAAGTACAGTTTTGTACCTACCATAAATGTAGATGTCCGATAGGAATGCATCTGCAGTCCTTACAAATGGGTAGTCCTGTCGTCAGGCAGCCCCTCGGTCGGCCGGATTCCAAAGTCTGGGTCTGGCTTCGGCTGGTGTCGCGCTTCACCCGACGTCATAGCTGCAGTTCTTCGGGTATAAAGGCATCAGCCGACGCCATTTTCCTCAGTGTTTCTTGCCCCAGATGCCAGGTGCCCTCTTGGATGGCTAAATTTGGATAAATGCCAATGTTTCCAAATAGTAGAGAGCAAACACATAAAATAAGCATGGATGTACATATATACAAACAAATACACCATAATAGATCCCCCCCAAGCTAGCTGAAGGATGGCAAATACCCTAGGAGTACCACAGAGGGGAAGGTGGGTGGGTAATCCTGACTGCAGATGCATTCCTATCGGACATCTACATTTATGGTAGGTACAAAACTGTACTATGTCCTTCAAGGATGCATCTGCAGTCCTTACAAATGGGTAGAATACCATAGCTAAACTAGGGAGGAGGAAAAAGGAGAGATTATGGTGTAGTTAGGATCCCTTGCAAAACAGCAGTGGCAAAACCTGCTCGGGATCTAGAGTATAAAGGTAAATTGTAATGCTTGGCAAATGTATGCACGGAGGTCCAAGTAGCAGCCTCTATAATGTCCTTGGTAGCCACTCCTCGTAAGAAAGCTGTGGTAGTGGCTGTAGCCCTTGTGGAGTGAGGCCTGATGTTCTCTGGAGTTTTCTTTCCATGGTAGGAGTAACAAAATCTAATGCAATTTCCTATCCATTTGGAGATTGTCTGTTTTGAAATTGGTTTTCCTTCCTTTCCTGTTGCATATGCTACCAGAAGCTGGTCAGTTTTTCTATTGGACTTGGTCCTGTCCAGGTAGTAGCGTAATTGTCTATGTACATCCAAGGTATGCAACAGTCTTTCTCCCCTGTTCTGTGGGCTGGGGAAGAATGTAGGTAGGTGGATAGCCTGATTTAAAGACACTCTGGATACCACCTTAGGCATAAATGTAGGATTTGTTCTCATGGACACTATCTTGATGGAAGATCAGGAAGGGTTGCACTGCCATTAATGCCTGTAGTTCAGAGACCCTTTTTGCTGAGGTGATTGCCAGCAGGAAAGCAGTCTTCCAGGATAAGTATTGTAATTCTGCTGTTGCTGCTGGTTCGAAAGGGGGGAGTGTCAATTTTTCTAGCACAAAGTTCAAGTCCCATGCTGGCAATGGTGGTTTCCTGGGAGGTTTTACATTTTTAATTCCTCTCAGAAACTGCCTGAGCAGAGGATGTGAGAAGACAGGAGGATCCAAGCTGTATTCTGCTGAAATAGCTGATGCATGTATCTTGATGGAAGAATAGGACAGGCCTGTATGGAAGAGCTCTGCCAAGTACTCCAGGATGTTGGCTATGTTTACCAGTGCCACATCTTCTCCCTTTGCAGTACTCCAAATGAGATAGCTTTTCCATTTTGCTGCATAATTCTTTCTTGTTGAAGGTCTACGAGCCTCAAGGATTATGTCTTTAACCCTTTGGGATAAATTTGGGTTAATTGTTCTTATGTAATGTTCCAGGCAGTTAGCTGCAGAGTTTTCAGGTTTGGATGCAGGATGTTGTAGTTGTTCTGTGTTAACAGCAATGGGATCAGGGGTAGTGCCCATATTTGTTCCCGAGACATGCTCCTCAGTAATGGGTACCAATGTTGCCTTGGCCAGTCTGGAGCTATCAGAATGATCCTTGGACGTTCCTCTTTGATCTTCAAGAGCACCTTGTGCATCAAAGGAAGTGGTGGGAATGCGTATGCTGTCAGGTTTTTCCAACTGAAAGATAGGGAGTCCACCTTCCAAGCAAGTGGGTGGTACATCCTTGTGCAGAATTTCTTTAGCTGGTGATTGAGTGGGGATGCAAATAAGTCTATTTGTGGTAATCCCCATTCTCTTGTGATGGCTTTGAAGATGTCCGGATGCAGCATCCATTCGTGGGCATCCGTGGTAGTTCTGCTTAATATGTCTGCTAGAATGTTTTCTTTTCCCGGTACAAAAATTGCTTGTAACTGAATGTTGTAGCTCAGAGCCACATCCCATAGGTCCAGTGCCAGCCGGCATAGAGGGTATGAATGAGTGCCTCCCTGTTTGTTGATGTACCACAACTGTGGTGTTGTCTGTCCTTATCAACTGACCTTCTTGGAGAAATGGTCTGAATGACTGGATTGCCAATTTTACTGCCAGCATTTCCTTTAGATTTATGTGCAGGCGCAGCTGGTCTTGAGTCCATAAGCCTTGTATGCACTTGTCCAGCATGTGTGCCCCCCAACCGAGGTCTGAGGCGTCTGTCGTGATGGTTTGGCTTGGTTGACTGTTGCAGAAGGGCAATCCTGTGTTTGATTGACAGGCCTGAGCCCACCATAGGAACTCTTGCTTCAGGCATGGGATTATTGGAATTTTGGTTTCTAGGCTGTGCTTGTGTTGAGACCACAAATTCTTTAGGTACCACTGTAGCTTTCTCATATGCAGTCTGGCATGAGGGACCAGAATTATGCAGGATGCCATGAAGCCTAGGGCTTGCAGTACTTTTCTTGCAGTTAGATGGTTCTGCTTTGCTAATGCCAAGAAGCAGAGAGGTAGTTGCTCTTTCTTTTCTGCAGTTAGGAATGCCATTTGTTTTGATGTGTCCAGCTCTGCACCCAGAAAGGTTATTCTTTGGGATGGAATCAGCCTTGACTTTTTTATATTGACTGTATATCCCAGGGCTTGCAGCAGGTAAATGACTCTTTGTAAGTCTTCTGTTAGCTTGCTTTTGTTGTCCGCTTGTATCAGGCAGTCGTCCAGGTAGGGGTAAATTTGGATTCCCTGAAGTCTGCAATGAGCAATTACTGATGCCAGGCATTTCGTGAACACTCTGGGCGCAGTAGATAAGCCAAAGGGCAATGCTGAGAATTGATAATGCTCTGATCCTGCAAGAAATCTGAGGTATCTTCTGCAATTTGGTCATATGGGGACGTGCAAGTATGCCTCCTTGAGATCTAGTTACCAGCCAAGACTCCTTGCCCAGCATGGGAAGAAGCTGCTGTAGGGTCAGCATTTTGAATTTTGGAACAATGAGGAATGTGTTTAAAGTGGACAGGTCGAGAATAGGCCTCCATTTGCTCTCTTTTATTGGTACCAGGAAGAGTCTGGAGTAAAATCCCTTTCCTTGTTCCATAGATGGTACTTTTTCCACAGCTCTCATTCTTAATTGAGATATTTGCTTTAGAGCTTCTGCCCCCTGAGTAGGTGGTAGGTTTGGCATTCCTCTCTTTCTTGGTAGAGTATGGAAATGGAACCTGTAACCTTGGTCTATAGTTTGCAAAATCCATTTTTCCCTTGTGATGCAATGCCAGTTCTTTGTAAATAAGGTTAGCTTTCCGCCTAAGGGTGCTTCCAGTTGTTCCCTGGTAAGCGGTGCCACAGCCAAGTTACTGTGATTGTGTTGTTGTAGTGGTGGTGGCTGAGTCTGTGCCTCGCTGGTTGTTACCCTGCCACTGGCGTCCCCTGTAGGCACCCCTGGATTGGTTTCTGCCTCTTGAACGCCTATTCCTGCCTCTCTGTGTCTTAGAGGAGTCCGGAAAGGACCAATTCTTGGAGGGCCAGTTCCTGCTAAACCTTTCACTGTTTGTACAGATTTCGCCTTCTCTTCCATCTTTTTCAGTACCTGCTGTGCAGGAGAACCAAATAAATTGACTTTGTCCATGGGTGCATCTAAAAGCTTTGATTTGACATGGTCTGGTAATGCCTGCTCTTTCAACCATGCATGTCTCCTGATAACTGTGCCAGTCATGGCTGATCTAAAGGAAGCCTCCAGTGCATCATAGCCACATTTTAAAGAATGGTTACTAACCTGCTGTATGTTATGTACCATTTCCTGAACATATTTCTTATCTAAAGATTCTTCAGAGGACAGTTTTTTAGTTAACTGGTCTAGCATAAACTCTTGATATTGAATCATATGAAATTGACAGTTCAAAGCCCTAGCTGACAGAGTAGCAGAAGTGTAAACTTTTTTACCCCATCTCTAAGGACCTGGATTCCCTTTCAGAGGGGAGGGGGTTTTTAGCAGATGTAGTTGCTACAGCCTTAGGGCCCTGGGAGATAGTCTCTGGATCTGCAAAAGGAGCCTTCTATAAATGGTGACGAGTGTCCGGGACCCTGTAGAACCTATCGGGCTTAGCAGGGGCCGGAGGTAATGAATCAGGAGCAGTGCAAGCATCATTAAATGCATCATCTACAACAGAAAGAACTGGAGGCATAGCTAAAGGCCTATGCTGTGGCAAATGTAGAAAGGTTCTAAGCCTTTTTCTGGAGTCTGAGAAATCTTGGCCCTGCCACTGAAATTGTTCCCTCATAGCATGCAAGGTTTCCCCAAAGGAAAATTCCTCAGGTGGAGAGGCTGAAGGAATGGACTCTTCAGCATCAGAGTCTTCGTAAGGGGAATAAGGAGCCTCAGGAGGGTCTGTATGTTCTGAGTCATCAGAGGAATCATCTGTGGATACTGGCTCTGGGGGCTCTGCTCTAGGCCTCTTCTCTGGAGGTGGCTGAGTGGTCCTGTCTGGATGAGGCTGGGATCCACGAATTAAAGAAATGAGATCCTCTGCCAAAGAAAGCATATGAGAACTGGTGCTGGGCCTGTGAGAGGGGGGCTTGACAGGCACAGTTTTTGAAGCTTTAGCTGCTTTAGCCCTGGCAAAGGCCTTAATAGACATGGCTGCAGGAGGCCTAGCAGCTCCACGTGCAGGGGTTGAAATATCCAAGGGAATAGTGTCTGATAATTCCTGAGAAACCGCAACTGCAGGTTGGATTTCAGAAGCCGATTCCACCAGGTTAGAAGAGGGCTCGGTAGAAGGCATGTTTTCGGCTGGGGGAAGAACCGCTTGCTCGGTTTCAGCCGAAACCGAGACACTCGTGGTTGGCTTAACCGCGGTTTCGGCCGAAACCGCGGACCGCGAGTGTCGGTCCTTTTCCCTGCGTTTTTGGTTATTTGTGAAGTCGGAGGATCCGACGGCATGATATAAGCAAAATCAGAGCCGAAAAGCTGCTCTGCAAATTCCGACAGACGTCTAAGCGTCGGTCGGTTAAAAGAAGCACAGGCTAGACAAGCTGCTACGTCGTGATCTGGGCCTAAACAAGGTAAGCAGTAAGAGTGGAAATCTTTATGAGGTATTTGTTTCCCACAAGTTAAACAGTTATTCACTTTTTCTGACAAATCGGCTGAGGCAAGAAAGAGTCCCCAACGGGGTACTTAGCTTTTTAGAAGTCCTCGAAGTTGTATTCGGTAGTAGTAATCTCTGGTTCTGACCGACCGGCACTTGCGAACAGCTTCTGCTTCGGGCACCACGCGGCAAGAAAGACTGGGGAAAATGGCGTTGGCTGATGCCTTTATACCCGAAGAACTGCAGCTATGACGTCGGGTGAAGCGCGACACCAGCCGAAGCCAGACCCAGACTTTGGAATCCGGCCGACCGAGGGGCTGCCTGACGACAGGACTACCCATTTGTAAGGACTGCAGATGCATCCTTGAAGGACAGCTGCTTAATACTTAGAGCTCTCATTCTACCTACCTTAAGAACACACTTACGCAAACTAGCACAGTTTAAGGGAATTATTATGAAGCTCATAGCCAAGTATGAACTTAAAATAGCCACTACACCAAAAATACCTGCAAAGGTTTTTTTTTTTTTTTAAAAACAAAGTCAGGATGTTAAGAATAAATACCCAACAATATTCGGAGCTTGTCCACATTCTTAATACACTCTCCAACCTGAACAAAATAGCTAATACTCTAGCCAACAAATTTAGTGCAAATTTTACTCAATCCACAGCTACAACTATTTTTATAGGTACCACTATCCTAGCCACCCCCCTTTAATTACTAAGGAACAAGCTCTTTCAGCCTCTTAAAATCTAACACTTCACCCACGGTTCCTGACAACATAACAGGCTGCCGGATTCCTCGGTGCAAATATGGCCTTTCTGAACACCTAATTAATCTCTTTAATCTAAACCTCTCCACTGGTTACATTCCTGAAGCCTGAAAATCAACCACTGTAATACAGTTTCACGAGGATGGCCCAACCATGGAACCTGGTAACTACAAACCCATTAGTCTCACTATCCTCATATACAAAGCTATGCATCACATTACCTCAGACCTCATTAATCTGGACATTGAAAGTCTCATAATCCTGGACCCTCATCAATTCAGCTTTTTCAAAGGAAGGACTTGCCTCTTTATCCTCATTAATTTCATTGAAAGACTAACTTGAAGTAGTACATAGTAGCTATACAGTACATACAGCATATCTAGACCTGACCAAGGACTTTGACACTATTCCCTATGAAGGCACTATTTATAGACTTGTAAATCTGAAAATAAATCTTTATATTGTGCAGTGGTTAGCAACCTGGTTGTCATCTGGACTTTCTTCTATTAGTATTTGGCAAGGCTTTGCAGTTTTCTTGAGCTAAGAGAGAGAGGTCAGTATGAAGGGCAGAGAAAATACAAGAGAAATCAGGTATTTTCTACAAAACTAAAGCAATCTATCTGCATTTCCTTATATTTTTGCCCTGTTTCGTACCTCTCAACTGTGAATTTCACAGTTTCTTAAACACAAAAAAGAAAGCAACTGAGACCTTCCCATCTCCAATGCTTACTTTCCAAAGCACTGAAACACTGCAGAAGCGTGGGAATGTAAATCTCATACACATGCGCAATACATTAAAACAAAGCCGCAGGATATGGAAAAACAAAAAAAAAACATGGCACCTTTATACAAAGACAAGAGCAATTGATTTTTTTTTAATGTCATTGTATAGCAGCAATAACAGTCTCCTAGGTGTGACATATTAAAAATGTACCCATTGTTGCCTTTGTTTAAGGGTCTATATTAAATCAGTGAACGCTGATTTATCGACCCCATGTAAGTGAAAGTTTACAATCCCGAGCACTTATAACAGTGATTTTTTTCCCCCCAGGGAAAAAAATTGCTGTTCCAAAAAAAAAAAAAAACAAAACTTTAAAACATTACATAAGGTGGGGGGGCTTTACTCCGCCCCCCCCCCGACGGTGGGGGGCACACTCCCCCTACTTAAATATATCAACTCCGAGATCGCACTACAGTGACAAAAACGGCAAAATAACAAAGGCGGCCAAGCGATTTCTTTCCCAGGGAAAGAATTCACTTATATGCTGTTTCGGTATTTTGCAGTTTCCTGCTTTCAAGTTTGATCAAGACGCATTTGAAAGAATGAGTCTTTGATCATATAATAGGGAACCTTTGTTTAATCACAAGGGTGAAAAACCACACCAACCATGGGTAAATCTTCAATACACCATACCCAGTCGCTGGTTATTGCTATATTACAAATTGGTGCAACAGCAACGGTCTCAAAATAAATGTAAACAAAATGGCATAGATCATTTTCATAAACTAAACAGTTTCACTTAACATTCTGGTGATGCACCCATCCAATTCACATACTGCTGTAAGGGATCTAGGCACTCAATTTCTTACCATTTTGCCATCATGTTTCCACCATAGTTTGAAAAGCCTTTTATCTGGCTCATTTAATTTTCAAATGAGTTTCCAGTAGACCCAGAGAAGTCTCAATTCCCCTTTACTTGCATCTTATTAGACCCATTATTAAATATAATGTACGTTTTGACATGTATTTGTCTAAACATATCAACTAACTTGAAAGACCTCAAAGATTCATAACTAAAAAGTCCCCAAAAATCTTGGTTACCAGGAGGGACTGGCAACCCTTTCTCTGTCCTTAACTCTTTTACAGACTCCTCAAGGGAAATATGTGCCTAGCCTTTCGAGCCATGAAAGATCCAATCCCATTTGATCCTCTACTCCACCACAGAACTAATGGTACTGCAAATACTCTGTTAAGAAACTAAACCTTCATTAGCAAATAAACACAACCCACTGGCACGATAAATTCATACTGCAACGTATCCCTCACCTCTGGAACAAACTTCCATTACATCAGTGTAACATCCTTGCTACCTTCAAGGTAAACACTGATAATAGGATGGGCAGCCTCAAATTCAAATTCTTCCCCGGTCTTTCTTGTCTTGCCCTCCTTAAGACTAGAGGAAGTTTTGAACACAGTGTTTTGGCTAGGCTTGTAATGGTCTACAAATTTTGTCTACTACTTACCTATGAACCTTTTGTGTTGTGATGTTATTTGTAAATTGGCTGCATCAATAAAACTGTCAAAGTTGTAAAACAGACAGCATTAGCCTTTTCTAACAGTAGAATGCCCAATGTTTCATGGAAACCATTAATTCCAGTGCCCTGGACCAGCTCGTTCTTACCCCCTCTAGAGGTAGCAACATCCTTGACCTGGTCATTACCAACATGGGCGACAGTTGCTCTACACAATAGTCAACTCCTCCCTGGTTAGATCCGACCACAAATCTATCACCTTGGAATCCCCCCCGCAAAGGTAACCACCATGCAAAACTTCTCCAAAGCTAACCTTGGGCTCCTAAAAACAGAGGCGGCTAACTTCATAGCACCTATGCAAATGGAGGTCAGTTGCATGACCCCCGAATCATACACCAATGCACTGTACAAACACGTACACAAATGGATGGATCTCACCATATCAAACAGAACCAAGACGCTCTCCTCCAAAAAAAGGAAGCCAGTCTGGTGGTCCCCTGCCGTAAACAAACTATACAACATGAGGAAGAAACTGATGCAGAATAAGGTGAAGTCCCAAAACTGGAAAAACTCCCTTATCAGCCTCAACAAAAAACTGAGACTCCTCATGAAATCCTCTAAAGCTAGCTATGAAAACAGAACTGCAGCAGATAGTAAAGACAACCATAAGGCCTTGTAAAGTTATGTAAATAATCTCCACAGCAATACTGAGATTCGCTCTGAGCTACTCAACAATGGTACCTCCTATACCAAGTCAACAGATATTGCCAATATACTGGCCGACAGATTCAGTACCAACTTTACCCCCCCAGGGGCCAGTCACAATACCAGTAGATTGTCAGGCACCCAGTATTACTGCTGCACATATTAAAATAGCACTGTCCAAGGCCAAGAATACAGCTTCTATGGGACCTGACAATATCCCTGGCTGTGTTCTACATGAACTACAGAGTGAACTGGCACCTCACCTGTGTGCCCTGCTCAATCACAGCCTCACCTCAGGCTTTGTCTCTACTGAATGGCACACTGCTACAGTCATTCCTCTCCACAAAGGAGTGACTACAGACCCTGGGAGCTATCACCCCATTAGCCTGACGAGTCTGACATGCAAAGCTATGGAACGCATCATCATGAACCAAACAAACTCTGGATGCCACACAGTCTGGTTTTGTGAAGGGTAGATCATGCCTGCTCAACTTGGTCAACTTCTATGAGTCAGTCACCAGAGCTGTGGATGAAGGCAAGGTGGTTCATACAGCCTACTTTGATCTGGCTAAGACCTTTGACATCATTCCCCACTCAGGAATCATAGAAAAACTCACTAAGGTAGGCATCAACCCGTATATCACTAGGTGGGCTGCAAACTGGCTCACAGGTAGAACCCACAGTGTGAAAGTAACTGACTCAAAGTCAGACTGCCAACCAGTCACGAGTGGAGTCCCACAGAGTTCAGTCCTGGGTCCTCTCCTGTTTGGTATTTAACATCTCTGAAGTCCAGGCCAACAAAAAGGGACTCTGGCTGACAAAGTTCTTAGACAATTGCAAGTTTGGAGCTGCTATTAACTCCCCGAATTATGTTGACATCCAACAGAAAGGCCTCACTGAGACCAACGACTGGTGTCCGAACCATGGCCTTTAGCTCAATGCCAAAAAATGTGTTGTCACCCCCTTTGGAAAAAACCCGGTTCCCATGAATTACCAACATCGATGGTAGCCCACTAAACACAGGTTGACAGCAACCTCTCTTTTGGCCACCGCATTGCCACTGTGGTCAGAAAGTCCTTCTATGTGGCACATCTCATTACTAAGGGTTTTGCATCCAGGAAGAAAGACGCCGTCTCCCTCTACACTTCCCTCATTAGGCCAATCATTGAGTACAATGCCCCATTTGGCATGTAACCTCACTAAATACCTGCAACTGGAGAGGCCACAAAAGTACCTGAGAAAGAGGATCCTATTCCTTAAACATCTGTCCTATATTGGACAGACTAAAAAAACTCCAAATATTCTATCTCATATCGCCTACTTAGAGGCAATCTCTGCTTGACTTACAAAGCCATGTCTGACCCAGCTCAGTTAGAAATACTACATCTAAAGAAATCCCAATCCCTTCACAACACACACTCCAGAGACCATTACCACAATCAACAGAACATGCTGGAGGGATAGGTTCATAACCCGGAGACTGCCCATGTTATGGAATAGACTTCCCATACATGTCAAGCAGAGCACCTCACTGGCCCTCCAAGAGAGATCTTGATGAGTGGATGGGAAATAGAAAATTCACCCCAGGGATCACTCCACTGGCTTTACTTGACAGAGGCACTGGAACTAAGATCAGGTGGCACGATGCCAAGGCAATCCTATGGGCTAGGCTTGTAAAGACTCCAGGGCCATTAGCCTAGTACACATTTATGAACCTATGAATGAGGCTATGCCAACTAAGACCAATGCTGAATTCTTTTCTGCAGTGGCAGATAACCAGTGACTTATAGCAAATAAAGCAATACTTAAAGGTGTGTTCAGTCACAATGCCTGTAGCAAAATACAGACTTCACATGCTATAATTTGGCATTTTACATGCATCAATTGAAATTCAAATAGCCATAGCATGACTTGCGTGGTCAACTTTACTGATTATCTTTAACATGGGGAAAAATTACATAGCACCAAGATCTGGGGCTGGTCAACTGCCTGACAGTGAGATATTACAACTTAAAACTGAACAGAAATAAGTGTTAGATCTTCAAGAATCTGAAATAGATGTGCCATTGTCTTTTCCTCTATACCTGGCAATCAAGCCATCACCACAGCTACTACCACTTTTCTGTTTCTCTTTGCAGGGCAAGAAGACAACTATGGAGTGATTGCCTTTCAGGAAGCAGAAGACTTTTTTTCATTTACTTCTACAGGTGAGATAACTCTCAAAGGCCCTGCCCCCTTTCTTCTGGCAGCTGTACCTGCACACCCCATGTTTCCACTACACATTCCAAGCATGCAAAGCCCAACCCACACCCTCTACCCTGGAAAAAGATTAGCATTCATTGCCTACTCATTAATCTCTCCTTACCTGACAGTGCATTCAGTGCACAAACCACTAACTTAATCTGAGTCACACAAGTTGCACAGCTTTGTCCCTCTAGTAAGTGCAAGTCACAAAAATGTGAAAGTCAAATAGGAGCAGTTCTTCTAAATAAGCCTGATCCAATATCTCACTGTATATCTGTGTAAATATACATACATAAGAAATCACAGGCACCTATAATAGTCCAGTCCAGATGGAATACAGCTTGCACAGTCTTAGCTGATGGGTGGAGTTTGATGGGTACACTACCCTCTCACAGAATGAGTAAGACACTGGTAGAAATTTTACTGTTTCAGAATTATTTAAAACAGAAGTGCAAAGTCCATAAAAAAAATATTCAAATTCTGAAGAGCAGATGACTCTGAAGAATGCAGACTCAGAACCAAACGGCAACAAATAAACTAGTTTCTGGATTTGGAAGAGCAATCAGAAATCTCAAAGATGCCCAGACTATACATGTCTGTATAAAGTTGATCATTCTTGAAATAAGAAGACTGGACATCAACTCTGGTGATGGGCTCAAAACCCTGAACGCAACCAAATATAAACAGTTCTAAACAATCTGCACATCAAAACTACTTCTTGAATTACAGGTAAGACAGGCTATACCTTTCCACAATAAAAAGTATAAAGAGAGTACAGATTTAATAAAGGGGTTTTAGCTTTAAGAGGGTGTGTGTCATGTGGTCCCTTTCTACTAAGTACTTGTAAAACAGATCTTGGTCATGGAAGTCACTCTTGCTTCATAACTCTTCACTTCTTCCAATTTATGGAGACTCCTGCAAAAGCCTGCGAATACCAAGAGGACAAAACCCAGGGACATTTGTCAGGGAATCTCTTAGCAGGGCAATCAGAAGCTAAAGACAACTGGACAGGGGAACACACGGATATCCTTCTGCAAGACTTGTATCACAACAGCCAGCACCAGGGTAAATGCTCCAAATGTAGAGGCGAAACCAGCTGGCAGCCTTCTGTCTTAAACTGCTATCCAACCATAGCAAACAGATTGATCCACCTGTTCATACAATACACAATGATGAGCCAAAAGGTATCCAGGTGCCCTGCAGTAGAGGGAGGACCTCCTGAGAGTCACTATCTGGAACCTGATTTGCCAAAAGCTTCTCCCTGTGTAATCTCTGGGTGGAAAACTTTATGCAGAGACTTTTATATCACTCTCCCACAAAAAATAAACAAACAGATGGGATATTGGCTTGTGATCCATCAGCCTGTTGAATAAAGTACAGTTTTGTACCTACCATAAATGTAGATGTTCGAGGATCCACATTGCTGCAGTCATAACCTGTGGGTAGTCCGCTGTCCTCGGTCGGCCCGAATACCAAAGAGTTAGGCTGGCGTCGGTCATGGTCGCCCAGAGCTGACGTCAGTACGTAGTAGTACTTAAGCGCATGACAGACGCCATATCCTCAGTCTTTCTTGCCCCAGATGTCAGAAGGCCTAAAAAAGGAAAGGCCCTAGTCAAAACAGTAAATACCCAACAACCACCAGTGAGGAAATAATAATTATCCCAAAGGAAACACACAACCCCAAACTATAGAGGGGAGGGAAAATAGGACTGCAGCAATGTGGATCCTCGAACATCTACATTTATGGTAGGTACAAAACTGTACTATGTTCTTCGTCTCACATTGCTGCAGTCATAACCTGTGGGTAGAATCCCAAAGCAAAGGAAAAGGGAGGCTGGCAAACTAAAAAGCATTAGGAGCTGCTAACATTCCCTGTAAAACTGCAGTGGCAAACCCAGCCCTAGACTTGGAATAAAGAGGGAGATGGTAATGCTTAGTAAAAGTGTGTACTGAACTCCAAGTAGCTGCCTCCAAAATATCCTTAGTAGCTACCCCCCTCAAAAAGGCAGTAGATGTGGCAGTAGCCCTAGTGGAATGAGGTCTGATCCCAGCAGGAACATTCTTCCCATGATGGGAATAACAAAAAGCAATACAATGACCAATCCACTTAGAAATAGTTTGCTTTGAAACAGTTTTCCCTTGTGAACTCAAAGCAAAAGAAATAAATAACTGTTGAGTCTGCCTGAAGTCTTTAGTTCTGCTCAAATAATAGTGTAGCTGCCTGTGAATGTCCAAAGAATGCAAGACTTTTTCCCCCTTATTTTGGGGATCAGCATAAAAAGTAGGCAAATGAATAGACTGGTTTAAGGCCACATTTGAAATCACTTTAGGCATAAAAGTAGGGTTAGTACGCAAAGACACCCTATCCTTATGGAATATCAGAAAGGGTTCTACTGCCATGAGTGCCTGCAATTCAGATACCCTCCTAGCAGAAGTAATGGCCAACAAAAAAGCAGTCTTCCAAGACAAAAACTTCAACTCAGACGTAGCTGCAGGTTCAAAAGGAGGTAAAGTAAGCTTCTCCAATGCAAAATTGAGATCCCAGGAAGGAGTAGGAGCTCTGCGTGGGGGTCTTATATTTTTTGCCCCTCTAAGAAATTGCTTAAACAAAGGGTGAGAAAATAAAGGAGGGTCACAATCATAGTGAGCAGAAATGGCTGCAGCATGAACCTTCACAGAGGAAAATGACAAACCCTTGTCTAGTAATTCAGTAAGGTACTGTAGTGTAAAACTCAAATTAGGTGCTGAGACATCAAAGCCCTTTGCTGTGCTCCAAAGAAAAAATCTCCTCCATTTATCAGCATAAACTTTTCTAGTACTAGGCCGCCTGGCTTCCAAAATGACATCTAAAACCTGTTGAGGAAGCTGAGACCCCACAGGCTCTAAAACAGAATACGCCAGGCTGTTAGATGCAGGGACTGCACCCTGACATTGAGGAAATGATTGCTTGACTGGGATAACAAGTGAGGAATCTGTGGCAAAGTCCAAGGAGGCTCCTGAATTAAACTCCTCAGCAGAGGATACCAGTGCTGACGTGGCCAATCTGGTGCTATTAGAATCATGGAAGGCTTGTCCCGCCTGACTTTCAAGAGTACCTTGGGAAGAAGAGGCAGAGGGGGGAAAGCATAGACGTGAAGGTTGTTCCAACTAAAAGATAGAGCATCCACTTTCCAAGCTTTTGGGTGAAACATCTTTGTGCAAAATTTTGGCAGTTGGAAATTTAGTGGAGAAGCGAACAGATCTATGTCTGGAGTTCCCCAAGCCACGGTCAACTGTTGGAATACTTGAGGATCCAATTTCCACTCGTGGGGATCCACAATTTGTCAGCTCAATACATCTGCTAGGGAGTTCTGTGCTCCTGGCAGAAACCGTGCTTGAAGATTGATGTGCAAACTCAGAGCAGTCTCCCACAATATCATTGCTTGTCTGCAAAGAGGGTAAGAATGGGTTCCCCCCTGCTTGTTGATGTACCACATGACTGTTGTGTTGTCTGTTCGAATCAACACCTGTCCCGGCTGAAGTAGGTCCTTGAAGGCCATCAAGGCAAATTGGACTGCTAACATCTCTTTCATGTTGATATGCAAATGTAGTAGTCTGGGAGGCCACGTGTCTTGAATCCATTTCCCCTGGAAGTGTGCTCCCCAAGCCAAGTCCGAGGCATCTGTCGTTATGATCTGACTCGCCTCTGGTCGGGTCACAGAGAGTCCCCTGTTTAGGTGACATTCCTGAGCCCACCACAAGAATTCCTTCTGGATGAAAGGTATTATCCGAATGACAGTGTCCAAATCGTGGCAGTGTTGAGTCCATACACTTTTGAGATACCACTGTAGCTTCCTCATATGCAGTTTGGCATTGGGAAGTACTAGAATGCAAGATGCCATGAACCCCAAGGCTTGAAGAACTGTCCTTCCAGTCAGCCTGGACATTACTGATAACTGCTGGAAGTATAGATGAAGAGTTCTTTGTTTGTCCGGGGTCAGAAAAGCCATCTGAGAAGCTGTATTCAGTCTCACACCCAGAAAGCACATGTCCTGAGAGGGCACTAGACTGGACTTTATTTCGTTCACAGAATACCCTAGGCACCTTAAAACTGCCATCACATACTGTACATGTTGTAGTAACTTGTCTTTGTCTTGAGCAAGAATCAGGCAATCGTCCAGATAAGGATAAATTTGTATTCCCCTCTGTCTGAAGAAAGCAATTACAGGAGCCAGAACTTTTGTGAACACCCTGGGCGCAGTAGATAAACCAAAGGGCAATGCAGAGAACTGATAATGAGAAGTACCAGCCCGAAATCTCAGGAATCTCCTACAACTGGGCCTGATAGGAATGTGAAGATAGGCCTCTTTGAGATCCAGGGTTACCATCCAGTGATCTTTGCCTAGCATAGGCAGAAATTGTTGTAATGTTAACATCTTGAACTTTGGAATGTCCAGGTAGGTATTCAGAATGGACAAATCCAGAATTGGCCTCCAAGTGTTTCCTTTCTTTGGCACTAGGAATAGACGGGAATAAAATCCTAGGCCTACTTCTGACGGAGGTACCACCTGGATTGCCCCCATCTGCAAAAGCAAAGAAATTTGCTCCTGAGCCTCCAGCCTTTGCTGAGGAGGCACATCCGGCATGCCTTTGAAAGGAGGGAAAGTGTGAAAATAAAATTTGTAACCTTGATTTATTATTTCCAACACCCATTTGTCCTGGGTGATCAAATGCCAGTTTTGTTTGAAAAGTCCCAACTTTCCTCCTAGAGGAGCTGCCAGAAAGGAAGGATCTGGCAGCTGAAGATGCAGGTCATTGAGTCTGTTTACGAAAAGGCTGACCCCTGCCCTCACCAGAAGACTGTGCAGGAGAACTCCAAGTCCTAGGTCTGAAAGAACCCTGAGCGTGTGCCCTGCCTCTACCACGTCTAGACCTGCCCTTAGACTGATAATCCGAAGAAGGGTAGGACCATCCTCTAGCAGGCCAATTCCTACTAAACGTAGGGGGCTGCACCTGCAAAAAATCCTTGACCATCTGCATAGACTTAGCCTTATCTTCCATCTTTTTCAAAACTGACTCCACTGGAGAACCAAAAAGAACTTCAGATTGAAGGGGAGCATCCAAAATCCGAGCTTTAACATGCTCTGACAAATTTTGATCCTTAAGCCAGGCATGTCTACGAATAACTGAACCTGTAGCAGCCACCCTGGATGAAGCCTGAAGAGCATCGAAACCACACTGCAAAGAATGTTTGCCAACTTGATCTGATGCATGAACCAACTCCTGCAATTCCTTACACTCTATACCCTCAGATAAAGCATCCACCTTAGATTTCAATTGGCCTAACAAAAAGTTCTGATACTTCAGCATATGGAACTGGCAATTTAAAGCCCTCATAGCTAACGTAGAGGAGGTATACACTTTCTTCCCCCACCTATCCAGCGCTCTAGAATCTTTATCCAAAGGAACTGGATTCTTAACCACAGAAGCCCTGACACCCTTCGGACCTTGAATAATAGTTTCCGGGTCAGCTCTAGGACTCTTGTACAAATATTTGTGTGCTTCTGGAACTCTGTAATATCTGTCTGGCTTGACCGGGGCAGGGGGTAAAGAATCAGGATTAAGAGAAGCTTCAGAAAAAACATCCTGAACAACATCTAAAACAGGGGGAATAGCCAAGGGCCTATGTTGTGGCAAAAACAAAAATTCCCTAAGCCTTTTTCGAGAATCTGAAAAATCCTGGCCTTCCCATTTGAAATGTTCTCTCATGGAATGTAAAGTTTCAGAAAAGGAAAAATCCTCAGGAGGAGAAGCAGAAGGACAGGAATCCTCTGCCTCCGAATCTGAATAGGGAGGGAAATCCTGAATATCTTCAGCTGAGGACTCAGAGTAGTCTGATGAATGCTCCATTCCCTCTACATCTGCCTCCACCCTAGGCCTCTTCTCTGGGGGGGGGGGGGGCATAGAACCCCTGATTAAAGTAATCAAGTCCTCTGCCATTTTCAACATATGTTTTTTGGGAACAGGAGCTGCAGAGCTAGGACTATGGCCAGGGCCAGCAAGACCAGGTTTAGCCTTAGCATGGCCTTTAGCCACCGAGGTAGAAGGCCTAATAACCTTTTGTAAGGATGGAACTACAGATACCTGCGAAGCACCCTCAGCCTGGCCTAACTCCTGAGAGGCCAACTCCTGCAAAAGTAAAGGTTCCCCCTGGGATTCAGCCGAAGCATCGGCCGGATCCACAGGTTCAACCGGAGGTTCTATAGAACCGGCGTCCGGAACGGACGACTCATCCGGTTTAGACCTCAAAGATTTATCTTTACGTTTTTTAGCGGTAGCGGGCGTCAGAGGATCCGACGGCATGTTATAGTTACACCGCTTACCGAAAACAAGCCTGGCACAGTCTAACCTTCGTTTAATGGTGCGCTTATTAAATCTAGCACAAAAGCGACACCCGACTACGTCGTGTTCAGGCCCCAAGCAAGGAATACAGAGAGAATGATAGTCCCTATGAGGTATCAGTTTCCCACAAGAAATACAATTATTAACTTTTTCTGACATCCGGATAACTGAGGCAAGAAAAGACAAAAATTTCCCCAACGGGGTACTTAGCCCAACTTGGTCTTCGGTCTGAAACTCGATAAATGAAAATTTCAGAACGCCGAACGGCACTTGCAAACACTGCTTCTGCTTCGGACCACGCGGCAAGAAAGACTGAGGATATGGCGTCGGTCATGCGCTTAAGTACTACTACGTACTGACGTCAGCTCTGGGCGACCATGACCGACGCCAGCCTAACTCTTTGGTATTCGGGCCGACCGAGGACAGCGGACTACCCACAGGTTATGACTGCAGCAATGTGAGACGAAAAACATCTGCTATTTTTCTTAGACATCTAACATGAGAACACACCAAAAACTTCTTGAGCCTTCAGGAATTTGGTATTTCCAGTAGTTTAGTTTACTCAATTAAAACTAAACAGTACCATTTTATTTAATTAATTCTAGGTTTATACTTTTTACTACATTTAAGTACACATTTTTAAAACATTACTCCATGTACCTGACCCACCTTTACATATTTGCTCTTTTAAAGTCCTTGTTTACCTGTGCCTTTGGACTGGACTGCTTCTAAAAAAGGGACTTGTTCACGTTAAGCCTTGCTGATGCCAAGAGCAAAGGGCTGTTGATTTTCTGACACAATCTAATATGGAGGACTGGAAGCTGGACAGGAGAGAGAAAAACAGTTGAAGAAGCTAAGACCCAACGTGGGTGAGGAAAACGCTCTTGTTTACCCTGTCCAATACCTACATTTCCTTGTCAGGTGGCAGAGTACTGTGACCTTTCAAATACATATGGCTGTGTTTCATCAGAAGTTGCATATGTCCAGAATCAAAGATGTAACTACCAAGCTCCAGCAGAGGTAGTAAAATGAAAAAAAGGCTTCCACCACAGCAAAAAGTTCACTAAGAAATTCTGTTAAAATGTAGGCTTTAATAAAATGAAGAAATAAAAAGCACAAATTGTGCTGTTCAAGTTGCAGGTCAAACAGGATAAGCGCTTTGTTAAAAAAACTTCTTCAGATCCTAGTGTGTAGACCTGACTTAATGCTGTTAAAGATCCTTAATTGCACAACCAATCACATACAGCAATCAGATGCAAGTCTTCCTTAAGCCTCCATTTCTTAATTGGGCTTCTCTCTTTCAAAATAGGTTTAATAGGAACTACTCTGTTGAGCCCTGGAAATAAATTAGCTCTGAGGTTCATGATCCATTTGCTTTCTTCCTTTTCAGTTTTGTTGACAATGTCTCCTCCACGAAGGTTAGTAGTCACAGTTGAGATAACCATAAAGCTAAATGAATGCCCTGGATTTTCAGACACATGTCCATATAGGGCATTGGTTACCAGTTTATTCTTGATGTCTAACAGGTGGCGAAGTATCCGTTCCTTGAACTTTCTATTGGTCTTTCCTACATAATAGGCTTGGCACAAATTACAAGTGCCAATGTATATAACATTCTTGGTGTTGCAGTTAGCAAAACCAGAGTACTTATAGCATTTAGTTACCGGATGAACAAAACTGTTGGAACATTTAATGTGGCTGCAAGCTTTGCAAAAGCCACATTTCCAAGTTCCTAACCTATTTCTTCCTTCTGTACTCTGCTTATTAGGTATTCCATCGTAGTTGCACAATAAAGCCTTTAAGTTCTTCTTGTTTTTATAACCAAATTTAGGTGTTTCCCCTACAATTCTCTTAATTTTACTGTCAGCAGTTAAGACTGGCCAGAATTTCTTGATGGTTTCTCGGACAAAGGAGTCAGTGCTGTAGGTCATCATGCATCTGACACTGTTGCTGTTCCCACCTTTCTTCACATCACTCTGCTTCTGTTTTGAGTAGTACGGTTGCCCTTTGGTGTATCGAATGGACATTGCTTTGCCTTTACTCATGACTAATTGTTTTTCATTGTAGCCTCTTGAAGCAAAATTCTGTAAGAGTTTGTCTTGTTCCTGCAGAAAATCATCATTGTCAGTACAGAGCTTTGATATCCTGGTCACTTGATTTTCAACAATATTCTGAAAAACATGTCTCGGATGCATGCTGCTGTAGTATAGCATATGGTTCCTCCAGTTTGGTTTCCTGAATATAGTGATGCCGATTCCTTTGCTTTTATTCATTGAAATTCTCACGTCTAAGAAATCAATCTCATTTGCTGATGGTTTCACTTCAAATCTTAGAAAGCTAGTCGTACTTGTTAAATAATTGACAAAATTTAGGCGTTGCATACTGCCCTTCCATAGGAATATAACATCATCCACAAACCTATTGTAGAAGATGATGCATTCCTTCCATTCATTTTTCGTATCCATTTCCCATTGCCTTTCCCGTTCAGCTAGGACTATATTGGCATAGCTGTTTGCACAGGGGGTGCCCATGGCTACCCTCCATTTCTGCCAATAGTAGCTCTCACCATAGAGGAACACATTGCTCTCCAGGACCAATTCCAGGAAGCTGCATACTAGATTCACATCCATGTTTACTTCAAAATGAAAGGCAAAGTCCCTTATTGCTTCTATTCTTAGATCATTGGGTATGCAAGTGAATAAATTGTTGACGTCCATAGTCACCAAAATGATGTTGTCTATGGAACTTTCTTGCTCCATTCTTTCATACAGTCTCTCCCACCAGCTGGCCAGTGTCCCTCAATACAGTATGTGCGAAAGGCAACAACTTCTTGAGTTCAGTTTCCACATAGATTGAAATGGGCTCAGTGACCCCATCCTCTCCCTGAAACTATCGGTCTCAGAGGGGGGTCAACACTGTTCTTATGCATCTTAGGCAACCCTTTGATAACAGGTATAGTTGGATATACCATTTCAAGAAAGTCATATAGATTAGTCATTAATTTGTCATATAGGACATTCTTTACTGAGGAAATCAATCTGTCTACTTGATACTTCTCGATTTTGTGGTATGTGTCACTATGGCTTAACAAATCCTGCATTTTCTGGGCATATTGTATTGAATTCATCACTATTAAGGCTCCTCCTTTGTCAGCTGGCCTGAAAATAACTTCTTTCATTGTTTGCAATTCTTTTAATGCCTGAAACTCATCCTGTGTTAAATTGTAGTAGTGTTTATTTTTTCCTTTTGACCTCTGTTCAAATACCTCATTCTCACATAACCGTAAGAACATCTCCACAGTGGGATGATTGCTGGGGACAAAGGAACTTGGTTTTTTCAACACAGATGATGTATAGTTTGTACCAGTATTTTCATTGTCAAAAAGACACTTCAACGTAACGTTCCTACCAAAGCACCTTAAGTCTGTCACTAACTCACTCAGGTCAGAGCGTATTGAGGGTATAAAGCTCAAGCCTCTTTGCAGAACACTCTTTTGGGTAGCTGTCAGCTCATAATCGGATATATTAATTACCAACGAAATAGATTCATCTAAGCTCATTGAGGTTCCTAAGTTACCTTTCTCTTTCTCCTCTCTGCTTTCTGACCTGGATCTCCCGACATTTTTCTGTGTTAATAAAAAAGGGAGTTGCTGTAACAAAGGTGCATGGACAGATCCCTTCTTTGGTATCACACTCGGAACTATTTCACTTGAAGGCTGAATGCTTCCTGCCGATGCAGTGTCTACATTTGCTGCATTATCATTTTCAGTCAGCGATGAAATGACCTCAAGCATGCCAGAGTCATTGTTATATATGATTAGACAAGAAATTACTCATTCTTTGGAAGTCACTTCCAGCTACCTTTCTTCGAGTGCAAAACCTCCATTCACTGACAACTATCTGCTCCGCTTCCTCAGTAGGTACTTCCAAAGTTCTAAGTCAATAAATTGCCTGTATGCAAAAGCATTAGAACAAGTTGCAAAAAGTTCCTTACTTGGAAGCCAGTCTGTAACCAGCATACAGCCTGTGTAAAATGGGGGAGGGGAACAAGTCCCAAAGCTCTTCCTTCTTCTAAAGCCAATTGATTCCAATAGGCATCCCGTGTTCAAGGACATATTGAGCCAAGTTACTATAACAAGAAATTTGCTCCGAGGAAAGTGTTATTAATGTTTGAGCCAGTACCTTGAAGTAGGCAATTTGTTGTTTTTAACTGAACAGAAATAAAAAATTGTTTTTATTTAAGGAAGGACCTGGGATACATATGTAGTGCTTGCAAACCAGCAACCACACGAAAGGGGATATATGATACCCGCTAAACGGACCATCTTGAAGCTAGCTACCACGTGGAGGGAGCAGTCTTATGGTGTTTTCTTTTATCTGAGAGTAATAGTCCTCAGTCCTTAGTCCAACCAAGATGTCTACTCTTGAAGACTTGAAATTATGGCTTGGGAATATGACCGTCACGAAAGAGTGCAGACCATAAGACATAGGCATGGGTACTGACACCCTAACTCCGCTATCAAGGTGGTTGCGAGAGGTACAACTTCTCAGAGGCCCTTGTCACATACAGAAGAGCAAGAAAGGTGCAAACAGACACACTTAAAAAGAGTGATGACACGACATGATGAAACTCCGAAATTATCTTGAGAATGCAGTTACCAGAAGGATGTGACCAATATCTGCATGCGACTACTACCTGCAGCTATAACAGGGACCTCCTCCTGGGGTCTAGAAATCATATCCAACTTATAAGTGCTATAGAGCTTGGTAAAGGTATGCACAGAAGTCCAGGTAGCTGCCTCAAGAATTAATATCCAAACCCTTGAAAAAAGCACCAGAAGCCACCACAGCCCTAGTAGAATGAGCCTTAGCAGAAGGAAGGCTCTTCCCATGAAAAGAATAGCAAAAAGAAATGGCTTTAGATATCCAAGAAGTGGTTTACTTGGAAACAGCCAAACCTGAAGACCTTGGATGTAAAGAATCAAAAAGCTGTTCAGATTTACAAAAAGCTTTGGTGTTATCCAAATAATATCAGAGTTGTGTTTGCACATCCAAGGTGTGCAAAACCTTCTCACTAGCAGACTGCAGAGAAGGAAAAAAAAATGGGCAAATGAATACAATGACTAAGAAACAACTCATTAACTACCTCGGGCATACAAGGATTAGTACAAAGAGACACAGTGTCCTTATGAAAAACTAAAAAAGGAGGAACAGCCATAAGAGCTTGCAGCTCAAATACCTGTTTTGCAGAAGTAAGGACTATGAACAATCTTCCAAGAACAATGCTGTACTAAAGCTGAAGCAGCAGGCACAAAAGCAGCCCAAGTCAATTTTTCTAAAACAAAATTAAGGTCGCAGAAAGGAGGGACAGTCTTCCTGGGAGGCCTAATGTGAAGGATTCCTTTAAGGAACTTGTTTGCCCTTAAATCTAGAGGCTATGGGGGAGTCAAAGGCAGACAAGCAGATATAGCTGATAAATGGGCCTTAACAGAAGACTACACCACTAATACGAGAGAACCAAAGAAACAGAAAGTGGGAACCAGGTTAGAAAAGACACCGAACAGAAAACCTCTTCCATTTGGATAGATAAGACTTCTTAGTAGTGGGTTTCCTGGCCTCTTGCGGGACCCAATGTATGCCCCAAGAAAAAAGGTCTCTATAGGGGATCAAAACCCTATCACCCACAATGTCAGCTGAACAGTGAACAGGTGGAGATGGATGAAAGATCCCTTGTCTTGTGCGAGTAGTTCAACCCTGTAAGGTAACTTGTGATGACTGTCCTTGGCAAGAAGTAGAAGGCGGAACTAATACTCTCTGGCCCAAAAGTGAATCACCAGCAAGATTTTGGGAGCATTTTTTTTTTTTATTTTGAACAGGACTTTCAGAATGAGAGGAAGGGGAGAGAAGGCATAAACAACCCCTTCCAAAAAAAGAGAGGGTAGCCACCTTCCAGGCCAGGGGGCACGGGGCTCTGGCACAAAATAGAGGAAGTTGTCTGTTAGGAGAGGAGGCAAATTGATTTGTAGAGTACTCCGCTGGTGGACAATATCCAGAAACACTTCCCTGTGAAACATCCATTCGTGGGATTGTATTATGGACCTGCTCAAAAAAAATCTGTTATGTGATCAGTATCCGTAAGAAACTAAGGTCCCTCATAAAATCATCCAAGGCTAACTTCAAAAGAAAAACAGCCAAGGATTCAAAAGATAACCACAAAGCCTTCTTTAGCTATGTTAAGAATGAGCTAGTGCCAAATAGCACAAAATATACTGAACCTACTGATATTGCCAACATCCAGGCAGATAGATTCGGTGCAAACTTCACCCCCAAAACGGCCCACAATAATACTGGAAAAGTGTAGTGTCCCAGAAATCAGACACAGGTGAAAACAGCCCTTTTAAAAGCCAAAAACAGTGGTGATCGGGCCAGATGGTGTTCCAGGCTGCATCTTGCACGAACTACAGAACGAACTAACCCCCACCTAAACATGTTCAACCTCAGCCTCTCCCACAGGCTACGTGCCCACAAAATGGCGCAATAGCAACGGTTATTCCGCTCCACAAAGGAGGGGCCACAACTGAGCCTGGTAACTATCACCCCATAAGCCTGACTAGCCTGGTCTGCAAGGCTATGGAGCACATCATCATGGAACTCATTAACAAAGACATTGGGAACTTCCAAACACTTGACCTGACCCAATTCGGCTTTGTTCTGGGCAAATCATGCCTACTAAACCTGGTTGACTTCTTCGAGATAGTCACCAAGGCCATAGATGAAGGAAAGGTGGTTCACACAGCCTACCTTCACCTTGCCAAGGCTTTCGACACTATTCCCCACTTGGGTATTACAGAGAAACTCACCAGCCTGAACATAAACCCCTGTGTCAAGAGATGGGTTGCCAACTGGCTTACAGACAGAACTCACACGGTAAGAATAGCGGGCTCCAGGTTCATCTCTAAACCAGTCACAAGTGGTGTCCCTCAAGGCTTGGTCCTGGGACCCCTACTGTTTGGCATATACTTCTCAGAAGTATAGGCAACATAGGAGGACTATGGCTAACCAATTTCGCCGATGACTGCAAACTGGGAGCCATAACTGACTCTCCGGCTGACACGAACATCCTCCAAGAGGGCCTTACTGAAACGGACATCTGGTGCCAAAGTCATGGCCTCAAACTAAATGCCAAAACATGCAGTCACATCCTGTTTGGGAAAAATAAAACACCCATGAATTACCACATAGGTGGCAGCCCCCTTAATACAGAAGAGGTAATAAGAGATCTGGGGGACCCAGGTAGATAGTAATCTCTCCTTTGACAATCATATTGCCAAAGTAGTTAGGAAATCCTTCTATGTGGCCCATCTAATTACTAAGGGGTTCGCATCTAGAAATAAAAAGGTTATAGTGCTCTTCTACTCAGACCCATCACAGAGTACAATACCTGATGTACCTCACAAGACACTTCCAACAGCTGGAAAGACCACAAAAGTACCTCACCAAGAGGATTACTGGCCTCAAACATATGTCCTATGCAGCCCGACTGAAAAAACTCCGGCTGTACTCAGTGGCATACCACTTACTCAGAGGTGATCTCTGCCTGACTTACAAAGCCATGTCCAATTCAGAATTGATGGACATGCTCCACCTAAAGAAATCCAAGTAACTACAAGCCACGCCCTCTGGTCAGCTAAACCTCACCACAACAATAAATAGAACATGCTGGAGGGATAGATTCTTGTCACAGAGACTCCCCATGCTTTGGAACAAATTCCTAACTACATTAGGCAGAGCCCCTCGCTAACACTCAAGAGAAACTTTGACGAGTGGATGGGTAACAGAAAATACAACCCTGGGATCACTTCATTGACTCTGCTTGACAGAGGCTCAGTTAATTAATCAATGGTGCGGCGAAAGCAGACACACACTGGCTAGGCTTATAAATGCCATGGGGCAGATAGCCTAGTACCTACCTATGAACATATGTTCTGATCAGAGGGCATGCAAACTGCCTGAAAGGTCATCTGACACTGGGCAGCTAGCTCCCAAACCTGAAAGGCTAACATGCATAGGAGATGAGAACTTGTACCCCCTTGCTTGTTGACATATATAACTGATATCATCTGTGAAAATCTTGAGGGGCCCTGGAATGAAAAGCTTGAAGAGCCAGCAGAAGAGCTCTCATCTCCGACATTGATGTGGTCTTACTTTTGTCGAGGAGACCAAAGGCCCTGCACTTTCAGAGGGCCGAAGGAGGCCCCCAGTCCCACTTCTGAGGAATCTGTGAAGAGTTCCTGAGAGGGGATTGGAGCTTGAAAAGGAAGGTCTGGGTTGAGGGACAACTGATGTACCCACCACTTAAGTTGCAGCTTGAATTGTGGAAGAAGCGGGAATAGAAAAATCTAAAAGGATGGGAATGCTGAAGCCAGACTAACTTTAGAAATTACTGGAGCCTTACCACATGGAGCTTGGCCAGAGGAAGCATGACAATGGTGGAAGCCATACAACCTACAGCCCTCAAAACTCCCTGGCTGCAACTAAAGCCAGAAGAAGGGACTGAAAGAAAGCAAATCAGAGTTAAAGCCTTGGGAGGAGGCAGAATGCCAGCACTGGAAAAGTCTGCAGCCTGTACCCAGGAAAAACACGATCTTGAGGAGTCGTCGAGAATTACGTTAGGAAATTTACAGTAAACCCTAGGCTTTAGTAAACCCTACGCTTTGCAGGAGAGAAATGGCAAAGTGTAAGTGCTGGAATAAAACCTCTGGAGAGGAGGCCTGAAAAGCAGGATGTCCATATAGGGAAAGACCTGTATCCCCTCTAACCTGCAGAAAGCAATCACAAGAGTGACGCATTTGGTGAAGACCTTTGTGGCAGCAGAGACACCAAATGGCAAAGTACAGAACTGAAAGTGCCAGGAAGTGACAGAGAAATGTAAAAACTTCCTGAAAAGGGGATGAATATGAATGTGTAGACAAGCATCCTTGAGGTGTAGGGAAATTAGAAAAGCCTGAGGAAGACGCAGAGGAAACAAGGTTTGAAGGAACAGTACAAAAGGAAGGGACCTTCAAAAAGGTGTTTAGTTGAGAAAGATCCAGAATGGGTCTCCAGATGCCTTCCTTCCTGGGGACCAGAAACAGTCTGGAATAAAACCCCTTCTCCCTCTCTGGAGTAGGAACGTCTTGAATTTGTTCTTTGAGCCAACAGGCCCTGAATCACCGCTTGAAAAGCTGTAGCTGTTCCTGAGAAAGCTGAGGAATGCCCAAAAAAGTAAGTGTGTGTGTGTGTGTGTGTGTGTGGGGGGGGGGGGTTCGCACCATGTTATAACCCGGTGAATGATTGAAAGAACCCAAGAGTCTTAGATGATTTTTAACCAAAAATGAAGGGACAGGCAAAGTTAGTTAGTCAGACAGCACCTGGTTTGCCAGGAAAAGGAGGCTTCTGAGTAGGAGGTGGAGTTTGGGTAGCTCTTCTACCATCCTTATTACCTTTGGGGAGGGTGAGACTGTCTACAGACATAGGCAGGCTTGTTAGAGCAATTCCTCTGAAACTTGGGAACAGGTGAAACAAAGATGCGCTTCAACTCCCGTAAGGCCTTGTTCTTTTCTTCCAAAGACTTAAACAACTCCACAGCAGCAACACCAAACAAATGCTCATTATCCAGAGGAACACCCATAGGTTTAGCCTTTATATCATCAAGCAAAGGCTGAAGTCTGAGACAGGAATACCTCCTCAAAACACAGCCAAAAGCAGCAGCCCTAGAGGAAACATCAGCTGCATCACAGCTGCATTTAATGGAATGGCGAACAACTTGGAAGAACATCCCTAGCAAGGGATAAGGAAGATCTGAAATAGCTTGACAGGCTTGAGAGACAGAGAGAAGAGCAAAGACATACCTGGTCATATGTGTCAGATAGCTCAAAGCCCTAAAGTTTAAGGTAGCAGAAGTATACACCTTCTTACCTAACTGCTCCATGGTTCTGCTACTCTTATCAGAGGAGTGCAACTTGGTGGAAGCCAACAATTTGGAGGGCTTATCAGAAGCCACTGACACCACAAAAAGAGTCCAGATGCACACTTACAAAGAAACTTGCAGTAATCAGGCACTTTATAAAACCTATAAAGTTTCTTGGGAACAGGGGGCTGGGAATCAGGAGCCTAAGAAGCAGTAAACATCCAACAGGGGAGCAAGAACAGGAGGAACATCAGACGGTCTAGGAGACTCCATCTTCAGAAGCTCATAGTAACTCTTCTGAACATCAGACTCCTGAGCACAGTCCCATTTGAAAAATTCCACTATCCTGGAAACGGTATTACTAAATGAAATTACTTCAAAAGGAGAGTCACAAATGACAGACTATGGTTCTGCAAAGAAAGAGTCTAACAGAGAAGGAATCTGAGAGGAACAGGTAAGTGTCCTGTCATCAGAATCATCATCCTCAGAGGAATCCTGCTCCATAGGCTTCTTAAGAGGGGTAGAAGACCAGGGAGGAGCAATAAGGGCATTGAACAGACCTTGAGTGAAGTTTTGCCATTCACTCTGAGGATCTTTTGGAGCAGGTGAAGCGTGTTGTCTTCTGCTTCTTTTTCAGTGGGACTTCAGCCTTAAACAATTTAGGAGGCCCTGATCCCTGAGTACACACTATAATGGTAGTCGGAACCTCTTCCCTCACTAATATCCATTGGAACACCTCTAGGCCCTTTGATAATTTTCAGCCAAAGTTCCCCCTGTATATCCGAAGTGGACGTCAGCAAGGCCTCCATGCACATGCCTGGAGTCATATCCATGCCAGCCTCTGAAATGTTCACGGTAGAAGAATCCTCTAGAATTCACCAGCCTCAAGAGATGTCCAGCAGAGGCAGTATAGCCAAAGAATCCGACCAAGCTTTCTTGGTCCTTCTTCATGGACGGATGACCCTTGGGTTGGGAAAATCCTTCCATACTATCTTCAGACAACAGGTTAAGTCATTGGTTCTCTAGGTAAATCGCAAAGGAAGAAAGCTGACTACGCAACTTCTTAGGGATATACGCTCATGGGAAACACCTAAATAGAACAAACACTACTTGTGACTATCTTTACGGAGAATCTGTCTCCTGCACTGGCATTTCCTCTTTCTGGATGACATGGAAGCCAACAACCAGAACAAGGCAAAACAGATAAGAAAATAAAAAAAAAAAAAAAAACTCTGGGCACTTATCTAAAAACTGTTTGGCAACCAGCAGATGAATGGGTATTCAGACCGACGATTGAAGATGGTGTACAGACTGACAGCAAAGAACTTCTGAGGATCGTACTTTGGACGTCACATTTATGCCCTACATGGTGTACAGGGAGCATTCGTGTGACATACGTCGCACCCATTACAACTTAAAGGTTTTGGTATACTTGCTGAACGTCAGGCTGCCCTTAGCAGGTGATCCTTATTGTAAAGTATACTGCAACAGTGATATGGGAGGACATCAAATGTGAAGCAGATATTAAAAAGGTACTTAGTAAGCCAGCTAGGAAAAGCTTTTGCAACCTGAAAAGAAAAAAAACTACCCCAGTTTTTATATGGGAAAAACTGAAAGGGCTTTAAAAGCCAGAATTTATCAGCATTTTTATGATATTAAAAAAGGAGAAGAAAGGAACACCCTTTTTAAACATATTAAAAACAATGGACGTGTAAATTTTATGTAATAGATAATGTATTCATAGATGAAAAAGGGGATCATGGAAGGATTAATATGAGATAAAAGAACTGAAATGGCAATTAAAGACCAATGTGACTGGTAAATATGGTTTAAATGAGACTGTTTCTATCAGCTGTGTTTTAAGATGGAAAGCAACATTGTAAAATTGCGGATTTTAAAATATTTATTAAAAGGAAGTATTCAGACCACTTTTTGTAACAAATATGTTCAAGAAACATATTCATAGACATACTGTATTATTTAATGTGCAACATCCAGGGTTCTGGTAGTTTTAAAAAAAAGATCAATATTTTTAAAACAGTTTTGGCTTTATAACTGCAGTTTCTGAAGTTTTTGAAGTCAGAATACTTAATAATTCAACACAAAAGTACAGTTTTGTACCTACCATAAATGTAGATGTCCGAACTGGATAGCATCTGCAGTCATAACAACTGGGTTGTCCTGTCGTCAGGCAGCCCTTCAGTCGGCCGGATTCCAAAGTCCGGGTCCGGCTGATGTCGCACTTCACCCGATGTCATCTCTGCTGGACTCCGGGTATAAAGGCATCAGTCGACGCCATTTTCTTCAGTGTTTCTTGCCCCAGATGCCAGTTGCCCTTCCTGGAAGGCTAATTTTTGGATAAATGCCAATGTTTCCAAAAGGATAGAAGGCAAACTCAGAAAATAAGCATGTATGTACATATATACAAACAAATACACCATAAGAGACTCCCCCCACTAGCTAGCTATTAGGAGGGTAAATACCCTAGGAGTACCACAGAGGGAAGGAGGAGGGTAATCCTGACTGCAGATGCTATCCAGTTCGGACATCTACATTTATGGTAGGTACAAAACTGTACTATGTCCTTCATGGATGCATCTGCAGTCATAACAACTGGGTAGAATACCATAGCCAACTAAGGGAGGAGGAAAAATTAGATTATGGTGTGGTGAGGATCCCTTGCAGCACAGCAGTGGCAAACCCTGCTCGGGATCTGGAATACAAAGGTAAGTTATAATGCTTGGCAAATGTATGCACGGAGGTCCAAGTAGCCGCCTCAATAATGTCCTTGGTTGCCACTCCTCGTAAGAAGGCTGTGGTAGTGGCTGTTGCCCTTGTAGAATGAGGCCTTATGTTCTGTGGAATTGGTTTTCCATGGAAGGAGTAACAGAATCGTATGCAATTTCCTATCCATTTGGAGATTGTCTGTTTGGAAATAGCTTTCCTTCCCTACCTGTTGCATAGGCTACAAAAAGCTGGTCAGTTTTTCTGCTACTTTTTGTTCTGTCCAGGTAGTAGCGTAACTGTCTATGTACATCCAAGGAATGCAGCATTCTTTCCCCTCTGTTTTGTGGGTTGGGAAAGAAGGTAGGTAGGTGGATTGCCTGGTTTAAAGACACTCTGGATATCACCTTAGGCATAAAGGTAGGATTAGTCCTCATGGACACTCTATCTTGGTGGAAGATTAGGAAGGGCTGTACTGCCATTAGGGCCTGAAGTTCAGAGACCCTCCTTGCTGAGGTTATTGCCAGTAGGAAAGCAGTTTTCCACGATAGATGCTGTAGGTCCGCTGTAGCTGCTGGTTCAAAGGGTGCGAGTGTCAATTTTTCTAGCACAAAGTTCAAATCCCAAGCTGGCAATGGTGGTTTCCTTGGAGGTTTTACATTCTTGATTCCTCTGAGGAACTGCCTGAGTAAAGGATGTGAAAAGACAGGTGGATCAAAGCTGTATTCTGCTGAAATAGCTGATGCATGTATCTTGATGGAGGAGTAGGAGAGGCCTGTATGTAGAAGCTCTGCCAGATACTCCAGGATGTTAGCCATATCTATAATTGACACATCTTTTCCTCTTTCAGTGCTCCAAAAGACAAACCTTTTCCATTTTCCTGCATAGTTCCTTCTTGTTGAAGGTCTGCGGGCTTCAAGGATAATGTCGTTAACCCTTTGGGAAAGTTCTGGGTTAGTTGCTGCTATGTGATGTTCCATGCAGTCAGTTGCAACGTTTTTAGGCTTGGATGCATGATGCTGTAGTTGTTCTGAGTTAACATCAAAGGCATCAGGGGTATTGGTCACATGTTGTCCCGAGACATGCTCCTCAGCAATGGGTACCAGTGTTGTCTTGGCCAGTTTGGAGCTATCAGGGTTATCCTTGGACGTTCCTCCTTGATTTTTAGTAATACCTTGTGTATCAAGGGAAGAGGTGGAAATGCATATGCTGTTAGACCTTTCCAGCTGAAGGAGAGCGAATCCACTTTCCATGCAAGTGGGTGGAATGTCCTCGTGCAGAATTTTTTGAGCTGGTGATTGAGAGGGGAAGCGAATAGATCTATCTGTGGTCTTCCCCATTTCTTTGAGATGGTCTTGAAGATGTCCGGGTGTAGCATCCATTCGTGGGCATCCGATGTGGTTCTGCTCAATATGTCTGCTAGAGTATTGTCCTTTCCCGGTACAAATATTGCCTGTAACTGGATGTTGTAGCTGAGTGCCAGGTTCCAAAGCTCCAAAGTCATTCTGCATAGGGGTATGAATGAGTGCCTCCCTGCTTGTTGATGTACCACATGACTGTGGTGTTGTCTGTCCTTATCATCAAATGGCCCTCTGAGAAATGGTCTGAAATTTTGGATTGCCAGTTTTACTGCCAGCATTTCTTTTAGGTTGATGTGCAGGTGGAGTTGATCCTCGTCCACAATCCTTGTAATGCGCATTTGTCCAGCATGTGAGCCCCCCATCCTAGGTCTGAGGCGTCTGTTGTGATGGTCTGGCTTGCTTGATAGCTGTGAAAGGGTAGGCCTGGGTTTGACTGGCATGCTTGTGCCCACCATCGGAACTCCTGTTTTAGGCATGGGATTAGTGGAATTTCTGCTTCTAGGCTGTGCCTGTGTTGGGACCATAAATTCCTTAGGTACCACTGTAGTTTTCTCATATGTAGTCTGGCATGTGGAACCAAGATTATGCATGATGCCATGTAGCCCAAGGCCTGCAGGACTTTTCTTGCTGTTAACTTGTTCTGTTTTGTTAGAGCCAAGAAGTAAAGAGGGAGTTCTTTTTGTTTTTCTGCGGTTAGGAATGCCATTTGTTTTACAGTGTCCAATTCCGCGCCAAGGAATGTCCTTGTTTGGGATGGTATCAGCCTTGACTTTTGTAAATTGACTGTGTATCCCAGTGCTTGTAGCAAGTAAATGACCCTTTGTAAATCTGTTGTCAGCTTGCTTTTGTTGTCCCCTTGTAGCAGGCAGTCGTCCAAGTATGGGTAAATTTGGATTCCCTGTAGTCTGCAGTGGGCGATTACTGATGCCAGGCATTTTGTGAATACTCTGGGCGCAGTAGATAAGCCAAAGGGCAATGCTGAGAATTGATAATGCTCTGATCCTGCAAGAAATCTGAGGTATCTTCTGCAAATTGGTCGAATGGGGACGTGCAGGTATGCCTCCTTGAGATCTAGAGTTACCAGCCAACACTCCTTGCCCAGCATGGGAAGAAGTTGCTGTAGGGTCAGCATTTTGAATTTTGGGACAATGATGTATGTATTTAAGGTGGACAGGTCGAGAATAGGTCTTCAACTTTTTTCCTTTCTTGGAACTAGGAATAGTCTGGAGTAAAATCCTTTGCCTTGTTCTGTTTTTGGCACTCTTTAGACTGGTAAAGTGTGAAAGTGGAACCGGTAACCTTGGTCTATGGTTTGCAAAATCCACTTGTCTTTTGTGATGTAGTGCCAGTTTTTCAAAAATAAGGTTAATTTTCCGCCTAATGGAACTGCTATTTGTTCCCTGGTAGGCGGATGTAGAGTTAAGTCACTGTGATTGTGCTGTTGTAGTGGTAGTGGCTGTGTCTGTGCCTCTGTTATTACCTTGCCACTGTCGTCCTCTGTAGGCACCTCCTCTGGATTGGTTTCTGCCTCTGGAACGTCTATTCCTGCCCCTTTGGGATCTTGTGGAGTCAGGAAAGGACCAATTTTTGGCAGGCCAGTTCCTGCTAAACCTTGGGGGCTGAACCTGCAAGAAATCTTTAACCGTTTGAACAGATTTTGCCTTTTCTTCCATTTTCTTCATTACCTGCTGGGCAGGTGTACCAAACAAACTGGTCTTATCCATAGGAGCATCTAATAACTTAGCTTTAACATGATCCGGTAAGACTTGTTCCTTCAGCCATGCATGTCTTCTTATCACTGTGCCAGTCATGGCTGATCTAAATGAAGCCTCCAGTGCATCATAGCCACATTTTAAGGAATGGTTACTAACCTGTTGTATGTTATTTACCATTTCTAATACATATTTCTTATCTATAGAGTCATCAGAGGATAGTTTTTTAGTTAACTGATCAAGCATAAACTCTTGGTATTGTATCATGTGAAACTGACAGTTTAAAGCTCTAGCTGAGAGAGTAGCTGAGGTATAAACTTTTTTGCCCCATCTGTCTAAAGACCTGGCTTCCCTTTCAGAAGGAATAGGGTTTTTTGCTGTGGTCGAGGCTACTGCCTTAGGCCCCTGGGATATAGTTTTGGGGTCTGCAAGTGGGGCCTTGTATAGGTGATGATGAGTGTCTGGAACCCTGTAAAATCTGTCTGGTTTGGCAGGGGCTGGAGGTAAGGAATCTGGTGCAGAGCAGACATCATTAAAGGCATCGTCCACAACAGAGAGGACAGGAGGTATAGCTAAGGGCCTGTGTTGTGGAAGGTGCAGAAAAGTCCTAAGTCTTTTTCTGGAATCTGAGAAATCCTGTTGCTGCCATTGGAATTGTTCTCGCATGGCATGTAAGGTTTCCCCAAAGGAGAATTCTTCTGGTGGAGAAGCAGCTGGAATGGATTCTTCAGCATCTGAGTCTTCATAATTGGAGAAAGGAGCCTCTGGCTGGTCTGTAATATCCGAGTCATCCGCAGAATCATCAGAGGACACAGGCTCGGGGGGCTCTGCCCTAGGTCTCTTCTCTGGGGCTGAGAGGCCCTGTCTGGGTGAGATTGAGATCCCCTAATTAAGGATATTAAATCTTCTGCCAGAGTAAGCATTTGTGAACTAGAAGTAGGCCTGGTTGAGGGGGGTGTAACAGGCACTGATTTAGTAGACTTGGCTGCTTTAGCCCTGGCAAAGGCCTTAATGGACATGGCTGCAGGAGGCCTAGCAGCACCACGTGCTGGGGTAGAGACATCCAAAGGGATGGTGTCTGATAATTCACTAGAAACCACTGTAGTAGGTAAAATTTCAGAGGCCGATTCAAGTAAGGTAGCAGGAACCTCAGAAGTAGTCAAAGATTCAGCTGTGCTTTGATCAGTTTTCTCGGTTTCGGCCGAAACAGAGACACTCGCGGTTTGCTTAACCATGGTTTCGGCCGAAACCGTGGACCGCGAGTGTCGGTCTTTTTCTTTGCGTTTCTTAATTTGGGTAGTCGGAGGATCCGACGGCATAATGTACGCAAAATCTGAACCGAAAACTGTTCAGCAAACTCCGACCGACGCCTAAGCGTTCGTCGGTTGAAGGAAGCACAGGCCGAACAGGCTGCTACGTCGTGGTCTGGGCCTAAACAAGGCAAACAGTAAGAGTGGAAATCTTTATGAGGTATTTGTTTCCCACAAGTTAAACAGTTATTGACTTTTTCTGACATCGGCTGAGGCAAGAAAGAGTCCCCAACGGGGTACTTAGCTTTTAGAAGTCTTCGAAGTAGTATTCGGTAGTAGTAATCTCTGGATCCGACCGACCGGCACTTGCGAACAGATTCTGCTTCGGGCGCCACGCGGCAAGAAAGACTGGAGAAAATGGCGTCGACTGATGCCTTTATACCCGGAGTCCAGCAGAGATGACGTTGGGTGAAGTGCGACATCAGCCGAAGCCGGACCCGGACTTTGGAATCCGGCCGACTGAAGGGCTGCCTGACGACAGGACAACCCAGTTGTTATGACTGCAGATGCATCCATGAAGGACATCTGCATGTACCAGAGTGGGTTTTCAGGTTTGTCACTAAGTTAGAGATAGGGGGAGATAAGATTATAAAACGACAGGAATGGTGTAAGCAGTTATTTTGATGAAGTCTCTTCAACAGGAACAAAAGCGCTCAAGGAGTTTTCAATGAGATTTTTACAAACATTCTTTGTTTTAAATGGTTTTTATCATCCTTGGAATAAAACAAATGACTGGAGAGTCTTCTGTTGCTCGTTTCTTTGGTTTGGATTTTTGTTTTGCTCTTTGTGATGTTTTTGGTTCCTGGTTGATTGAACTGCAATGCCATCATCAATAGGTGCCGGTTGAGGCTCAGTTACTAGCGATTCTTCTAGTTGAGGAGAGTTTAATGCATCAGTGGGCAAACTAACATGCTTGGTGCAACAATTAACTCACCAGTCAAGAGTATTTTCAGCAACGTTTTGAATAGAAGCAGTGAAAAAAGAAGTTATGTACTCACCATAACGTTCCATCTGAGTAGGTACTTCATTTGTCTGCAACCTGTGGGTATCTGATCCGACCTCGGATCCGAGCTGGCAGCTTCACTAGCTAAAAGATCCAAGCTCCTAGCTCCTCCCCCTACCCATAACCCCCTGCTGCCTATTGTATTACCTCAGATCGAGTTTGCTCAGTCCAAAAATTCACACCTTCGACAGAGGATCAAGTACTGCCTAACCTCATGAAAAAAACATTTTTCAGGTGACCAGGTATCACGATATGGTTAGGGGGCATGAAGGGGGGGTCGGTTGCAGACAAATGAAGTACCTACTCAGATGGAACATTATGGTGAGTACATAACTTCTTTATCTGAAGTAGTTACTTCATTTGTTCTGCAACCTGTGGGACAGAGTCCCCAGCTACCTATAAAAATAACCCTGGGTGGCCTTACGGAAGGATATTCCGAAGCACCGCAGAGCCAAAGGAAACCCTACTCCTCGAAATCATATCGAATTTATAATGGGAAATGAACGTATGAGAAGAGGACCAAGTAGCTGCTGAACATGTGTCGTCCAGAGGAACCCTGGACCAGAAGGCTGCTGATGTAGCAATGGATCGGGCTGAATGAGCGTTGATTCCCATAGGAACTGGTTTACCTGAGGACGTATACCCGTGGATTATGCACGGAGAAATCCAAACTGGGTGGCGCAGTGGTGCAGCGGTTAACGTTGTTGCCTCACAGCAAGAGGTTCACCGGTTCGATTCTCGGCTGGGGTGCCTTCTGTGTGGAGTTTGCATGTTCTCCCTGTGTTCGCGTGGGTTTCCTCCGGGTACTCCGGTTTCCTCCCACATTCCAAAGACATGCATCTGGAGCATTTCTCCCCGGGCCTCCGCTGAAAACAGGCTCTGTGGAACCTAGTCGGACTTTCCCGGTCAACAAATGATTAAAAAAAAAAAAAAATTAGCTAGGTTTACTTTAGAATTTGCCTTTCCCATAGCTGATTTGGCGAAAGACACAAACAACTGATCAGACTTGCGAAAATCTTTAGTCCTGTGCAGGTAGAAACGTAGTTGCCTGTGTACATCCAGCTTGCGCAATGTGTACTCCCCTTTGTTCTGAAAATTTGGAAAGAATACCAGTAAATTGATTGATTGGTTAATATTTGACTCTGAAGCCACCTTTGGTAGGAAAGACGGGTTAGTCCCACAGGTTTGAGAACAAATGAAGTAACTACTTCAGATAAAGAAGTTATGTACTCACCATAACGTTCCATCTGAGTAGGTACTTCATTTGTCTGATTAAGTCCACCAGGGGAGACACCCAGGAGGTAGACGGGCCTGTCTCAAACACCTCCAGGAACACCGATTCGTCTGAGGAAGGTTTATGGGCAAACCACCCCCCTCTAATATGCAACAATTCCATGATATCTCCAAAGGAGATATCCTCGGGGGGTGACCTTGGTGAACCTTCCCCTTCATCCAAATCTGTGTCCGTGGTGAGGGACTCAGGGGAGTCCAGGTGCCTCCTTTTAAACTGCCATTTGCGAGGCACCTCCTCGGTGGGACTGTCAGAGGAAGGCTTGCCCACGGGGTCCTGTTCCTCCAAGGAAACTAACTGGAGGGTTTGAGCAGGCTGTCCCATAGGATGGATGATGGGGGATAGACCCACATGCATAGGGGAAGCGGAAGGATCCAAGGCCCGGACCGGGGATCTGGAAGACCTCAACAGCACCCTCTCCACTACCTCAAAAGCCAAAGGAGAACTACTTTCCCCAGTCTCCGAAAGTAGTCTCCTCGGCTCCGAAGCAGGGATTGGCGGAGCCGAAGCGGTCGGATCAGAGAGAGAAGTGTGCTCCGACCTAAACTGCGCCAGACGCACACCAATTCCCACAGATCCGATGCTCGGCCCTCAACCCCGAGAGCTAGGATCAGATACGCTCGAGGGTACGGTCGGTGAAGATACCGGAGCCATCGGCGCCGACAAAATCCCAGCTCCGAAAGGGCCCGGATCCGATGACTCCAAAACCCTAAAGCGGGACGGGGAAGGAGTGATCAGAGCAAAGAGAGGGGCTGTGCTCCCCCCCTGACGGGGGGGGGGGCAAGAGCACCCCCATCTGCATTTGGGTCTGCAGGAATCGACGCATCATCCGATCCATGTCCGCATCGGTAAGGCTCCTGGTCGACCTGGAGAAGTCGTTGAGGCGGGCCGGGAGGGCCACCTCGACAACCTCAAAGGAGACCGGTATTCCACCGGCGAGAAACAAGGCGAACAGAGCCAAGAGGGGGAGGATCTGGAGACCTTCGAGGAAGAGCTAACAACTTTCAATGGAGGGGCTGAGGGATGAGCCTCAGCCCGCCTTTTATGAGACCTGTGCTTATCTTTCTCTTTATGCCTTTTATTTAGAGACAGTAGCACTAGAGTCCCCCGAACTCTGCACAGCAGAGGGAGTTTGAGTCCCAGGCAGAGAGGGGGGAGCTAAAGGCACCGGGGTTACGGAAGCAGCCTGAGCCTTCGAGGGGGAGGAAGAAGAAGCAGAGTCCTGGGGAAGTAAGCCCGCCAGGATCAGCTTGTTCTTCCTGAAACTTATTGCCCGGGGATTAAAGGCTGCACAAATTTGGCAAGCCGTTGATAAATGGGCCACTCCCAGGCACAAAACGCACCGAGTGTGGCCATCAGCTGGGGAAAGTTTATGGCCACACTCAGAGCACTTAGAAAAAAATGGCCTTGGGCCCTTCAGTCATCACAGATACACACACCCAAACACTAAGTGGGAAGGGGAACAATACGTGACGATAACGACTACGAATAAAACTACCACAGAAAAGGGGTTCTAATACTCTAATTCTACTAGGGGAATTAACACCACAACACACGCTAACTAAAAATTTTAATTTAAAGATGTTTTCTCAGAGAAAAAAGGTAACGATCTCACGAAGCCTAAGGAGCTCTTCACAAGTAGCTGCTTCAGCCGCGGCAAACTCGATCTGAGGTAATACAGTAGGCAGCAGGGGATTATGGGTAGGGGGAGGAGCTAGGAGCTCGGATCTTTTAGCTAGTGAAGCAGCCGGCTTGGATCCAAGGTCGGATCAGATACCCACAGGTTGCAGAACAAATGAAGTAACTACTTCAGATGTGGTATTACTTCAGCACAGCAATCCCCCCATGGGTTTGGATTTAGTGTAACCAGAGAACTGCAGTGGTTTGGAACTCTAATGCAGGAAGGAACATGGAGTGATAGCTGTTTGAATGATTGGTTCAATGAAAAAAATAGAGCTGGGGTGAGTAACACTACTGAAGTTGTTCATGGTGAGACTCTAGAAAGTCATTTAAGGACATCTGTGGTTAAAATTACTAAATTTAGTAAGTTGCACGTACAGAATTGCTACCTTAAGGAATGTATATGAGTTCAGAGGGTGCCTAAGGGATTAAGATATTGGAAATATCCCAGTGGACTGGTACTCGGTTCCCAGTTACACCAGGAATTACTGAGACTGTTTGATCGCCATGACTGAGTGTTCATGTAGGTTCTCAAACAATGTGAAAGAAATGGACAAACTTATGGAAGAAATTAACATTGGGCAATAGTATTACTACTGATCTTTTACTTGGTACTACAGAAAATGTTTATGTTGACATTTCTGACAAAAGTAGATAGACTGATGGTAGACAAAAATAAAAGAAAGAAAAAAAATTAGGTAAGGTCAAAATGGAATATGAAAGGGGCCATGCTTATCCACCTCCATACAAGAACAGACAAGGGCAACCTGCACAAGAACCTGATCACACTAGGGAGGTTAATAACACAGCTGAAGGTTTAAGTAGTAAAGGCATTCCTTTAGACCCCACCCCCACCAGGTCTGTGAGGATAAGGAACACAAATTTTCAGACAGGGGAAGATTATTATGAGTGGGGGCAACAGAACAGGGGAACTTTGAACTGAAATCACACACACTGTAACAAGACAATGGGGAGAGAGCCACAGTACAGGAGTTTGTCAATGTTTCTATTAAGAATGACAGTGGCGATTTTAAACTTTTTAACTACAGTGATATCGAACAAATTGGCCAACCCGTTTGAAAAAAGGCATAACTTTTGTTCCTCATTTCAGTACCTCGAGTTTATCGAGATCAAGCACTTTTAATCCACCCCTGCATCCCACTAGGTGTTTGAGGAAGTGTGCATGTGTGCGCATGTGTGACATTAGAAAAATTGTATAAGGTAACGAAATATAGGAAATCAAATCTTAATGAAGGAAGAAAAAGTTTTACTAGATCATATTAAGGATAGACGAATTAGGTTAATGAAACCAGACAAAGGTGACAGCCTGGTGGTTATGAATTCTAATGACTACATTGATAAAAAAATGTTTGCAATTTTATATACTGACAAATACGAAAAGGTGTCTGTCAATCAAAGGAATATAGCATATCATAACATAGATGTTTTGTTACAGGATTTCTTGACGCAGGATCAAATTACAAAACATTAATTTAACTTTCTGAATGCAGATGCATCAAGACCCCTCTCTATTTTCTGCATTCCTAAGATATACAAGGATTCATATGATCTACCTCTTCATCCAACAGCTGATGCCAAATCCTCCAAAACAAGTTACTTGGCCAAATTTATAGATGTGAAACTCAAAATGTGACATGCTCAAGGACTCGTGGGATTTTTTTTTCAAATAGAATTACAGACTTCTTGTACAAGGAATAATTAATTCTTGTAACCACAGACATTAAGGACCTGTTTTCTGCGATTCCACATGAACTAGGTTTAGAATGGTTTTACCAGTTTTTTATGTAGGAGCACTCAACTTGAGCATAAATGCATATTAGCTCTTAGAACAGGATGGAATTGATTCTTACCAATAACTTTATATTTTCTGAAGGACAACTGTATTGATAAAAAGCAAGTGTAGCTAAGGGGGTAGCCTGTGCCCCCTTTTTCACTGCGGTAGCGTTGTTGCCTCACAGTAAGACGTCCTGTTCGATTCTCAGCTAAAGCGTCTTCTGTGTGGAGACATGCATGAATGGGTGTACCTTCGTTGAAGGTTGTGCGTCAGGGCTGGCAACTCTGTATGTAAAAATCTACTGCCAATCATTAGCGGACTGGAGTTCTGCTGTGGCGACCCCTAACCGGGAAAAGCCGAACGTTACAACAAGTGATAGCATATTGGGAACAGAATTGTGTATTTAATTCTTTCAAAGCGTCATGGTCCCTATATTGTCAGTGTGACGCCCCAGCACTGGCTCAGTAATCAAGGAGCCTCAATCCTCACCACTGGCTACAGTGGGGGACATGCACAATGGGAGGATGACAACTACACACACAGTAAAGTGCAATTTCCCTTAAGAGGACACCGATATCAGTCAGTCTGGAGATGGTTTCTCCCTCTCTCCAGATCCTCAATAAAAGACTCCCCACTGGCACAGCTACAAAGTCCTTAGCCAGGGTTCCAAGCCAAGTCCTCCCAACACTCTCTCCCATCCAACCAGTGCGTCATGTCCCTGCCCAAGTAGCTGACACACAGATTTGATTTACACACACACACACACACACACACACACACACACACACACACACACGGGAAAGACTGGCACATTTTTACTAGCTATGCCCAGACTATAAGGTAGCTATCACTGCCACCTGAACACCTTATTAACTACTTTAAACCCCTTACCAAAGGGTGTCCAATACTACTGTGTAATGTCACTATTAATCCAAATGGTAAACTGACCAAGAGCAAGGCTACTTTGGAGGGGACTGTACAGTGTCACCAGAGAGATGCAAGTACTCTAAGAGCTTGAATATCTGTAAGCAGACCAGCCACAATTAAAATGTTTAAATATATTTAATAACAAAAGAACAAGATAATACTAAATAAGTAACCAGTTGCATCAAATTTCAAAATTGCAGGAAATATTTAAAACATTGCAGGACAGTCTCAAAGAAATAAAGAAAACATCTAAGCTACACTTTACTATATTCCTGTCTGAAGCTAAAAGAGTTACTATGCCCTAAAACATACAGCAAGGAAAGTGTAGATGTGGTGAGAGTGGATGTTCTTGCTAGGTCAAAGACAAAATACAAAATGCACTCTCTCGCTCTCAGAAAGTTTTTAAATTAAAATCAAATATTACTGCTGGGATAGCTTGGATATCATCACATTTTAAAACCCGACTTTAGTTCTCAAGCTAAACCCCCTTTGTCAGAAACTAATGGAATTTAACATCTGTGTGAAAAATACTTCTCTCAGATGTGTGAAGACGCTGGAAGTCATAAAACAATAAAAACACTTCTGCATCTCATACCTAGTAATTACTTCTCTTCCAAGACTATGCAAAAACTTGTAGCTCTAGACATTATATCTGCTACTGAACTGAAAGAACTTTTATAGCACAATCGTAAAGCAATTTAATTTCAACTTATTTTCTTGAAGTTTTGCAAGTTAATCCTCTATGTTCTAGTTTCTACTGTTAAAACATATACATTAACATAATTATAATAGTTTAGCTACATTTCTATTCTAAGCCAGCAGGGCATGCTGTGGGTTACATTTTAGCTCAGTACTTTACACCTTTACACACACTTCTGTATGAATCATATCAATATTCACACAATTCCAGACAGCTGGACTGGCAGTATTTCCTTTTGTGACAGTTTTTAATGACATCATATTTTGGGACAATACAATTGACAGAATAAAGGAATTTTTGGAATACATTAATGGCACCAATGAATTTTTAAAATTTACCATGAACTATAGTAAGATGAACTACTTAGATGTATTCATTTTTAAAAATAAGGAACTGAATACATTTGAATTGACAGTTTTTAGAAAATTCACAAATTCTCTGTTGCATTTCTCTAGTTGGCATCCACTTTTTCAAAAGAAAGCCTTGGAAAAAGGACAGATGGTGTGTTTAGCGTGTCTATATCACAAGATCGAATGTTAAAAATAGTGAACACTTATCGAACTTAAAAAAAACGCAAAACCTTAAAATGTCGAAGGAACAGATCAGCAACTTTTTCCCCCCCCCAGGAAAAAAAATTTCTGATCTAAAAAACACCCCCCACATCCCAGATGTGTGCCCCTGGCCCAAACTTAAATATACCAACTCTGAGATCGCACCACAGTGGAGAAAACAGCAAAGTCCGGAGAACGGCCCATCGATCTTTTCCCCCCCGGAAAAAAAAAAAATCAATGTTCAGTGCCTTCGACATTTTCAGGTTTCACGTTTTAAAGTTCGATATAAGAGCGTTCGTTCTTCTGATAGGAACCCTGTTCAGCCAGGATGGTTTTAAGTTTTTTTATGATGAATGTGAAAAACTATGCGAGATGCTGGTTAAGAGGGATTAACCCAAGACCTTTATTAAGAATACAGCATTTGAAGACCATCATAAAAGGCAAACTGAAATGCATTATTCCCTTTTGGGTAAAATGAATCCATCTTTCAGAGACTAGCAACATGAGGAAAGGCTGATGTTGAATCAAGCCTGTATTTTGACATTTAATATGAACTTTCAGGCTATCAAAAATGTCATTTGTAAGAACTGGGGCATTTTTTCTACTGACAATGAATTAATTCAGCAAGTAGGAGAAGCAGCAAGGGTCATATACAACGACATATGTTTTAAGAACCTTCTCGAGAAGTACCAGGAAGTTTGCATCTCCCGAGGTATGAGATCCTGTGGACATTACAATCAATGTTACAGGATTTTTGAAGGAAGTACATTCTTTATTGATGGTGTGGTTAGGTGCTTATCACACAAATATTGCTGTTTAAGTAAGAGTGGTTTATGTCACCCAGTGTGCAAGCTGTCCCAGTTTTTATATATTAAAAAAAAAAAAGAGAGCTTTAAAAGCCAGAAATCATCAGCATTTTTATGATATTAAAAAAAAGAGGACGAAATATGTTTAAATTTTATGTAACAGATGATGTATTCAAAGATGAAAAAGGGGGATCATGGAAGGATTGGCTTAAGGTAAAAGAATTGAAATGGCAAATACCAATGTCACTGATAAACACAGTTTAAATTAGATTGTTTCTATCAGTAGTGTTTTGGCAACATTGCAAAATTGTGGATTTTAATAAATATTTATTGAAAAGAAGTGTTCATACCACTTTTTGTAACATCAAATATTCAAGAATCACGTTCACAGACATGTTATGTCATTTAGTGTGCAACATCCAGGGATTCTGGTAGTTTTTAAAAAAAAGATTAATATTTTTAAAAGAAAACAGTTTTGCCTTTATAACTGCAGCTTCTAAGGTTTTTGAAGTCAAAATGTTTATTCAACACAAACTGCATGCACCAGAGTGGGTTTTCAGGTGCTTGCCACTTTAGTCAACAAGATGGGTGGAGATAAGGTTATACAAGGACAAAAATTATGTAAGCAGTTATTCTGATGAAGTCCCATCAACAGGGACAAAAGTATGCAATGAATTTTCATTGAGATTTATTTTTTTACAAACATTCTTGGCTTTAAATGGTGTTATCATCCTTGTAATAAATCAAAGTAAATGGAGAACCTTTTTGCCTCTTGCTTCTTTGGTTTGGAATTTTGGTTTTGCTCTTGTGGTAGTTTGTGGTTCCCAACCTGAATAAAGAGGAGGATACCACCGTACTCCTACAACTGCATAAAAACAAAACTAGAAGGGACATGAAGGCAGATGGGGGGGGGGGTGTCTTCGTCATAGACACCACTGTCTGCAGCAATAGGATTCTCAGGATGTTCTACATAGCATTCTATGGCAGAAGATCTAGGCAGCCTAAAAACAGCCTAAGAGATTATCTTTGCAAAATTAATGAACCTGAATGAGTAAGACCTTAACAAATTACATGAGTTTCTAAAGATACCAACCCAAGACTCCCTACCCGCTTTGAGATGCCCAAATGCCAAAAAAAAAAAAAAAAAAAATCTGACAAACCCAACCAGTAATGGCCAGTGGTGGGTCGGTCACAGAACCCAGTTTCATCTATTTAGTAGCAGTATAAGGCAATACATCATGTATCCACGGTTTGACTGATTTTCTCAAAGTGAAGACAGATTCCACCCTAATTACCGTACTATGGCAGTGACTGACTATTACCATAAAGAAAGTACAGTTGTTTACACTTACCATAAATGTAGATGTTAGAGTGTATTCACTGTTGCAGTCATTACATTTGGGTAATCTGCTGGCAGGTTGCCCTAAGTCGGCCTGATTAACAAAGTCTTGGGTCCTGCGTCAGTTGCTGTCCCTTCTTCCATGACATCAGGCTGTCTTGGGTATAAAACATGCATCCGAAGCAATTACATCAGTTTTTCTTGCCCCAGATGTCGGGTGGCCCCCTAATGGGGAGCAAATAAAATTAAAAACACAAAAATATACCTCCAACCAAAAGCAAATACACCAAAAATGCTTTTAAGCATAGTAAAAGAAAGTAGAGGTATAGCCAGAGAAAAATTAGGGGGCTGGAGGGAGGGTAACTGGGACTGCAACAGTGAATACCCTCGAATATCTACATTTATGGTAAGTGTACACAACTGTACTATGTTCTTCATGTTTCACTGTTGCAGTCATTACATTTGGGTAGATTCCCAAGGCTATGGTTGGGAGGAGGAATTTATACAGCATTAGGACCAGCTATAAGGCCCTACAAGACAGCAGTGGCAAAGCCAGCTCTGGATTTAGAGAAAATTGGTAAATGATAAAGCTTGGTGAAAGTATGTACAGAACTCCAGGTAGCAGCTTCTAGAATATCCCTGGTAGGGACACCTCTGAAAGGCTGCAGAAGTAGATGCAGCCCTGGTGGAGTGAGATCTGATCCCCTGGGTGATGGGTTTTCCATGGTGCTTATAGCAGAAATGAATGCAATGGCCTATTCATTTAGAAATGGTTTGTTTTGAAATAGCCTTCCCCTCTGCCCCTGTAGCAAAGGCTACCAGCAATTGTTCTGATTTTCTTCGAGATTTAGTCCTGTCCAAGTAGAATCTAAGTTATCTGTACACATCCAAGGAATGCAGAATCCGTTCCCCTTTGTTCTGTGGATTGGGAAAGAAGGTTGGCAAATGAATGGACTGATTAAGAGCCACACTGGAAATCACCTTGGGCATGAAGGATGGACTGGTCCTCAGAGATACCACGTCCGCATGAAAGATGATGAAAGGCTCCACTGCCATAAGGGCCTGTAATTCAGATATCCTTCTTCCTGCAGTGATTGCTAAAAGGAAGGCTGTTTTCCAAGAAGGAAATTTCAAGTCTGCAGTAGCAGCTGGCTCGAAAGGAGGCAGAGTGAGCTTCTCCAAAACAAAGTTAAGGTCCCAGGTAGGGGTAGGAGCTCTCCTGGGTGGTCTCAAATTCTTTGCCCCTCTGAGATACTGCTTGAGCAGGGGATGAGAGAAGATGGGTGGGTTCTGTGTTACAGTGAGCTGAAATAGCTGAAGCGTGGATTTTAATAGAGGAAAAAGACAGGCCCTTGTGAAGCATCTCAGTTAAGTATTGCAAAATCTGAGGTAAATTGGGCGCTGCTGTGCTCATCCCTAAAGATTGGTTCCAGGCACAGAATCTTTTCCATTTGTCAGCATAAGATTTTCTAGTACTAGGCCTTCTCGCCTCCAAGATGACATCCATCACAGGTTTGCTGAGGGATGATAAGGGTGAATCTAAGTGATTAGCCAGGCTACAAGGTTCAATGCTGGAAGCTGAGGGTGCAGAATTTGGTTCTCCTGCTGAGACAGCAGGGAAGGGGTCTGAGGCAGGTGCCATGGAGATATTTGTGACACTGTGCAGGAGTGGGTACCAGTGTTAGCGTGGTCAGTCTGAAGCAATCAAAATCATTCTTGGTTTTTCCTGTTTGACTTTTAGCAGAACTATGGAGAGCAGAGGCAGAGAGGGAAAGGCGTAGACTGATACGTTTTTCCAGCTGAAGGACAGAGCATCCACATTCCAGGTTTCTTTGTGGGGAGTCCTTGAGCAAAACTTGTCCAACTGGTAGTTCTGGGGTGAGGCAAATAGATCTATGTCTGAGCTCTCCCATTTGCTTGTCAAGATGTTGAAAATATGTGGTTCCAGTTTCCACTCGTGTGGGTCCATGAGATGTCTGCTTAGTCCGTCTGCCAGTTTATTCAATTTTCCTGGCAGGAATTCAGCTTGTAGGTGCACTTGGTAGCTCAAGGGTGTGTTCCACAATGCCATGGCTAGTCTGCAGAGGGGGTAAGAATGTGTGCCCCCCTGCTTGTTTATGTACCACATAACTGTGGTGGTGTCTGCTTCACCATTAGTTGTCCTGGAAGAATGTAGTCCTTGAAGGCTGTCACAGCATTCTGTACATCTAACATTTGTTTTTGATTGATATATAGGTGGATTTGATTTGGGTTCCATTTACCCTGAATGCAATTCCCTGCCAGGTGAGCCCCCCATGCATAGTCTGATGCATCTGTAGTTAGGGTTTGGGCGGCAGGGGGTAGTGTGAATGGCAGTCCCTTGTTTTGGTGGCAGGCCTCTGCCCACCATAGGAATTCCAGGCATAGGCAAGGTATGATAGGAATTCATCGTTTCCAAGCTGTGAATGTTGACTTCATACACTTTTTAAGTACCACTGTAGTTTCCTCATATGCAGTCTTGCATATGGAATTAGAAGAATGCAGGAGGCCATGAACCCCAAGGCTTACAGTATTTGTCTTGCAGATAGCTGAGTTGTTGTGGCCACTTGTTTGAAGTTACCAAACTAATTTGCTTCTCTGGCGTGAGGGGTAAGCCATCTGGGCAGTTGTATTCAAGCTTGCACCCAGGAATGTCATCTGTTGAGAGGGTACCAGTTGTTATTTCCTTTCGTTTATGGTGTACCCTAGACAAGTTAGAACCCTTTTTATAAACGCCAGATGATTTAGAAGTATGCCCTGGTTTTCTGCCTGAATTAGACAATCGTCCAGGTATGGATATATTTGAATATTTCTTTGCCGGCAAAATGCAATAACTGCAGCCAGGCACTTTGTGAATAACCTGGATGCAGTAGACAAGCCAAAGGGCAGTGCAGAGAACTGATAATGCAAGTAGCCGGCTTTGAGGGATAGGTATCTTCTGCAAGATTCCCTGATTGGGATGTGCAAGTATGCTTCTTTCAAATCTAGCGTTGCCAACCAGGCATCTTTGCCTAGCATAGGAAGTAACTGAAGAGTCCGCATCTTGAATTTTGGAATGTCGAGAAAGGTGTTTAGAGTAGACTGCTCCAGAATTGGACGTCATGTTTTGCCTTTTCTAGGTACCAGAAAAACCCTGGAATAGAAACCTTGTCCCTTTTCCTCTTCAGGTACTGGTTGAATAGCTGCCATGTTTATGAGGCAAAGTACTTTTTTTTTTGAGCCTCTGCTCACTGATTTGGGGGCAGGTCTGGCCACCAGTTTGGTGTTGGCAACGTGTGGAATTGAAATCTGTATCCTTGGGACACTAAAACCCATTTGTCCTGGGTTATGAGTTCCCAGTTCTTTGCATGAAGAGCAATCTTTCCCCCCACAGGAGTGGCTAAAAGGTAAGTGTTTGGTAATTTTAAAATGAAGTAATTCAGACTGTTTACCATGGGGGGTGTCTTGTTATTTCCAGATTTGGAAGTGGAGGCCCCTCCCATTGCTTAGTTCTGAGAGTCCCCTGAGACTGAAACCTGGTGCTTTTGGTGCGTCTGGGTTTGGCTTGAGAGGATCTGGAAGGAGCTGGAAAAGACCAATTCTTAGTAGGCCAGTGCTTACTAAATCTTGGAGGTTGCACTTGTAAGAAATCTTTTAACAGTTTGCATTGATTTAGCTTTATCTTCCATCTTTTTTAGAACTGCTTCAGCCTTACTGCCAAACAGACTGCCCTGATTTAAAGGAGCATCCAACAATTTCACTTTAACATGATCAGGCAATGATTGCTCCCTAAGCCAAGCATGCCTTCTAAGCACAGACCCAGTAACAGCAGCCCTGCAGGAGGCCTCTAAAGAATCAAAACCACATTGCAAAGTATGTTTTCCAACTTGTTCAGCAGAATGCAATTGTTGTTTGTCTTTCGGCTTTTTCCCGGTTAGGGGTCGCCACAGCTGAACTCCGGTCCGCTAATGATTGGCAGTAGAGTTTTACATGCTGGCTTGCAGGGCCCAATGCACAACCTTCAACGAAGGAAGGCCCATTCACGCCTGTCGCCACACAGAAGACGCTCTGAGCATCGAACGGGCAACGTCTGTGAGGCGACAACACTACCGCAGCACCACCACCGCAGTGTTAGCAGAATGCAATAAATCCTGTAAATCTTTAGTGCCCACACAGTCAGGAATCAACATCATTTTCTGTTTAAGCAGTCCAATAATATGCTGTTGATATTTTAACATATGACATTGGCAGTTTAAAGCCCTGATTGCCAAGGTTGCAGAAGTATAAACCTTCTTACCCAACCTGTCCAGCACCCTGGAGTCTCTACCAGAAGGGGTAGGATTTTTAGCAGTAGATGTCTTAATGCCCTTGGGCCCCTGAGAAATGGTTTCTGGATCTGCAACAGGATTTTTGAAAATAAACTTGTGGGACTCAGGAATCCTGTAGTATCTGTCTGGTTTACTTGGAGCCAAAGGCAGGGAATCAGGGGCCAAAACTGGATTCCGAAAACACAATCAACAATGTCTAGTACAGGAGGTATAGCCAAGGGCCTATGCTGAGGTAGAAGGAAATCCCTAAGCCTCTTTCCTGAATCAGAAAATTCCTGACTTTCCCAGTGGAAATGCTCCCTTAAGGTATGTAAAGTTTCCCCAAAAGAAAAATCCTCAGGAGGGGAAGCAGAGGGAATGGAATCCTCTGCTTCAGAATCCTCATAAGTAGGAATGGACAAATCCAGGTCATTAGAAGAGTTAAAAGAAACAGAAACCTGATCAGAAGATTCATAATCAAGCTCAGCCCTAGGCCTCTTAGACGGGGGTGGTTGACTACCCCTGATTAGAGTAATTAGATCTTCAACCATTTTGATAATTTGTTTTTTAGGCACAGGGCCTGAACATGTGGCCTGGGCGTCGTTTTTTAGACATAGATCGAGATTTAGGCCTTAGTAATGAAGGTGGAGTCTATTTAATATGCAAGTCTGTAGGCCTGAATACACCCTCAAAAGCCGGTGACTGCACAGTGGATCCGGACCCATCCAAGGTAGAGACATCCGTGGGTTCCATAGGTGAAGCTTGTCGTGGCATACCGGACTCCGAATGGGTCTCAGTAGAGGCCTACAAATCAGAAGTAGCGGGTATCAGGGGCTGCGAAAGCGCCTCACTGAGTACCGGCAAACTGGCTACTGGCCTAGGAGAAGCGTAGTCGGCAGTTTTGGACCTCGGCGGCCTGTCTCTGTCGTTATCTTTGCGTTTTTTTCAGAATTCCGGAAGTCTGATGGCTAACCGACATTTCTGGATAATTAAACTGAGAACCAAAATATTTAGAGGCAAAAATGTACCAACGATGGATAGTGTGCCGATTAAATAAAGCACAAAACCAACAGCAAGGTACGTCGTGGTCAGGGCCTAGACAAGGAATACAGTATAAATAAAAATTTTGTGAGGTATTTGCTTTCCACAAGTAGTGCAATTAACTTTTCCTGACATCGGTAAGGAGCAAGAAAAAGTTCCCCCAACGGGGTACTTAGGTTAAAGACTTCGCTTCTGAAACTCTAAAATGAAAATTTCAGGAGTTGGCCGACTGGCACTTGTGAACTGCTTCTACTTCGGGCACCACACGGCAAGAAAGACTGATGTAATGGTGTCGGATGCATGTTTTATACCCCGATGACCTGACGTCATGGAAGAAGGGACAGCAACCGATGCAGGACCCAAGACTTTGTTAATCAGGCCGACTGAGGGCAACCTGCCAGCAGATTACCCAAATGTAATGACTGCAACAGTGAAATACGAACATCTAGAGGCCCCCTTCCAGAGTAGGCAGAGATACTAGGTACACTGTTAAGAATTCTCCTTAATACCAACTATTTCCAGCTTGAGGACCAGTACTTTAAACAAACTACTGGAACAACAACGGGAGAAGCCATGTCTCCCAGCTTAGCTAACATGGCCCTTAGGAAGTGGGAGGAAGGGACTGTTCACAGCTCCTCATACTACCAGACTATGTGCTACTTGTGTTTATTGATGATATTTTTATCATTTGGAATGGGGACCTCCTAAATGTCCTTCAGGACTTCAAAGCCAAAAAGAATGTGAAGTCCCAGTGCATGCAGTTAGCTATGGTCTCTAAGGAACTCACACACTTAAAAAGAAATTGTATGGGAAGATATGTTCTGCTTTGAGGGCAAAGCAACAGACTACTGTTCAACACCCTAGACCTCAACATTGACAGGAAAACTCAAAATGACCCCATCCTCCTAGACCCCATCAGAACCTTAGAAATGTAAGCAGAATGGTATAATGCACCAAAAGGAACAATAGCATGACCCTGACCTTTCCACAGACTACGATTAGATCAGATCAGAGAACCAGGTCATCATAAGAAAGAGAACAGGAATCTCCACGAAAACCCCCAAATTCACTTTTAAAATGGAAAAAGTATAATGGATTAATTTAGAAAGCAAACTGAGGTATGAGGATCTCGGATCTAAGGGGAATCCTCTATGTGGTCCACCAAACTGCAACTATTGCAATTACATGAGCAATTCTGGAAAATTAAAGTACCCTAACAAGGGAAAGCATACAAGAGCAGTACCTTTGGGAGCCGCAACACAGAAGCAATAGTCTACAGATCTTATTGCAACCTATGCAAAAGCGTTTACACTGGAAATATTATCAACAAACAAACTCGGAATAGCGAACCATTCATCAGATAAGAGCAGGCACCCAAAGAACTCCCTGGCAAAGCACTCTACAGAAAACTCAGGCCACAACAACATGTTTCATAACTTGGACTCAACTGAATGGAATCCTCTGTTAGAGAGGAACTGGAGAAGTAGATAAGACAAATGGCTGAGAAGGCACCAGGATTTAACATGAATATTCAACAGAAATGTCCTCAATTCATGGAAGCTGAACCACAAACTATTACCGACCTGAAACAAAAATCCATTGTTTCTTTGTTTTTGGTTTCCAGCCATTTGTTTACAGCGAATGATTTGCTTCACCCCAGATTCTTTCCCACACCAGAGCAATTTTGCTAGCCTCTTCTCCACCCATCTGCTCAAAAATGATCCCAAATCAGGATAAGCTAGCATCCAAATTTACCAGTTATGACCACTTTAAGCCTCTGGTTCAAAAAAGGACAGTCCAGCTGTTAACCACTAAATCCTTAAAGAACAAAAGTGCTAGGCCTGGAGCCAATGGCAGCATATAGCCTTCATTTAATCTGGATCCCCCTGAAGCTCTCATTGGTCTCCTTTGTTTTTTGAAAGCTCTTATTGAAGTCAGTCAACTGGAAGGAAAACACCAAATGAAATCACTTTTGAGGGAACAGCTTGGAAAGTGAAGCCTCAAAGACAGATTACTCCCCAGATACCTTTTCAAATCCCATCAGGACTAGTATAACAAAAAGGCAAACAATACAGACTTTGCTTCTACCAGTAACACTAAGAGGCTTGCCAACCCTCACCTTTAAGTCAAGATGTCTCTAGGTATAGGGATTGGTTTATTTATCGTGTTTTCCTTTGGCTCCCTTATAAGGTATGATTGGTTCATGGCCTATAGTTACTCAGCTTATTACACTGGTTAACATTTGTACAATATTTAAAGTTTAATATGGTGACCACTGCAAGGATACTGCACAGATCTCAATATGCACCTTCCTTCAGGCAGGACAAGATCCCTCTCACCCATCCATGCCACTGCTCCAGTCAGGAAACCAGCTCTGCTATAAATGCCCACCTGAATTCTGACCAACTGGGTTGAATATGACAGGCACAGCAAAGGACCTACTTTACTGCAAACATTTCTTATGGCTGACCCCTTTACCCATGACCAAGAGCAACAGAAAAGAGTGGCACAATAACCAGCAGACCACATTAGCAGGACCTGGATTAACAATTCAAGCCTGGAAAAAACAATGGAATAAATGGAAGTTGCCCCTTCAACCTCTTACTAGCTGTTCCATCTTGAGATCTGAATATCCCACACAAGGGCAACACTGGTGGTACTCCTCAGCAAAACACAGCTCACACTTCAAGCATTAATTGCAGGACAGATATAGTGCAATTCATTTTAGTTCATGAAGGTTCACAAGTGGCGATTACTATAAAGCCATTAGCTTGGGATCAGATTCTGGATAGTCTGGACCCTTCATGGACGGTGTGGTTGAGATTCACCTTCTGCCTCATCTTATGTTACTTTTAGAAGAATGATTTTCCCCCACTTTCTTTGGTTTCTTATGTAATCTTTTAAGTTTTTTTGAAATGCTTGGGATATCTATAGTTTCGCACTAATAACTAGATTTTGTAAACAGCCTATTTCGGGTTTTAACACACATTCAACCACTAGACTGGCATGTCCTGAAACAGAACTTGTTTCATACATGGCCCATTGAAAATCCTAACACAGGTGGCCACAGCAAAAACCCCTAGGACAATAAATGTGAGGAAAATACTTCCACCACCACCAAGAATTGATAATTAGGAAGTGAACCACCGTAGCCATGCGTGTGGGCAAATGCTTCTGTTTCCCTTGTTCTGATGGACTAATGTTGCCTCTGGATATAATTTGCTCATGATTCTTGATGTTTGTATTAAAGTACACAAGATACGGTTCTTTTATTCTTATACTTTCACCAAAAGTCTTATTTTCTAGGTCCTTTGATTGGACACTTGTTTCAACTAGCACAAACTCCTTAAAAGTGAGTGGATGGTTCATAGTCCTTTAATTTAAACACAGATGTTAATCAGTTTTGCAAAATTTTTTAATGCACAAGAGTATTTCAAATGCTTGCTCAAAAGGTTTGGCTACATGGCAAGATATGAAGCCTTGACAACACCACGTAAAAGAGAATACAATAATCATTGCTCTGCAGTGCGGGCAAATCAATGTGGCTATGAAAACAATGAAGTATACAGAATGCCAATTTTATAACATCTGACTATAGGGCATATGTGGAGCTTTGTAACAACACCCCATTACATGAGGCTATAGAGTTTACTGCTCCACATACAGATCAATTCAATTTACTTAAAAAAAAAAAAAAAAATAGTATGGCATAGACGACCTCCCCCCAATAGAAGATCACATCCGCATATTAAAATTAAGTCCTGTAAAAAGTGTGCACGCAGCAAATCATATTAATGGGACAAACCATTACAAGAGAGATAGATAAAGGTAATCATTTATTTTATTTTTTTTTTTTTTTTTTTACAGCCCAAAGCTCAACCTCCAAAAGAGCTGATAGGGGCAAAAGGGAGAAAGATAGGAGTTTTATACTGTGAGATCCATCAGTTTTTTTCAAACATTACTTTTCAAAGGCATTTTTAATGAAGGGGCATACTAAAGTACAGTTTTGTACCTACCATAAATGTAGATGTTCGACTGTATACCCTGCTGCAATCATCACAATTGCGTTATCCTGCCGTCAGGTGGTCCCGCAGTCGGCCCGAATTCCAAAGTCTTGGTCCAGCGTCGGTTGCTGTCGCTTCTTCCCTGACGTCAGAGTGCCAGGAGGGTAATCTGGACTGCAGCAGGGTATACACTCTAACATCTACATTTATGGTAGGTACAAAACTGTAATATGTTCATCGTGTTACCCTGCTGCAGTCATCACACTTGGGTAGAATCCCAAAGCTAAGGATGGGAGGTGGAGTCAAACAGGGTTAGAGGAGGCTAGAAGGCCCTGCAAAACTGCAGTGGCGAAGCCAGCTCTAGTCTTAGAGTAAAGTGGTAATGTTTGGTGAAGGTGTGTACTGAACTCCAAGTTGCAGCTTCCAGAATATCCTTGGTTGGCACCCCCCTGAGGAAGGCTGTAGATGTAGCTGCTGCCCTGGTAGAGTGGGGCCTTATAGTAGCAGGAACTGATTTTCCATGGTGGGTGTAGCAAAAACGTATGCAATGTCCTATCCATTTGGAAATGGTCTGTTTTGAGATAGCCTTTCCTTGTGATGCTGTAGCATAGGATACAAAAAGCTGGTCAGATTTTCTGAAAACCTTAGTTTTATCCAAGTAGTAACGTAACTGCCTGTGAATGTCCAAGGAATGCAAGAGTCTTTCTCCTTTGTTCTGTGGATTTGGAAAGAAGGTGGGTAAATGGATGGTTTGACTTAGAGCCACACTGGATACCACCTTAGGCATAAAGGAGGGGTTAGTTCGTAGAGAAACTCTGTCTTGATGAAAAATGAGGAAAGGCTCTACTGCCATTAGTGCCTGAAGCTCTGAAACTCTTCTAGCTGAAGTAATTGCTAGCAGCAGGGCAGTCTTCCATGATATAAATTTTAAGTCAGCTGAGAAAGCTGGCTCAAAAGGAGGTAACGTGAGTTTTTCCAGAACAAAGTTGAGGTCCCAAGTAGGTGTTGGTGCTCTCCTGGGAGGCCTAATGTTTTTGGCCCCTCTGAGAAACTGCCTTAGGAGTGGATGTGAAAATAAGGGAGGATCCGTGTTGTAGTGAGCAGAAATAGCGGAGGCGTGGATTTTAATAGATGAAAAAGAAAGCCCTTTGTGTAACATCTCAGTTAAATATTGCAGAATCTGAGGTATGTCAGGCTGAAGGGTATTTTGGCCTTTAGCTTGGTTCCAGGCGCAAAACCTTTTCCATTTGTCTGAGTACGCTTTCCTGGTGCTGGGCCTCCTGGCCTCCAGAATAACATCCATAACAGTTTGTGAGAGAGGAGCTGGCTGGTTGCTTAGGTGATTTGCCATGCAGCCAAGTTTAAGGTTTTGAGCTGGCTGTGTAGAATCGGATTGTCTTGCTGTGTGAGCAGGTGGGTAATTTGTGGTAGAATCCATGCTGGACCCTGGGCCATATTCCTTAATAGTGGGTACTAGTGCTGGCGTGGCCAGTCTGGGGCAATCATTCAGGGTCTCTCCATCCTGACTTTCAGTAGCACCTTTGTGAGAAAGGGTAATGGAGGAAAGGCATATACTGTTAGCATATTCCAACTGAATGAGAGTGTGTCCACTTTCCAAGCTTGATGGTGAAAAGTCCTTGTGCAAAATTTTGTTAGCTGATAGTTTTGAGGGCTGGCAAACAGGTCTATGTCTGGGAGCCCACATTTTTGAGCTATCACTGTGAATACTTGTGGATCCAGTTTCCACTCGTAGGGAACCATGAGGTTTCTGCTTAGGTCGTCTGCCAATGTGTTCTTTTTTCCTGGCAGGAATTGAGCTTGTAATTGAACTTGGTAAGCCAGTGCTGTGTTCCACAAGGTCATTGCTTGCCTGCATAGAGGGTAGGAGTGTGTACTCCCTTGTTTGTTTATGTACCACATTACTGTGGTGTTGTCTGTCCTTATGATAAGCTGTCCTGGATGTAAGAGGTCCTTGAAGGCTGTCAGAGCATTTTGTACAGCTAGCATTTCTTTTTGATGTACAGATTCTTTTGATCTGCTGTCCATATGCCTTGAACGCACCGTCCTGCCATGTGTGCCCCCCAGGCATAGTCCGATGCATCTGTTGTCATAGTTGGCCTGGCTGGGGGTAGGGTGAAAGGCTGACCCTTGTTGAGGTGACATGCCTGTGACCACCATAGAAACTCCTGTTGAAGGCAGGGAATGAGAGGTATCATTGTTTCCAAGTTGTGGCTGTGTTGAGTCCATACGCTTTTTAGGTACCATTGTAATTTCCTCATATGCAGTTTTGCAAATGGTATTAGTAGTATGCAAGATGCCATGAAGCCCAAGACCTGCAGAATTTTTCTTGCAGGGAGTTGGGTCTTTGTTGCCATTGTTCTGAAGTACCGAGTTAATTGTAGTTGTTTGTCTGGCGTCAGATAAGCCATCTGGGCTGTTGTATTCAAGCTGGCACCCAGGAATGTCCTATTTTGTGAGGGCACTAGTTTTTATTTCTTTTCGTTTACTGTGTACCCTAGGCAACTTAGATGTTTTACAAAAGTCAGGTGTTGTAAGAGAATGTCCTTGCTTTCTGCTTGGATGAGACAGTCGTCCAGGTATGGGTATATTTGAATTCCTCTGTCTGCAGTATGCAATTACTGGTGCCAGGCATTTTGTGAAGACCCTGGGCGCACTAGATAAGCCAAAGGGCAGTGCAGAGAATTGGTAATGGGTTGAGCTTGCAATGAAATGGCGGTATCTTCTGCAATTTTTTCTGATAGGGACATGCAGGTATGCCTCCTTGAGGTCCAACGTTACTAGCCAAGCTTTCTTGCCCAACATGGGAAGAAGCTGCTGTAGTGTTAGCATCTTGAATTTGGGTACTTGCAAGAAGGTGTTTAAAATTGAAAGGTCCAGAATGGGTCTCCAAGCATTGTCCTTTCTGGGGACTAGAAAGAGCCTCGAGTAAAATCCTTGGCCTTGCTCCTGTGTAGGTACCAGTTGAATGGCTCTCATGTCCATGAGAGCTGTAATTTGTTTTTGTGCCTCTGCCCATTGATTTTGTGGCAGGTTTGGCATTCCTTTTATCCTTGGCAAGGTGTGGAAATGGAATCTGTATCCGTGTGAGATAATGTCTAGGACCCATTTGTCCTTTGTGACGATGCGCCAGTTGTCTGCAAAAAGTACTAATTTTCCTCCCAAGGGAGCTGCCAAGAGAGTTTTGCTTGGCAGTTTGAGGTTTAAGTCATTGTGTTTGCCTTCTAGTAGTTTGGACCCTGTCTTCTCCTCCCTTCTGTGTTGCAGTGCCCCATTGGTGAGGTTTGTAAGGGATTTGTGCTTGTCCTCTGCCCCTTGGGCGCCTGTATTTACCCCTCTGTGGTCTGTCAGAAGCTGGAAAGGACCAATTTTTTGTTGGCCAATTTCTGCTGAAGCGTGGGGGCTGTACCTGTAAGAAATCTTTGACCATCTGCATAGATTTTGCCTTTTCCTCCATTTTCTTTAAAACCTCCTCTGCTTTAACCCCAAATAAGACATCCTGCTGTAAGGGTGCATCCAGTAACTTTGCTTTAACATGATCAGGCAGAGATTGTTCCTTTAACCAAGCATGCCTACGTATAACAGACCCAGTAAAAGCTGCTCTAGAGGAAGCTTCTAAGGCATCAAAACCACATTGTAAAGTATGTTTGCCCACCTGTTCAGCTGCATGCAACAGATCTTGTATTTCCTTGAATTCAGACTGTTGAGGGTGCATGCCCATCTTTTGTTTTATTTGAGACATTAGGAATTGCTGGTATTTAAGTATGTGAAACTGACAATTTAGTGCTCTCATAGCTAGAGTAGCTGAGGTGTAAACCTTCTTCCCCCACCTGTCTAGTGCTCTGGAGTCCCTTTCTGAGGGTACAAGATTTTTAGCCATAGAAGCCTTAGCCCCTTTGGGACCCGGGGAGATGGTCTCTGGATCAACAACAGGGCTTTTGTAAAGGAATTTGTGTGAGTCAGGCACTCTATAGTATCTATCTGGTTCGGCTGGAGCAGGAGGCAGAGAATCTGGATTTAGACTAGATTCTAAGAAAACATCGTCCACAACGTCCAAAACTGGGGGGGGATAGCAAGTGGCCTGTGCTGGGGGAGTAAAAAACTCTCGGAGCCTTTTCTTCGAGTCAGAGTAGTCCTGACCTTCCCAGTGGAAATGTTCCCTCATGGTATGTAAGGTTTCTCCAAAGGAATAATCTTCAGGGGGAGAAGCTGAGGGAATGGAGTCTTCAGCATCTTCATAAGGGGGAAAGGAGTAATCCTGTTCCTCAGAGGAGCCTGAGGAAACAGACACTTGATCAGAGGAGGCATAATCCTCCTCTTGTCTAGGCCTTTTGTCAGGGGGCGGGGGGGGGGGGGTTGGGAACCCCTGATCAAAGAAATCAAATCTTCAGCCATTTTAAGCATCTGTTTCTTAGGCATAGGGCATTGACCTGGAGACTGAAGTGTAGGCTTTTTTGGTTTTAGAGGAGTCTTAAGCTTAGCATAAGATTTTATGGTGAGTAGTCTGTCTGAAGACACCTTCAGAAACCAAAGGTGTTTCTACAGCACCGGCTTCCCCTACTGCAATGTCGTCGGTAGGGCCTAAAGAAAATGGCTGCGTCGGCCTAGAACTATCCAATTCATCGGTAGCCAGGGGCTGCGTAGGCGCCTCACTGAAAACTGGAGAACGGGCGACCGGCCCATCCGAGGCCTCAGAGTCTGGCTTGGATCTAGGCTGCCAGTCTTTATCTTTGCGTTTTTTATGCACGCCGGTAGACGGTTGCTCCGAAGGCATAGTGTAATTAAATTTTCTACCGAAGTAGTGTCGTGCGAAATCAAAGCGTCGCTTTATAGTTTGCTTATTGAACCTAGCACAAAATCGACAACCAGTGATGTCGTGGTCTGGGCCTAGTCAAGGTATACAAAAAGAATGAAAGTCCTTATGAGGTATTTGCTTCCCACAAGAAATGCAATTGTTAACTTTTTCTGACATCGGACTGAGGCAAGAAAAGGTTCCCCAACGGGGTACTTAGCTTTGAAGACTTCGGACTGAAACTCTATTAGAAAACCTCAGGTGTCGACTGACCGGCACTTGCGAACTGCTTCTGCTTCGGGCACCGCGCGGCAAGAAAGACTGAAGAAAATGGCGTTGGATGCCTCTGATATACCCCTGGTGCTCCAACGTCAGGGAAGAAGCGACAGCAACAGACGCCGGACCAAGACTTTGAAATTCGGGCCGAATGCGGGACCGCCTGACGGCAAGATAACCCAAGTGTGATGACTGCAGCAGAGTAACACGATGAACATCTTCTTTTATACGACTCGGATTAGAACTGATCTGAAGTAGTCAGTGTGGAGAAAGTGGTGCCGATTTTGATTCAATATTCCTTTTTAATTTAAACTGGTAAGAATACAAACCCCACACAGTGAACTGCATCAACCTGCTTTACTACTGAACCACACAAAAAAATAAAATAAAAAGTACTTAGCGCTTTCACCCAAACATCAGGGCATCATCAGAGTACATGCCCTGATGTTTGGGTGAAAGCGCCAAGTACTTTTTATTTTATTTTTTGTGTGGTTCAATAATAAAGCAGGTTGATGCAGTTCACTGTGTGGGTTTTGTATTCCTTTTTAATTTAATGTTTTCAGTCCTTGCTTATAGGTTCATAGGTTCATACTAGGCTATCTGCCCAAGGGCATTTATAAGCCTAGCCCATAGTTATTTGGCTTTCGCCACCCCTTTAGTTTGAATAAAACTATGCCTATTATTTTGCTGTGCCTCTGTCAAGCAGTGACACTGAAGTAATCCCTGGGGTATATCTGTGATCCCCCATCCATTGGTCAAGATTCCTCTTGAACAAGGCCAGCGAGGTGCTCTGCCTCACATGTACCGGGATTTTGTTCCACAGCATAGGGAGTCTCTGGGTGATGAATCTGTCCCTCCAGCACGTTCTATTAATAACCGTGTCAAGGTTTAAGTCTCCCGCCCTTGTGGTTCTGAGGGATCTAGATTTTTTGAGGTGAAGCATATTCATCAAATCAGGGTTTGACATGGCCTTATATGTCAGGCACAGGTCACCTCTGAGCAAGCGGTATGAGACTGAATAGAGCTGGAGTTCTTTCAGTCGGGCAGCATAAGACATATTTTTGAGACCCTTTATCCTTTTGGAGAGGAACTTTTGGGGCCTTTCCAGCGACAATGCTACAGGAAAACTTCACCTTCTACAGTTTAACTCAAATCTTAGGTTGCTTTACTCCCTGCAATATGGTTTCAGTATTGTGTAGGTACCAGAAACCTGCTTCTGTTTTTATAAAATTTTCAGTCCCTTGCCCTGGAATCAAAGGAGGGAAAGACTTTTTTAAACTTAACTTTTCACATAACTTGCAGAGGAGTCTGTCAACACATGAACGACATAACACAAAGAAATTTGTGGTCAGGTACTGCTGACAATCTTACATGGGTAGTTAACTCCTGCAGGAGCTCAGCAGTTTCTGTGAAACAGACAGATCTGTGAAACTGTTTTCCATGGTCTTTACTGCAGAGAGGAAGAACTTATACACCGATTCACAACTGCTTCCAATGTAGCCATCCATGCCTTAAACAGCTAAACAGAACAATCAGATGAGTGAATGGTTCAAAGGCAGTTGCCACCTCTTTTGACAAATTTACATAAGCAGCATCACAGTACTGAAATGCTAAGCCTTTAACTTTAAATTACTTAAACGTAGTATCAAGGATGTCTGTGACTTTTAGAGAAAAGTCAGAAAATATTCTTCTTTCTTTTAATTCTTGTAAAGCAGCAACACATTTACCGAAGTGTGGGGGAGGGGGACTATCAATTCATCTTGGACTACAAAAAGATACTTTGAACAAAGCCCTGTAAATGTAGGTACTTTTCTGGTTGCTGCTGTGTAACTTGGTACGCTGTACAATAACAAGCTCTGAGACGCATACAAATGAGGGTTACTGAAATAATAATGGAGCAGTCCTGACAGCGACGGACACTAATCCCATTATATGTCAATGGTATGGGAATACACAGCTACTTTCTTATGTCTAGCATGACTCAAGGCAGACTTGAAATAGATTATGGGAAAGAAAGGCTTGAAGAAAAACAAGATCACACTGATATGTTAAAGCCCCACTGACAGCCATTTTGCAGAAAACATGAAAATTCTATAAGAAGCAGTTAGATTGGTTTTAAGGTGTTAAAGACAAGAGTGAAAAAAAAATTTTTTTTTTGTTCTAAGGTGGAGTTTTCCTTTGAGGGAGTGGGCTCAACTTGAATTCTCATTCTCTGGACTTGCAGCAAATAGACCAACAAGGTGTATGGTGGGAATGTGTGTGTAAGTGACAGGATCATCTGTCTCCAGCCCAGAGTCTAACAACCAGAGAGGAGGTCTCATCTCCAGACCCCCTCACTGTATTAATCACATACAACAGTTCTATACACTGCAGCTCTCATCTATCCAGGAATAAAAAGAGTTGAAATCTAAAACCAAAGGAATCTGATTTGTAATAATTTCTTAATAACTAGACAAGCACTCTATCTTGACAGCTAAGCTTGGAGAGGCTTTCAAGTCAGGATTAAAGACAGACAAGCATCTTGAGAAGAGAAAGCTGAACTGAAGGGTGCTCATTGGAATTAGCCACTGGTATTTTTCCTTTTGCAGAAACTGTCTTGGTGTTCTGTAACCTTAGCATCCTACTTTCCATAAGTTAAAAAAAAAAAAAAAAAAAAAAATTTATATATATATCTATATATATATATCTATATCTATATATATATATCTATATATATCTATATATATATATATATATCTATAAATATATATATATATATATATATATATATATATATATATATATATATATATATATATATATATATATATATATATATATATATATATATATATATATATATATATATATATATATACACACACACACACACAGCGTTTCACACGTATGAAGTATTGGATTTTTACAGTTCTTTAATTTGCTCCTCCACATACAAGACCCTTCAAAAATTAACTGAATATATGCCATAAGAAAGATCACCACAAAGCCTCAACAGTCACTAATACTTTTCTTCTAGTACATGAAGATTTGCTACAGTCAGTACTGCCTTCTCAAAGACTTCTGAAGCATTTATTCATTTAAAAAATTTAGAGTAAAATGCTTACTCACACCTGTAAAAACATTATAAGTTAGTGGAATGGGGTAAGGCTCTGCATGTTTTGCACACATGATCAATACATAAGACATCCTGATTTTTCTGCCTGTGCTCACTTTTATTCTGAACAGACACTGTACATTTAATATGAAGGGAAAGTGCAGCTTCCACCACTGTGCATCACCAGCTGACAATTTTTATACTTCTCATTTCAGCCTTTACAGTCCTACAAAGAAATATCACAGCATTCAAACAAGCCTAAAAGGAACTTTCAAGAACATGACCTGCATCCCTCACTCCCATCACTAAATGGTTAAACTTCCAATGATGTAAAAGGCCCTCTCCAGGATGAATCCTGGCAGTTAACTTATACATTTCAAATTCAAGTCTTTTAGATTAAACATTTTTATCAGTTTGTGAGACAATGCTACTGGGTCCGCAAGATGTATGACTTTTAAGGAGATCCAACCTAGAGGTGCAAAGGAGCGAGTGACTCATATGCGAGAGTTGACAGTTACACGAGAGCGACAGAAAGAGAACCCACACAAGACAGTGAGTGAAAGGGGACTATTAAAACTCAGGTTTCTGGAGTTTCACAAGTGAACAACTTACCTAATTGCACTACAAGGTCTAGAGATTTTTATTAATTAGCTAGAGGTCCATATGCTGGAAAACCTCTCACTACATCCTGTGCATACCTTTTGTCTAGATTTTGGCCTCCTATTTTTGCTCTGTTTCTCACAAAAATGCGGTTTTCTGATTAATCATTGGTAAAGCATTAATGATTGAAGTGTCAGAAAATAATGAAAAACATTTGAGTTTCAGATTTCATACCTTTCAGAAAATTCATGCTAGTGAAAAACCTGTTATTCTATCAACTTTCAATTTGTAAGCACAATATTTACAAATAGTCCCTATTTTTTGGGCATTTGCACCCCCCCCCCATTATTAATGGCTTTGCCAGATTTCTTGCTCTAAGAGATTGTGAGGTAAGATCGCAAGGCAGAAATTCAGTGCAATACCTGGAAGATTCTACACTCGCTTTTTCCTTTAGTTTCCCTGACTACTATAGTGCATATGGTACACAAGCTGCAATAAAAGTTAAGAATATGTCTGACAACTCTTAAGCCCAACAATCTGCACTGATGCTGTATTACTGTACCTTGGGGTGCAGACGAGGTCTAGCATTTTGTTAACATTGAAGGGGTCAAGATCAAAAGAAAACTCTACATACCATGTGCAAACTAACTGCAACTGACACAGAGTCCATGAAGACAGCAAAGAATTTATTGCTCTAATCTACACTTACCCTTTTCAGGATCACACAACAGAAATCTGTCAAAGAGTTCATGATGGATAGGGTGCTGATCTGCTGAGCTGTAAGGCAGGACGTCATCATGACTCACATAGTCCAACCCTGTCAATAATGGTAAAAATGCAAATCAGAGCTTTACGTCATGCAGTTTCTGCTCCATTTACAACTGATCAATCAAGAAAACCTGAGTACAATTATTATTTTATTTATTATTATTTTATATTTAACCAGGGGTGTCTGAGCCGAAAAGGCCCTTTTTCAGCAGAGGCCCGGGGAGAAAAGCTCCACAAAGAAAAATTACAGACACATTTAGTTATTTAGACATGATCAATATACACACAAATTACAGGAGACATGTTTTTATAGTGGTATGCGGCACAAACAGTTACAGATACAGTGGAGAGAACAAACAAAAAAATATTAATTTAAAAAAAAAGGTAATTAATAGATTTGTGGTGTACAGCTGAAATTTGGAACATAGGTAGAATACTATAGCAATAACCCACGCCTGGGTGTGGGAAATGCTGGATTTACCCCACGGCTGGCGTCCCTCGGGACCAAACAAAGCCAACCGTGGGTAAATCCAGCATTACCCACACCCAGAAGTGGGTTATTGCTATTATACAATTACATTATTTAAGAAAAAAAATAATTACTTTTCCTTAAATAATGGCATTGTATAATGCCTCCTTGCTGCCCTTCCGCAGCTGTCTGGTATTCCGCGGAAGTTCTGATGTACTGCGCATGCCTACGCAGTATATCAGAGCCGTGGGCAAAAGCAACGGAGAAAGCAAGATCTCCGATGTTTCTTACTGTTTCGCTATGTTAAATGGGTTTAACATATCGAGACAGCTTTAAAAAAAGCAACGGAGAATCTCTGTTGCTCATTTTAAAGCTGTCTCGCTATGTTAAACCCGTTTAACATAGCGAGACAGTTTTGAAAAAAGCAACGGAGAAAGCAAGACCTCTGTTGCTTTTTACAAACTGTTTTGCTATGTTAAATGGGTTTAACATAGCGAGACAGCTTTAAAATAAGCAACGGAGATCTCCGTTGCTTATTTTAAAGCTGTCTCGCTATGTTAAACCCATTTAACATAGCAAGACAGGTTTTAAAAAAAAGCAACGGAGAAAGCAAGATCTCCGTTGCTTTTTACATTAAGCTATGTTAAAGGAGTTTAACATAGCGAGACAGCTTTAAAAAAAGCAACGGAAATCTCCATTGCTTTTTTAAACCTGTGTCGCTATGTTAAACTCCTTTAACATAGAGAGACAGTGTTGTATAAAATACTTATACTAATGGAAAAAGTCTGGGCGGCCGGACCTTTTTCCATTAGTATAAGTCTATTTACAACGTGCACGCTGGCCAATCAGCGTGCACGTTTTGGAATATTAATGGGGGGGGGGGGGTCCTGGTATAAATACATAGTACACAAGTACAGTATACATTGTAGATTAGCCAGTGTTTGTAAGATTGAAAACTATTATCAAGTGCTCTAGATTTTGTATGTATGTGTTATCCGCTTACAAGCTGAAGTGTAACTGCCAAACTAACAAGGTATCTTTTTTCTCTTAGACAGGTTTACACCTCCCATCTAGATAAACATCTTCAGCTGTTTCAGCTACCTTTTCACAGACAAATAAATGCTCCCTCATTTTACTCCCTTAACCAAAAGTAAGGTGAGGAAGCACATCAAATTAGTGCACGTTTTGAATGTCAATTGCTGGAATCTACCATACAGCTGATATGAGCTGTGCCATAAATTAACCAAAAGCTCATCTCTTTTTTTCTCAGTTTTTACTGTACTACATGACATTTCTCTGGCAGTTTTGGAAGAGCCAGATCCTGCACAGACTCATAAGAAATGCTGCCTGCATACTTTGCACTCAGAAGATCCTAACAATTTCCATAAAAATGAGAACTGATGTTAGTTTAAAAATAGAAAGAATATTAACAGATAAATTGAGAACATAATGTCTGAACGATGTAGGTCGTCTCCTACCTGGAATGGCATAAAGTGCTCTGTTGTCGTCATGGTTTGCGAGAAATGTAACTGCTTCAGTCTGCGATCTCTGGGACTACAATTTGTTAAAAGACATAGAACAAATGCACAAATTAAAAATAGCTTATAGCAAAGCATTTACTGAAATTATATATCTGCATCATTAAACACATTGCTCTAACACAGAACTTGAGCCCCTAGATTTGCCTGTATTTGTTGATTTTTAAAGCAAGGTCATTCCATCCACTGTATTTGTACTGCATACATGCCTGTTAAAGAACCTGCAAAGACTAATAAAGCTATATAGATGACTGTGTTAGATGTGTGACCTGTAGCTGTCTTGGCAGCAAGTCTAGTGATCATTCCAAGTCTATACGGCTAAATGTCATCTAGAAAGAGAAATTAAATGAGGGACTAAACACAATGGCTAATCTCAGAGGCCACTGCTTGTAGAAGATACCAGAAACGGAAAGCATCCTTATCCAAAGACTGCACCAACAAATGATTTTCCAACACTTAACAGCACCACCCTCTAAAAACAGAAAAAGCTATGTACTCACTATAACGTCCCATGCGTGTTGTCCATCTCGCCTTCATTCTTAATTCGTTTGGTTCAGAACGAATCTTCGGTTCAGACTCTGCCTTGTACAAAAACTCGAGGTCTTCCACTAGCTTGTGGCTGTAACCCTATCCCATCATGCCCTAGGAAAGCTCCCCTGATCTTGTTTGCTGATATAACAATAGGTACCAATGTTGTTGTGTCTTTCGGCTTTTCCTGGTTAGGGGTCGCAACATCGGAACTCCGGTCCGCTAATGATTGGCAGCAGATTTTTACGTGCAGAGTTGCCAGCTCTGATGCACAACCTTCAACGAAGGTATGCCCATTCATGCATGTCGCCACACAGAAGACTCTCTAGCTGAGAATCGAACAGGACATCTTACTGTGAGGCGACAACGCTACCGCAGCACCACCACCCCAGTATAACAATAGGTACCAATAGCAATGAAGAAGGTCGGAGAACATTTATTTCCAATTGTAATCGCTCTGTTCTCCAGGAGCCAAAGGTTGGGGGAAGGAGGGTAGGGGATGTAAGAATGAAGGCGCGATGGACAACATGCATGGAATGTTATGGTGAGTACATTAACTTCTTTATGTGATGTTGTCCTATCTCGTCTTCATTCTTAACTGGTTGGGACAGCATCCCTAGCACCATATTTCTTGGGTGGCTCAACAGAGAACATTCTTCAGAACAGTAGACCCAAAAGAGGCCCTGTTCCTGGAGGCCAAATCCACTTCATAATGAGTGATAGAAGTATGAGGCCTTGCCATGTTGCTGCAGCACAAATGGCATTAATTGGTAGTCTCACTTGAAAAGCAGCAGAGGTTGCTATGGCTCTTGTAGAATTACCTTTTACTTTGTCGGGCAGTTCTTTGTTTTGAGATTTGTTAGTAAATGTAAAACAATCTGATAGCCATTTTGAAAGTGTGACTTTTGATACAGGAGCACTTTTCTTGTAGTCTGAAAATGATATAAATAATTGGTCAGATTTTCTGAAGTCCTATGCAAGTAGAAACATAATTGTCTATGTACATTTAGTTGGTGTACCATATATTCTGCCTTACTGCCATACTTTGGGAAAAAACTGATAGGTCTAAGGATTGGTTCAAATTAGATTCTGACCATATTTTGAGTAGAAAGGATGGGTTTGTTCGTAGAGATACTCTGTCTTTGTGGAAAAGCATGTGGGGGGGGGGTTTATTGACCATGCTTGTAGCTCTGAAACTCTTCTAGTAGAAGTGATGGCTATCAAAAGGATTGTTTTCCAAGTTAAAAACTTCATAGCACAGGATGATGCAGGTTAAAAGGGAGAAGAATCAAATGGGATAGGGCAAACTTCAGGTCCCATGGTGCTGGAAGGCCTTTAATGGGTGGTCTTAATAAAACAGTGTCCTTAAGAAAAGCCTTGCAAAGTCTGAGGGGACATCACATTCTGCCTCAATTCACCTATATGGAAATTAGATATCACTGCTAACTGAACTGGAATAGTAGCTTCAGCTGCGCCTTCATTAAATAGCTTTGCCAAGAATTCAAGAATGGAAGCTTAAAGGATCAATGCGGTTATTCAAGGCCCAAGAAGAAAATCTCTTCCATTCGCTCACATACAACTTTGTTGTTGAAGCCTTATGAGACACGATCAAGATATGTTTCACCGACAGAGAAAGGTTAGGGAGCCTGGTTACATTTGGAATCGGACCAGCCAAGCTGTCATTCTGAGGGTTTGAAAGGGGGGGGGGGGGTGTATCCATGATGCATGATTCAGAAGGTCCGGAACTGGGTCCAGAATCCATGGCTCCTCCTGGAGAGGAGGCCAAAGGAAGGGGAAACCAGATATGACAAGGCCAGTATGGGGAGACAAGTATCAAATTCATTCCCAAGGAACTGGCTTTCTGAAGAACTTTGCATATCAACGGAGAGAGAATAAAGGCATAGAGACCACCTGAGGGCCAATTGTGAACAAGTGCATCCCTTGGTGACTCCCCCGGCGGAGGGATTAGGGCAAGATAGTTGCGGCATTTGGCATTCAAGGACATGGCAAAACGGTCACAGCAAGGCCGGCCCCATTTGCGGAAAAGCATTTCTGCTGCTACTTGTTTTCGAGACCACTCGTGAGGCATCAGAATCTCTCTGCTGATTGTCTGCTATCACGCTGGATTTCCCTGGGATGTGTGCTGCTATCAAAAAGCACTGGGAGGTCGTCACCTACTGCCATGCTCTCAGGGCCTCCCGACAAAGGGGGTACGACCTGGCTCCTCCTTGTTTATGTACCACACAACAGACATGTCTGTCTGTACTGCAATAGTTCCTAGCAGGAGAGTGTCTTGGAATGCTTGCAACGCTAGAAGCACTACCCTCTTCTCTAGGATACTGATGTGCAAATCGGCCTAATGACCCTGCCAAGTGCCTTGAACTGTCCTTCCCAGATAATGCTCCCCCCCCCACCTGGGAAGCATCCGTGGTCACTGTGGAAGAACAAAGGGACGACCTAATGTCACATGAGCAGAGTGAAGCCACCAACAAAGGTCTTTCTTGCAAGATTCCATCATCATAATTTGGTGGGACATGGGTAGTTCCCTGCATGGACCACTGAGTGAATAGTAGCCACTGCAGGATTCTCATATGCAAATGTGCTAATGGAATCAAGTTTATTTCTGCTGCTATGGTCCCCAAGATTTTCAGGACTGTTCTTGCTTGTACTTTTTTCTTGAAAAGTAGGTTGTTGACTTGATGTCGTAGGACTTGACCTCTTTCAGGACGAAGTTCTGTCATAATTTTTGTTGCATCTAGATCTGCTCCTATAAAAATGATGCACTGAGATGGCGACAAGGCAGATTTTTCATAATTTATTGTGATTCCTAGGTGACAGCAGAGCTGTAAGGTGGTGTCTCTTGCTTTTATTAGTAGATGCTCGGTGGTGGCAGTTACAAACCAGTCGTCTAGGCATGGAAACACTCTGACTCCTAGGTGTCTCAAGTGAGCTGTGGCCACTGCCATACACTTGAATACTCTGGAGGCTGTAGTGCGACCAAAGGGCACAGCTCTAACCTGGTAGTGACTGGCTCCCAGTCGAAATCGTAAATGACTCCTGGATCACCTGTCCATTTTTATGTGGTAGTACACACATCCTGGAGGTCTACAGAGCACATCCAATAGTCTCATCCCAGAAAAGGGGAGTATCGACTGTAGTGTTACCATCCAGAACCTTGACTTTCTTACTGACTTGTTTAATCAGCTGAGTTCCAGGATGGGTCTCCAGTCCCCTGTTTTCTTTGGAACTAAAAAGAACCTCGAGTAAGTTCCGGATCCTATTTGGTCTGCAGGGACTGTCCGGATGACGCTCTTCTTGCAACGTTTGCATTTCTAGAGTTGTCTGCTCCCTTTGACTGGGTGGAATGTCCGGGATGTTTTTTATGTTTGGGATGGGGAAAGAAAAGGGTCTGGAGTAACCTCTGGGTACAATGCTTTGTACCCACTTATCTTTCGTTATTTTTAGCCAGGCTTCTGGGTACAAAGATAAGCGACCCCCGACTGCCTCCTGAGATGGACAGGGAGGACATCCTCAGCCATGTGGCTGGCATCTTCCATTACTGCTTCCCCCTCTGCCCCTGAGGGACGAATCACTACATGTGTCTTGGAAAACTCTCTGGAATTTTCGGAACCACATCTTTCCTCCCTTTTGACCTTTTGGATAAGTTCCAGAAGGTAGGGAAAAACAGACTCCTATGGCAGAGAGTTTTTCTCCTTCTTGCTCACATCTCATTAGTGTATCTTTGACTTCTGGCTCAAACAGGGACAAGCTGTCAAAAGGGGAGTTAAAGGAAGATTTAAAGGGCTCTGTAAAGTCACACAAGTGCATTCAGGAATGTCTCCTTAGGGAAATTCCTGAACCCGCTGCCCTACTCGCTCCATCCGCTGCATACAAAATGAGTCTCGTGGAGGAGTTGACTATGGACTTTAAGGTGGAGAGCTGAGAGGAGACCTTCTCTGATGCTTCTTCAGCTACTGAACCTTAGAGAGAATCTCCTAGCTTCTTCAGGAGATCTCTCTGAAGTCTGGTAGAATAGGTGAGATAATTCAGCGATCTCCATGCAAAGGTTGTTAAAGAAAAGGAGCGCTTTCCAGATCGCTCTTTCATACGGGACTCCTTGTTCGGCAGATGGACAGGACGTTTCTGAAAGTTACTTTTTGTTGGCCACCATCACCAGCATCTACTGGGACTCCCTTTGTAAGAAAATTTTTGTTGATAGGAGACGTTATGAATTTGTTTAGACTCCATGGAACGGGCTCCACTGAGTCTGGAGACTCCCACATCTTTCGACAAACTAGGCCCATCAGTTCATCGAAAGGCGGAGACACCAAAGTGGCAGAAGGGCGAGACCCAAAAGCCTTCAGGTATACAGACTCCTCAGAAGGGTCGATAGGCTTCCAGCCACCTCTAAGTATTTCCAGGATGTCTGCGAAGGAGACATCCTCAGAGGGTGACCGTGGAGACCCCTCCAACTCATCAAGGTCTGTATTGGATGTGATGGTCTCCTCTAGGGAGTCTAAATGCTTCCTCTTGCATAGTCTCTTCCAAGGGACCTCTTCAGAAGGGTATGCTGGAGAGGTTTCAGAAGAGAGAGGGGTTCATCTAATGGGGCATCCTGAGTCTTAGGGTTTCTGCGTCTCTGTGGATGCACTGGTGCCGAGACACCAGTGCCTTTGGGGGAAGAATGTGCAGACCTGAGAGTGGACCTGTGGAGACTGTACTCTCCTCATCACCTCAAATGCCCCCCACCTCTGATTCGAGGAAACCCCCGGCTCCATGGAAACAGAGGACATTCCCTGGAACCAAGGGGGTTGGCTCAAGAGGCAAATGTAGGAGCCGAACTTAGCTGCACCAAAGCCCCAAGAGGCAAGTTTGGATCCAACAATTGTCCGTTCCGACTCTCCTCCCTGGACTTGACCGGAAAATGTTGGCTCCTAGACTCCGAGTTCGGACATAATCGAGGATGTCAAAGAAGCAGTTGGAGAGAGAGATCCTGGGATAAGTCTCTGCTCCGATGGTTCTACTACAATCAGTTCAAGACATTCTAGCTCACAGGTTCTAGATCGGACTGAAGGAGCATTCAATGGTGAGAGGGTAGGCTTAGTCGGTTCCAAATCCCTCTGGGCTGGAGCAGACGACAGTTTAGCAAGCGTTGGTTCCCTTAACAGCCTTTGCACCACAAGATCCACATCAGAGAGGCTCCTGGAAGACTGAGAAGGAGCAGATCATCAAGTAGACTGTAATAAAGGGGATCTCAAAGTGGGAGAAACCAGTTCCAATTCTGGGAACCGGCTCCACAAATGAATCTCCTTCAGCACCAACAGGAGGAGCCGAGGTAACAGATTTTTCAGGCCCGACAGCCTTCAGGTCCAGAGATGACACTTCAGACAACTTTGTGAATATCTCCAACTGAGCACTCTAAGAAGATGACCTCTTCCCCGACTTTTCAGATTTTAAAAAAGGGGATTTGGCTAATTTTGAATAACCCTGACCTTCCTCAATAGCTTCAGCAAAGGGGGTCTTCAGCAAACCTCTGAAAAATGAGTTTATTCTTTCTTTCCAGTAGAATTCGATGGCTAAGAGAGTGACAGATGGCACAGGACTCCTGCAAGTGAACTGCTCCAAAACAGTACACACAGTGTGTGACAGTTAGCCAGCGACATTTTCTGACTACATTTCACACATTTCTTGAACCCAGATAGTTTAGTTTCCTTAGGATCCTTAGACATTAGAGCTGTAAAAAACAGCAGCTAATAACTACAGAAAAATATACATTCTTATACTAGCACTTGTTTTTACAATATTAGACTGTAGACAAGAAATATACATATATATAGCATATACAAACTCACCTTTTTATAATACAGTACTTAGTGTTATTGTTTTAGTTAAGGGGAATGAAAGTGAAGAGCTTGCTGGAGTGAAGTAAAATGAGATCAGATGTAGTTAAGAGTAAGAAAAGAATGACCTTAAAGGGAATAGAAGACAAATAGGGAAGAAGACAGAGAAAAAGGTTGGTTGAATGTTAGAGTGATAAGTGAGATATGAGACTTGGTGAGGGCGTTAACAGCAGGACTACAGAGTGGGATAGGTGAGGATATGCCAGTAAGGTGATAAAAAATATTGTGTGTGGTGTTTAATGCAATGTGTAGAAAACTAGATTGTTTTCATTTAGCCAAGCACAGAATTAGAGCAAAGCTATCTGCCGTGAAGTTGGTGTTTTAGTGGAGTATACACATCAGCTCTCTCATATAAAACCCTTGACTTGCACCTTTCTAACAAAGGCAGCTTATTCTTCAGCAATTTCAAGAGTATAATACTGGACCCTTGTGAAGCTGATATCCTCAGGTCATCATGTTTACATAAAAGTAAAAAAACTACAAAATTATGAAGCAAAATAACAGTAATAATTGTAATATTTCTGCTTACAGAAAGATAAGTGTTCTCATTTCTTGATCTGACTTAAATGAATTTAAGCAGTCTATCTGCTTTAGCCAAGTTATTTAAGCCTATATTAGCAATTCCAGTACACAGTAGCACTGCATCTTGCTGTTTAAGTGGTCTAGCTATTGATAGTAAATGCTAGTTTCAATCATATGTACTGAGTGTATAACTTCTGGACTTCTTTGCATTAAGGCAGCTCCAGTTCAGTCAGGCCAAATCTAAAGGTCTAACTGTTTTTCCTTAAATATAGTGCATCCGTTGTTGCCTGCCCCTTATAGTAATTTGACAACATAATAATCCTTTTCTCTCCACATTTATTGGCTATTGACAATAAGCATGCAAGTAAAATTTTGCAAACTCTCTCCCTTAAACTACTTGCCAAGCTAAAAGATCTTTGATAGAACTGCTTAATACTGAGTGTACTGACACTGTTTGCACTGATTTTAGTATTAAATTAGTGTTTTATAGTTAAAAAAAAAAAAAAGTTCAGTTTACTGGTTCTTGCTGGTGGCAGAAGGTTTCCAGGCTAGTTGTTTTGTATTGAATTTAAATAATCAGTAACAAGTCCACCCAAACATTATTCTAAAACCAAACTCCAAGCAGTTTTAGGTTACCTTTGCCCCAGAGTCACTCCTGTCAGTATCATGGACCAGCACTTCTCCACTACTTCTCTAGCCAGCCTGATTGAGATGGGTATATTGAGATAGTGCAAGACTCATGCCGTCTGATTATCACCTCTTACTCAAAAAGCATAACAGTGCTACAAAGATGTACATATACAATATCTTTGGAGGCAAAAATCTCAAACCCAATAAACTCATACCCCAAAATCGTTAGCATTACACCACACATCTCCAAGGCAATCACAATACACATAATCCATCATATGCTGAGGTTTTAAAGATTAACTTGCTTAAACCTCAAAGACGTCCAAAACACAACAAAGGGTCAAAGCACACTCAGCAAATTAAGCCTACTTTTTCAAACAGTACAAGGAGTTCCAAAGTCATAGACACTAGGCCCGTAAGGCAAGCATCAACCCAACCAAACATTCTTGTTATAGGCGACTCCACTGTAAAACAATACAGATGTGCCTCTTACTAGGCTGTGCAAGGCAAGAGTGATGGTTAGTTTGTCTGGTGCCAGGATCCGTTAGATCATGCATGCACTTGAGTCCTTGAACAACGAAGTACCAGTATGACTCTGTCAAGGTTCAAGCTGGTACTGACTTGTTGTACCTCCCCGAACTGTAAGAAGAGAGATCTCAAACTATATGTTCAAGGCAAATATAAGCTTAGCATTGAGCAGCATTCTATCTTCTCCAAGGATGATGCCATCATATGAGCAAAAAAATAATTGCTTTCAATAACTGGCTTAGTTTTTGGTGTCATTCAAAGGGGGGGGGGGGTCCTATATTGGTCAGCCTAGGAGGATATAATAGACCACACTACTTCACCAGGGATGGCCTGCCATCTGTCCCCCTAGGGTTTAGATTATTGGCAGATACATTATCCGCTCTCCCAGAGTGCCGTTTTATGCAATGCCAATCTGAATAAACCTATCAACAAAGAAACAGGCAAAGGAAAATCTAAAGGGGTTACCTATCAACGCTAGGAGCCTAAAAAGTAGAGTTGTGTACCTACCATAAATGTAGATGTTAAAGTGTATTCACTGTTGCAGTCATTACATTTGGGTTATCCTGCTGGCAGGCTACCTGCAGTCGGCCTGAATTCCAAAGTCTTGGTCCGGCGTCGTTTGCTGTCGCCTCTTCCCTGACGTCAGTGCGCCCGGGGTATAAAAGATGCAGCCGATGCCATTTTCTTCAGTTTTTCTTGCCCCAGATGTCAGGTGCCCCCAAAAAGGGTAGGCTAAATAAATCTGCAAATAAAAAATCATGCACCAACATAAACATTACCTTCCTCTACAAGCAAATACATCATAGGCTGTATAGAATAGAGAAGTACAGATAAGTCCCAGCAATGATAGGGGGATGGTGGGAGGGTAACCTGGACTGCAATAGTGAATACACTAACATCTACATTTATGGTAGGTACACAACTGTACTATGTTCATAGTGTTTCACTGTTGCAGTCATCACACTTGGGTTGAATCCCAAAGCTGAAGTTGGGCGGCTGGGTCTAAATAGGATTTGGAGTGGCTATGAGGCCCTGCAAAACTGCAGTGGCAAAGCCTGCTCTGGATTTAGAGTAAAGAGGTAAGTGATAGTGCTTGGTAAAAGTGTGCACTGAACTCAAGTTGCAGCCAACAAAATGTCCTTGGTTGGTACTCCTCTGAGAAAGGCTGCTGATGTGGCTGTTTCCCTAGTAGAATGTGGCCTAATATTCTTAGGCACTGATTTGCCATGCTGTGCATAGCAGAAACAAATGCAGTGTCCTATCCATTTTGAAATAGTCTGGTTTGAAATGGCCTTTCCTTGTGATCCTGCAGCATATGCCACAAAAAGTTGCTCAGTTTTTCTGAAAGCTTTTGTTTTGTCCAAGTAAAAGCGTAGCTGTCTGTGTATGTCCAAAGAGTGCAGAAGTCTCTCCCCTTTATTCTGGGGATTTGGATAAAAGGTTGGCAAATGGATGGTTTGGTTAAGAGCCACGCTGGATACTACCTTTGGCATAAATGTTGGGTTTGTCCGGAGAGAAACCCTGTCTGAATGAAAAATGATAAAAGGTTCCACTGCCATTAATGCCTGTAACTCAGACTCTTCTTGCTGAAGTTATTGCTAGGAGCAGTTTTCCATAAGAATTTTATCTCAGCTGTACTGGCTGGCTCAAAAGGAGGCAGTGTGAGTTTTTCCAAGACAAAGTTGAGGTCCCATGTTGGTATAGGTACTCTCCTTTGGGGTCTTATGTTTTTTGCCCCTCTGAGGTACTGTCTTAATAATGGATGAGAGAAAATAGGAGGTTCCGTATTGTAATGAGCTGAAATGGCAGAGGCATGGATCTTTATTGATGAGAAGGATAGGCCTTTGTTCAGCATCTCAGTTAGGTATTGCAAAATCTGAGTAATATTAGGAACAAGCAGTTCAAGTCCTTGTGCCTGGTTCCAAGGACAGACTCTCTTCCATTTTTCTGCATAAGATTTCCTGGTGCTGGGCCTCCTGGCTTCCAAAATGACATCCATAACTGCTTTAGAGAGAGGAGTGTTCTGAGTGGCTATACTATTCGCCATGCAGCCAGATTTAAGGTTTTGAGTTGGCTGTGCAGGATCTGATTGTTTTGCTGGGTCAGCAGATGAGGAATTTGAGGTAAAGTCCAGGCTGGCCCTTGAGACAAGGTCTTTAGGATTGGGTACCAGTGCTGGCGTGGCCAGTCTGGGGCAATCAGAATCATTTTTGGCTTCTCTTGTCTGACCTTTAGGAGTACCTTGTGGAGTAGAGACAGTGGTGGATAGGCATAAACTGTTAGGCTTTTCCAGCTGAATGATAGAGCATCCATCTTCCATGCTTGTGGGTGATAAGTCCTTGTGCAGAATCTCTGTAGTTGGCAGTTGCAAGGGGAGGCAAACAGATCTATGTCTGGGCATCCCCATCATGCTGAAGACTTGTGGATCTAGTTTCCACTCGTGAGGGTCCATGAGGTTTCTGCTTAGTCTGCCAGAGTATTTTTCTTTCCTGGCAGGAATTGTGCTTGCAGATGTACTTGATAGGCCAGTGCTGTGTTCCACAAAGTCATGGCTTGCCTGCAGAGGGGGTAGGAATGTGTGCCCCCTTGCTTGTTTATGTACCACATGACTGTAGTATCGTCTGTCTTTAGTAATAGTTGTCCTGGATGTAGTAGATCCTTGAAGACTATCAGGGCATTCTGTACAGCTAGCATCTCTTTTTGATTGATATGAAGATGCATTTGGTCTTTGGGCCACGTGCCCTGTATACATTTGCCCGCCATGTGTGCTCCCCAGGCATAATCCGATGCATCTGTTAGTGTCTGCCTGGCTGTAGGTAATGTGAAAGGCTGTCCCTTGTTGTGGTGACAGGCCAGTGCCCACCATCGAAACTCTTGTTGCAGGCAGGGAATGAGAGTAATTATTGTTTCCAGGCTGTGGCAATGTTGAGTCCAAACACTTTTTAGATACCATTGTAGCTTCCTCGTATGCAGTCTTGCATATAGAATTAGCAGGATGCCATGAAGCCCAAAGCCTGCAGAATTTTTCTTGCAGATAGTTGGGACTTTTGTTGCCATCATTTGAAAGTAATGAGTCAGTTGCCTTTGTTTGGCTGGCGTGAGATAAGCCATCTGGGCAGTTGTATTTAAGCTTGCACCCAGGAATATTATCTCTTGAGAGGGCACTAGTTTTGATTTATTTTCGTTTACTGTGTACCCTAGGCAAGTTAGTAATCTGTTTACAAACGCAAGATGCTTTAGTAGAATGTCCTTGTTGTCTGCTTGAATAAGGCAGCCGTCCAAGTAGGGATATATTTGAATTCCTTGTTGTCTGCAAAATGCAATTACTGGTGCCAGGCATTTTGTGAAGACCCTGGGCACAGTAGATCAGCCAAAGGGCAGTGCAGAGAATTGGTAATGCATTGAGCCAGCTATTTTTTTTTTGTCATTAAAGATGGAGTGGTTTTAATAGCATTCAGCGTCCTGGATTCATGGTTCTTCCTTGGTATATTTCATGGTTTATTTAGTATTTCGTATTTTTCACTAGTCGTTTTTGGATGAACCATGGATATTTCTGGGGATTTAAACTTGTCGAGTGCTGGGCTCGCCGAGGACACAGGAGCGGAACTCAAAGCATTACGAGGAGAGGTTTCCCACTTAAAGGGTGAACTAACCAGGTTGGTTGAGCTTCTCACACAAAGACTGTCGTGGAGCATCCGCTCCTTCCTTTATGGGTGAGCGCGCAGTTTTCATACCTCCAGGCTATGGTGGTTATCAGCCAACCAACATAGCAGGATTTCCGACTACGCAACCAAACTGCATACCACAAGATAGGGTGGTCAACAGTAATGGCGAGTCTCCACGGCATGAAAGTAGCGGCGTGGAGACACTAAATTCTGACAATGCTGCACTAAATGGATTACCTCAAGGACAGAACGGTAGTTCTATGCGTTTTGGCCCTTCTCCTATTTTTGTTGGAGCAGATAACAGTCGCTTGGAACACCATCACGCAGGGACTCGTCCTAAAACAGGTACTGTTCTTTTTACACCACCAGCTGGGTCGCAGCTGGAGGCAAATTCTAAATTTGAAAAACTGTGTTCCAAACAATTTTGTTTCGACAAGGTTGACAATACTAATAACTGTGATACGCATCTTTCTATCGAAAACAAAGAGAGAGACAATGCTTCTTTAAAAGACTTAATCTTTTTATTGGAAAAGAGACTTTTTAAATATAAGAGTTTGGAAATTGATATTTCTTATTTTCAACAGTGTATTGCTTTAAAAATCGTACCTCAGGGACTGAGAATTTTCAAATTTCCCTTTGGTATTAATTATAACGTGGAAATACTTGCTGATTTTAGTAATTTCAATGACATTGGCTTGGGTCTTTTGAGAAAAACAGTGCATTACTATGAAACAGAAAGGGAAAGTGTATTGAAGGAAGTTCAGAATTTGGATAATAAAATTAAGAAGGATTTGTTGTTTCCACAATACAGTGTATTATATTTTAAAATGTTGGACAGGATTGAAAATAGAAGTTTTAACATTTTTCAAAAGAAAAAACGTAAAATTAATAGGGACCAAAGGGACTATCAAGATAAAATAGTATACATGAACAAAAACTATACTGGGCAAAACCATAGGTTCAAACACAGTAGGTCTTTACATAACTCTAATTTTTATTATCATCAGGAGGTAGGAGTGGGTCACATGGGGCATGGTTTAAATCATTCTTTAACTGATAAAGGAGATGATAGGGGGTGGCACAACGAGGATGGGGAAGCTCCATATCATGCTGAGGAGGATTTTCCCCCGCTCAGAGAGACTGGCACAGTATTATACCAAGGAGGGGGAATACAACAGAAACTACTATCCACAGAAGAAACATCAAGCACCTCAATACCGACATGGTTATTAGATAAGAATGATTTAATTAATCCTTCTGAACCTCACAAACAGGTTATGTTTCAACAGGCAGGTTTTACTATTTATAACTACTCAGATAGAAATATTACGGATGTTTATTTTCAACTTTTTTCTAAGGGTATAAAATTTATCCCTACTAATAAAGGTGATTTGGTGGACAACATAGAAGCTTTAAAATTATATACAAGGAAATTAAATTTAGCTATACTAATGGAACCCTTAAACAGTAATGACCACAATATTGTTATGGGTAACAATAAATTAAAAAAGAAAAGTATTTACAATCCCCCCTTACATCCCCTGGTAGATACATATGAAAAACTGGTGTTGGAAGATTTATATGAGGAATTTGGGAACAGGAGGAATGAGTGGAACCTATCCAAGGATGAATACATTTTATTATGTGATTTAAGAAAGGATGATAGTATTCGGATTATGGTTCCAGATAAAGGTGGGGGTATAGTCATTTTTCGTAGTATGGACTATTCCAATGCCATGTTGGAATTATTGTTCGATGAAAATACCTATAGCCATACTTCCAAAAATGAAATTAATACTTCTTATTCCAGAATTGACAGCTATTTGAATGAATATTTGTTGGAAGGTAGAATTGACCCCACTGAGTACGAATTTCTTTGTAGAAAATTTCCCAAAGGTACACAAGGATGTTTTCAAACCGCCCTTTAGACCCATAGTGGCTGCTAGGGGGTCTAAGGTACACCCGCTTACTATGTTCATTGACTCACATATACAACACGTAGTTCAAAAGACCCCACATTTACTGAAAGATTCCTGGGATTTTTTGAAGAGTGTCAAACAGGAATTGTTCCAGGATAACATCATACTTTTAACCATCGATGTAAAAGACTTATTCACATGCATTCCTAAAGAAGAGGGTTTGGCTGTATTTGAAGAAGTCTTGTTTACATTTTCAGATTTGGACAATGACAGGGTGAAACTTATTTGTGAACTCATGAACATAGTTTTGGATAACAATTACTTGTGGTTTGAAGGGGAATTTTACCAGCAAATAACGGGTGTCCCAATGGGAGCAGCCTGTTCACCAGTATATTGTAATCTTGTTCTACTGGGTTGGGAAATTGAACATGTTTTCAAAAGTTCCTACTGGTCACACATCAAACTATATCTCCACTATTTGGATGATATTTTCATCCTATGGGGAGATACAGAAGATAAAATAGCTGGTTTTATTAATTATATGAATTCTAGCACAGGGTATTTGGCCTTTACTTTTCAGTATAGTTATGTGAATATCAGTTACCTGGATACGCTTATTAACAAAGATACTCAGAACAAATGTTTTAAGTCAAAAATATTCAGGAAAAAGACTTTTTGTAATGCTTATTTGCATTTCGAAAGTAATCATCCTTTGACACAAAAAATTAGCATTATTAAGGGCCAAGCAATTAGAATTGCTAGGATGACGTCAAACAAAAAATATTTGGATTGTGAATTCAGTTTACTTAGGGGAATGTTTACAGAGAGAGGTTACCCACTGCATTTGATTGATTCTATTTTACAAGACATATATAAGTTGTGGGGACAGAAATATTTACCCTTATTGGGTACAGGTTCCTTTTTGGAACCAATGGGGGAAAATACAGGAGATAATTCAAGTATTTCCAACCATAATTATAATACAGCATGCATTCTTACTTATAATATAAGAACACCAGCTATAAAAAACATTTATATAAAAAATTGGAATATTTTAAGAACTAATAAGGCTATATATAAAAAAGTAGGCCCCAAACCGACATTTGTTACTAGGGTTAGTAAAAATCTGAAACAGCTTTTAGAAATTAAGCCCAAGAGTACCACAAACAACAATGAGGGGACAAAAAGATGTGGTATGTGTCATTGTCGCTATATTAATGTTGAACCGTTTGTAGTGTTGAATAATACAGTGAAGAGTAGAGTGCATTTTATGAAGGGTAATTGTAATACTAGAGGGGTCATCTACCTTGCTATATGCAATACATGCAAATATTTCTATGTTGGGAAGACAGAACGCCTTTTAAAGAATAGAATATATGAACATCTTTATGAAATGAGATGTTGTAAAAATACAAATGCACTTTACAAACATAGTGCAATATGTGATGGATTTGATAAATTTGTGTTCGGTATACTTGATATGGTTAAAGTTGATACCAGGGGGAGGTGACTGGAAGAATGTATTGAAAAAGAAAGAAAGCCAGTGGCAGTTCAGACTGGCTTCTATGTACCCCCCTGGTCATAATGAAACAGTCTCCTTGCTTCCTTTCGTAGTAGAAAGATCAAATAATTTATAGGATTTATAGTTAATATAATCTATTTTTCACAATATTTCAAGTATGCATATTATTTCAGTTCAACATTTATGGTTTTATTTAATTATAAATTTTAACTAAAAGCAGTTTTAAATATTTAGATTTGCTTCAGATATATTTATTCATATAAATGTGTATATTTATATATTTTTATTGTAATCTGTACAAAAAACTTTTCTATACATATATATGTATTCAATGAATATATTTAAATGTTTTTTACATTTTAGGACATAAGGAGCATCTACATAAACTAATTTTGCACTGGACCCATTAAGCCATTGTTTTTTTACATCTACATTCTTCTTTTTGTGGAAGTATTCCAAGTTGGTTTTCATGTCATTTACTTCTTTAAATGTTTTAAATACTTAATTGTTTTAGTGATGTCATCTAATTAGGTATACTATAAAGATTGATGTCTAATAGGATGTAATGTTTCTAATGAAGTCCCTATTTTAGAGATGAAAGCGCTAAAACATTTTTTGTCATTAAAGATGGAGTGCTTTTAATAGCATTCAGCGTCCTGGATTCATGGTTCTTCCTTGGTATATTTCATAATCCGATGCATCTGTTAGTGTCTGCCTGGCTGTAGGTAATGTGAAAGGCTGTCCCTTGTTGTGGTGACAGGCCAGTGCCCACCATCGAAACTCTTGTTGCAGGCAGGGAATGAGAGTAATTATTGTTTCCAGGCTGTGGCAATGTTGAGTCCAAACACTTTTTAGATACCATTGTAGCTTCCTCGTATGCAGTCTTGCATATAGAATTAGCAGGATGCCATGAAGCCCAAAGCCTGCAGAATTTTTCTTGCAGATAGTTGGGACTTTGTTGCCATAATTTGAAAGTAATAAATCAGTTGCCTTTGTCTGGCGTGAGATAAGCCATCTGGGCAGTTGTATTTAAGCTTGCACCCAGGAATATTATCTCTTGAGAGGGCACTAGTTTTGATTTATTTTCGTTTACTGTGTACCCTAGGCAAGTTAGTAATCTTTTTACGAATGCCAGAAGCTTTAGTAGAATGTCCTTGCTGTCTGCTTGAATAAGGCAGCCGTCCAAGTAGGGATATATTTGAATTCCTTGTTGTCTGCAAAATGCAATTACTGGTGCCAGGCATTTTGTGAAGACCCTGGGCACAGTAGATAAGCCAAAGGGCAGTGCAGAGAATTGGTAATGCATTGAGCCAGCTATGAATCTGAGGTATCTTCTTCAAGATTGTCTGATTGGGACATGCAGGTATGCCTCTGAGGTCCAAAGTAACTAGTCAAGCCTTTTTGCCCAGCATGGGTAGAAGTTGCTGCAGTGTCAACATTTTGAATTTTGGAACGTCCAGGAAAGTATTTAGAGTAGACAGGTCCAGTACTGGTCTCCAAGCTTTGTCCTTTCTGGGTACCAAGAAAAGTATTGAGTAAAATCCTTGTCCCTGCTCTTCCTGTGGTACTTTTTGAATAGCCCTCATGTCCATGAGAGCAGAAATTTGTTTTTGCGCCTCTGCCCATTGATTGTGTGGCAGGTCTGGCATGCCTTGGTAGGGTGTGAAAGTGGAACCTGTAACCATGGGAAACAATAGTCAGTACCCATTTGTCTTGGGTAATTGTGTGCCAATTTTGTGAGAAAAGTGCTAGTTTTCCCCCTAAGGGTGCTGCCAAAAGGTAAGTGCTTGGCATTGGTAGAGGGAAGTCATTGAGACAGTTTCCTATAAAGTTGTGATTTGTCTTCTCCGCCTTTGGGGGCTGAAGCACCCCATTGCTTAGGTCTGTATGTTTTTTGGCGGAGATCTGCCTCTTGGGTGCATGTATCTGCCTCTTTGTGGCCTGTCTGACACTGGAAAGGACCAATTTTTAGAAGGCCAGTTCCTGCTAAATCTGGGTGGCTGAACCTGTAAGAAATCCTTTACTGTCTGCATTGATTTTGCTTTATCCTCCATTTTCTTTAACACCTCTTCTGCCTTAACACCAAACAAAGTATCATGCTGTAATGCAGCATTCAACAATTTTGCTTTAACATGATCTGGTAAACTTTGTTTTTTTAACCAAACATGCCTTCGAATGACAGAACCTGTTACTGCGGCTCTGCAAGAAGCCTCTAATGAATCAAAACCACATTGCAAAGTATGCTTTCCCACTTGTTCAGCTGCATGCAATAAATCCTGCATTTCCTTACTTTCAGGACATTCTGAGCTTGTAAGCATTTTGTGTTTGAGCAAAGACATTAGGTATTGTTGATATTTAGGCATGTGAAACTGGCAGTTTAAAGCCCTTACAGCTAAAGTAGCAGAGGTGTAAACTTTTTTCCCCCCATCTGTCCAGTGCTCTAGAATCCCTATCAGAGGGAACAGGATTTTTTGCAGTGCAGTGGAAGCCTTGACCCCTTTAGGACCCTGAGAAATTGTTTCTGGATCAGCAGCAGGGTTTTTATAAAGAAATTTACGTGAATCTGGGACCCTGTAGTACCTATCTGGTTTAACTGGTGCAGGGGGTAAAGAATCAGGAGACAAACTGGATTCAGAAAAAACATCAACAATATCTAGTACAGGGGGAATAGCAAGGGGCCTGTGCTGAGGCAGTAAAAGAAAATCTGAGCCTTTTCTTGGATTCTGAATAATCCTGGCTCTCCCAATGGAAATGCACCCTCATGGTGTGCAGGGCTTCCCCAAAGGAGTAATCCTCAGGAGGAGAAGCTGAAGGGATAGATTCTTCAGCATCAGCGTCCTCATAGGGAGGAAGAGAATATCCCTGTTCTGAACAGGAATCAGAGGAAATAGAAACCTGGTCAGAGTAATCAGTCAGTATCTTGCCTAGGCCTTTTATCAGGAGGGGGATGGGAACCCTGATCAGAGTAATTAGGTCCTCGGCCATTTTAAGCATCTGTTTCTTTGGCATGGATGACTGTCGAGGTGAATGCTGTACTTGTTTCTTTGTCTTTATAGGTGTTTTAGACTTTGCCTTGGCTGCAGACGTGGTCTTGATAGTAAGCCGTGTAGGTCTGAAAACACCCTCAGAAGCAGATGCCTGCTCAGCGGCTCCAGACCCATCTGAGGGAATCGCTTCTGCAGGCCTAATACCTTGAGTTTCCAGAGGCCTAGCTGTCTCCATGTGGGTGTCTGAGGCGGCCTGTGGCTCTGAGGTAGCGGGTGTCAGGGGCTGCGAAAGCGCCTCACTGAGAACCGAGACTGGCCTAGAAGAGGCTTCGTCGGTTTTTGGACCTCGGATGCCTGTCCTTTTCTTTGTCTTTGCGCTTTTTATGAACTCCGGTCGTCGGTTGTTCCGACGGCATTATATAGTTAAACCTTCGGCCAATGTAAAGCAAAACTGAACCGACGCTTAATAGTGCGTTGGTTGAATCTAGCACAAAACCGACAACTAGCAACGTCGTGGTCGGGGCCTAGGCAAGGAATACAGTAAGAATGAAAATCCTTATGCGGTATTTGCTTCCCACAAGAAATACAATTGTTAACTTTTACTGACACCGGTCTGGAGCAAGAAAAAGTTTCCCCAACGGGGTACTTAGCTTTATTGAAGACTTCGAATCTGAAATTTAATTTAGAAAATCTCAGGAGTCGGCCGACCGGCACTTGCGAACTGCTTTTGCTTCAGGCACTGCGCGGCAAGAAAGACTGAAGAAAATGACATCGGCTGCATCTTTTATACCCCTGGCGCACTGACATTAGGGAAGAGGCAACAGCAACCGACGCCGGACCAAGACTTTGGAATTCAGGCCGACTGTGGGTAGCCTGCCAACAGGATAACCCAAGTGTAATGACTGCAACAGTGAAACACGATGAACATTAAGAAACTCCACTCCCTATAAGCCCTTTTCAACCTGGAAGACAGTGATGTCTGTGTAGTGATTGACATATGGTTTAAAACAGCAGAAAGTACTCTGGCTGTGCAAGGCTATAATGCTTCCTACACAGTAGCTGGTCTAAACAAGTAGAAAGGGGAAAAAAAGGTTGAGGTTTATCAATCTACATGCAGAACAGACTCATCAAGGCTGGTAAAGCAGCATAATGCACTACAGCTTATTCATGTCCAATAACCATCAGATTCCCATCCCATATATTAGCTACCTGGAGAGTTCCCTTTAAGACAAAGAAAGCCACAATGCCTATCTACAGAAATTAGACTCATTCAATGTTAAACTCAATACCATTTTCCTAACCAGTCTAAACTATCAGAGAACAAAGTAGGAAACATACACCACTAGTGGACAAGCACAGTGATTCCTAGACTTTTGCCAGTACAAAAGCCCTGGGAGTATAACATCTTGCATCCTTATTACTGATATAGCAGCATCTTGCACCATACCTTGCATATCTTCATCACTTCTTAGGTCTAACCATAAAGCAGTCTCTGGTTCAGGCACCTAGGCAGAGAGACATTTCCCTATGGTACATTTGACTGGGAACACAAGGCTGAAGTGAAGTTAAGCTGCAGAGAAATATGGCGGTTTGCAAATTTCCTGTGGGCAAAGAAGAATGTGTTGCCATGCCCACAACTTCAATAAGCAAATGCACAGGGGGAAAACAATGCCCATGGTCCCCAAGGGAACATGAGACAGCAGGCATCAGAAGCACGCTGGCCAGAGGTCATGTCAGTGGCAGTAGAAATGTAGTGCACAATGGGCAGTGTCTTTATAATTGGTGTGTGTGGATCACTACCCCCTTCACAGTGTCTAGGTAACATTACTTAAAACGCATACTGCAGCGTAAATGTGACTACAGCAGCATGCAAGATTTACTTCATGCTATAGCACACTTCTACATGCTGTAGTTACACAAGTATGTACACTGAGCATAACACTCATTACTTAATCTACCTCCATGCACTCAGTCAGTAAAGCTGTGGGCATGGCAATGTGTGCTTCTCTTTGCCCACAGGGAATTTGCAAACAGCCATATTTCTCTGCAGCTGAATGTCACTTCAGCCATGTGACACCAGCCAAATGTACCACAGGGAGATGTCTCGCTGCCAAGGTGCCCGAACCCATGTAAACAGCTGCATATAACAAGTGCAGGGCAAATTCAAGAAATAAGCCCACATAGTGGAACCATATCAATAAGGTTTACAATAAAAGGAAAATAATTCTGGCCCAAAGTAAGAAGAGTAATTCTAAGAACATTAGAGCCCTTGTCACTGAAAAACAACTGGGATTAATAAAATCCACCAAATCCAAGTTTGCGGCTAAAATAGCTACCCAAGCCAAAGATAAGACCATTTGTGAGTTAATCTCAAAAGCACATTACAGCAATGCGCTGAGCTGATTATGAACAATGTTACCTACACTGAAGCTGAAGATATAGCGAACCTACTTGTCAAAAGATTTAGCTCCGACTTTACCCCTCTCTCACCTCCATCTGTCCCGTCAACCTATACCTAAATGTCTCGCCTCAAGCTATCACTCAAGACAAAGTGCTATCAAAAGCTAAAATTGCTGCACTAATGAATCCTGACAATATCCCTGGATGCATCCTAAATAGCATGACTTACTCACACTCCTATAACACTGTTCAATTTCCAGCCTCCATACAGATGTTTGTAACAAGTGAATGGAGAACAACTAGTGTCACTCTCCTGCTAAGGGAGGATGTTCCACAGACCCAGGCAATTACAGACTCATAAGTCTTACCAGCCACAAATGCCAAGCTATGGAAAGACTTATGAAATGAATCAATCAGGACACAGGGAACTTCCAAACACTGGACTCATCTTAGTTTGGATTCGTCAAGGGCAGGTCATGCTTCCGCAACCTGATGGATTTGATTTGAAAAAGTCACCAAAGTAATGAATGAAGGCAAAATTGTACCTACCTCAACTTGGTCAAAGCTTTTGACAATTCCTCACTCAGGCATATAGAAAAGCTACATCAATTGGGAATAAACCCCAATGTTGCCTACTGGATTGTCACCTGGCTCACAGGATGCACATAATCAAAATAGGGAAAGTTAACTCCACAGAGACTCGTCACTAGTGGAGTCCACTAGGGTTCTGTGCTGGGACCTCTCCTGTTTGGCATCCACTTTTCTGTAGTAAAAGCAAATACCAAAAGGCTCAGGCTGACTAAGTCTGCAGATGACTGCTAGCTTGTAGCAAGCACTGAACCCCAAATGACCTAGCCATCCTTCAGGAAGCTTTGTGCCAAATAACTGGTACCAAAATCATGGACTGAAACAAAATGCCAAAAAATAAATTACTATATCGTTTGGGAAGTCATCTACCCCAGGGAACTACCACATTGACAATATGCCCCTAAGAGCTGACCCAGATGTTCAGGATTTGGGAATGTTATGTGGACCGTGAACTAACTTTTGACCAGCATGGGTCCATTGCTGTAAGAAAGTTATATATTGCTCACCTTATAAACAAAAAATTTTGTGTAGCTCTAGGGATGTTACTATCCCCCTTTCCTCAGTCCTTATTAGACCAATCACTGAATATAATTGCCCCCTTTGGCATGTACTGTCCAGACACATGAAACAGCTGGAATACCCACAGAGATACCTTATTAAAAGGATACAAGGCCAAAACAACAAGTCCTACATGGACCAACTCAAAACCCTGTCACTATAACTATGTATCCTACAGACTGCCAAAAGGTGACTTGTGTCCGGCATGCAAGGCATCATTCGACTCATTACTTATGGGTTTAATGCACAGTATCAAACCAAATAGCATCAGAAATACTTGGCCTAGGGATCTTTGTCAGCAACAGAACAGTTTGGAAGGAGAGGTACATCTCTGAGGATGCTACTGCTCTGGAACAAATTCCTCATCTACAAAAAAAAAAAAGTTCATCCCTACACATATTCAAGTGCAACTTAGATCTATGAAAGAGAAGCAGGAAATTTACCTCAGGACTGACCCCTGTACTACTAATAGAACAGCTCTTAAATGCTTTATCCAATGCACAGGTGCCCTCAAATTATCTATGGTATGATCCCATTTACATGGGAATGTAGAAGGAAATCATTACCTCCGGTGTGGTAACTGGAGATGCTGCTAGCTGAACTTTAACGGTGGAAAACAGTACAGTTGTGTACACTTACCATAAATGTAGATGTTAGAGTGTATTTCACTGTTGCAGTCATCACATTTGGGTTATCTACCTGCAGGTAGCCCTCAGCTGGCCTGAATACCAGAGTCTTCAGATTTCTGCGTCGGATACTGTCGCTTCTTCCATGACGTCAGGGGTATAAAAACATGCAGCAGACACCATTACATCGTTTTTTCTTGCCCCAGATGTCAGGTGCTCCCACAATAGGAAGCAATTATATGGTATGGAACACCCCCAGCTAAAAGCAAACACACACAATATAATATATGCCAAACAAGGAGGAATGGTAAAAGTCAGGAGAAGTCAGGGGGCTGGAGGGAGGGTAACCAGGACTGCAAGAGTGAATACACTAACATCTACATTTATGGTAAGTGTACACAACTGTACCAAGTTCTTCGTGTTTCACTGTTGCAGTCATCACATTTGGGTTGATTCCCAAAACTAAGGAAGGGTGGAGGTAGTTAAAGAGCATTAGGGCTAGTAATCAGGCCCTGTAAGACTGCTGTGGCAAATCCAGCTCTGGATTTAAAACAGATAAGCAGGTGGTAATGTTTGGTGAAAGTATGTACAGAGCTCCAGGTAGGGACTCCTCTGAGAAATGTAGTAGAGGTAGATGCAGCCCTGGTGGAATGTGTTCTTATCCCCTGTGGCGTAGGTTTTCCATGGTGTTTGTAGCAGAAATGGATGCAATGTACTATCCATTTGGAAATGGTTTGCTTCGAAATGGCCTTCCCCTCTGCCCCTGCAGCAAAGCTAACTAGCAGCTGGTCAGATTTTCTGAGAGGCTTAGTCCTGTCCAAACTAGGATCTAAGCTGTCTGCGCACGTCCAGTGAATGCAGTATCCTTTCCCCTTTATTCTGAGGATTAGGGGAAAAAAGTAGGCAAATGAATGGACTGGTTTAGAGCCACACTAGACACCACCTTGGGCATAAAGGATGGATTAGTCCTGAAGGAAACCCTGTCCGCATGGAAGATAATGAAGGGTTCCCACTGCAATGAGGGCCTGCGGTTCAAACACTCTTCTTGCTGAAGTGATGACTAGAAGTAAAGCTGTTTTCAAAGAAAGGAATGTCAACTCTGCTGTAGTAGCTGGTTCAAAGGGGGGGGGGGGGAGAGTGAGTTTTTCCAATACAAAGTTAAGATCCCAGGCTGGAGTGGGAGCTCTCCTGGGGGGGCTTAAATTTTTGGCCCCTCTAAGGAATTGTTTTAGCAGGGGATGAGAGAAGAGGGGTAGCTCCATATTACAATGTGCTGATATGGCAAAGGTATGAATTGTAATTGAAGAGAAAGATAGGCCGTTGTGGAGCACTATTGTTAAATAATCTAGAATATGTGGTAAGCTGGGCACCACTGTGCCCATCCCCAGAGCCTGGCTCCAGGAACAGTATAATTTCCACTTTTCTGAATAGGTTTTTCTAGTACTAGGCCTCCTTGCCTCAAGAATGACATCCAACACCTGCTTACTGAGGGTTGCTGGATGTGAGCTCAGGGAATTAGCCAGGCTGCAAGGTTCATGGTTTGAAGCTGAGGGTGCAGAATCTGGCCCACCTGCTGGGACAGCAGGGAAGGAGTCTGAGGCAGGTGCCAAGGTTGTAGCACTGTCAGACTGTGCAAAAGGGGGTACCAGTGCTGGCATGGCCAGTCTGGTGCAATCAGTATTGTCCTTGGCTTGTCCTGTTTGATCTTTAGTAGAACCATCGAGAGGAGAGGCAGAGGGTGAAAGGCATAAACTGAGAGGCTTTCCCAGGAAAAGGACAGAGCATCCACTTTCCAAGCTTGACTGTGGGAAGTTCTGGTGCAGAATTTGTTCTGAGGGGAGGCAAACAGGTCTACCTCTCGTGTCCCCCATTTTTACCTCAAGAGTTTGAATATTTTGGGTTCCAGTTTCCATTCGTGTGGGTCTATTAGATTTCTGCTTAAGTCGTCTGCCAGTGAATTTAGTTTGCCTGGCAGGAATTGAGCTTGTAGGTTCACTTGGTTGCTCAAGGCTGTATTCCACAGAGCCATGGCTAGTTTGCACAGTGGGTAGGAATGGGTTCCCCCCTGCTTATGTGCCACATAACTGTGGTATTGTCCATCTTTACCAGTAGTTGTCCTGGAAGAATATGGTCTTTGAAGGCTGTCAGAGCATTTAATACAGCTAACATTTCTTTTTGATTGATATGCAGGTGCATTTGTTATGGGTTCCATTTGCCCTGAATGCACTGCCCTGCCATATGAGCCTCCATGCATAGCCTGACGAGTCTGCTGTTGGGTTGGGCAGCAGGAGGTAGAGTGAAAGGGAGTCTCTTGTTGTGGTTGCATGCCACTGCCCACCAAATGAACTCTGCCCTTAGAGAAGGAATGATGGAAATCATTGTTTCCAGGTCCTGAGAATGTCGACACCATAGACTTTTTAGATATCATTGAAGTTTCCTCATATGCAGTCTTGCATATGGAATTAACAGAATGCAAGAGACCATGAACCCCAAGGATTGCAGGATTTTCCTTGCAGATAGCTGGGTTTTTGTGGCCAGTAGTTTGAAGTAGGTTGTCAAATGAACTTGCTTCTCTGGAGTGAGGAATGCCATCTGGGAAGTTGTGCTCAAGCTTGCTCCCAAGAATACAATCTGTTGGCAGGGTAATAGGTGTGATTTCTTCTTGTTGATTGTGTACACCAGTGAAGTTAGAAGTATCTTTACAAATGCCAGGTGTTGTAATAGCAAGTCATGACTCTCTGCCTGAATCAGGCAATAGTCCAAGTATGGGTAAATTTGAATATTTCTCTGCCTGCAAAATGCAATGGCTGGAGCTAGGCACTTTGTGAATACCCTGGGCGCAGTAGATAAGCCAAAGGGAAGTGCAGAGAACAGATAGTGCATGGAGCCTGCCCTGAAGCATAGGTATTTTCTGCAGGATTCTCTTATTGGGATGTGCAGGTAAGCTTCCTTTAAGTCTAGAGTTGCCAGCCAGGCATCCTTGGCTAGCATAGGAAGAAGCTGTTGAGTTAGCATTTTGAATTTTGGAACCAAAAGAAAGGTGTTGAGAATAGAAAGGTCCAGGATAGGACGCAAGGAGTTTTCTTTTCTGGGAACCAGGAACAGTCTTGAATAAAAACTGCCCCCTTTGTTCATAGGTAGGTACTAGGCTATTGGCCCTAGGGCCTATACAAGCCTAGCCTAGTTCTGCTGGGACAGGTTGAATAGCCCTGATACTAAGAAGAGAGAGCACTTGTTTTTGGGCCTCCATCCACTGGTTTGGGGGAGGTCTGGCCATCCACTTAGGGTTGGGAGTGAGTGGAAGTGGAATCTGTATCCTAGGGAAACTACGTTTAAAACCCATTTGTCTTTGGTAAGAAGTTCCCAGTTTTTTGCATGCAGGGCGAGCTTTCCTCCTAAGGGAGCACATAGTTGAGCAAGGCTTGAAAGAGTTGAGGATAAGCCATTGTGACATTTTTCCATAGGGGGGTGGCTTACTACTCCCTGCTTTGGAAGTGGGGGCCCCCCCCACTACTTCGCTCTGTGCATAGCCTGAGTCTGAAGTCTTGGTGGTGGGCTGCTCCTGAGTTTGGACTGAGAAGGCCTGGAAGGGACTGGAAAGGACCAGTTCTTTGAAGGGCAATGCCTACTGGATCTAGGTTGCTGTACTTGTAAGAAATATTTAACAGTTTGCATAGATTTAGCTTTTTTGCTCCATCCTTTTGAGGACTTCTGCTTTGTTGCCAAAAAAAGGTGCTCTTGGTTTAAGGGTGCATCCAGTAATTTAAATTTAAGCCAAGCATGCCTTCTAAGTACAGACCCAGTGACAGCAGCCCTGCAAGGCGTTTCTAAAGCATCAAAACCACACTGCAAAGTATGTTTACCTATTTGGTCAGCAGAATGCATGAACTCTTGTAAATCTTTGTGTTCAGCACAGTCAGGAATCAACATAATTTTCTGTTTAATCCCATAATATGCCGCTGATACTTTAACATATGAAATTGGCAATTTAAAGCCCTAATGGCCGAAGTATATACCTGGTTACCCAATCTGTCTAAAGCTCTAGGATCCCTATCAGAAGGGTAGGATTTTTGGCAGTAGTAGCCGTAATGCTTTTTGGTCCTTGGGAAATGGTCTCTGGATCCACAGCAGGATTCTTGAAAAGGAATTGGAGAGTCAGGTACTCTGTAGTACCTCAGGTTTCCTGGGAGCTGGAGGCAAAGTGTCTGGGGTTAGGCTGGATTCCAAGAAAACATCTACAATCTCCAGAACAGGAGGGATAGCTAGAGGCCTGTGCGGAGGCAGGTTTAAAAATTGCCTAAGTCTCTTTTAGGACTGAGAATAGTCCTGGCTTTCCCAGCAGCAATGCTCCCTAAGGGTATGCAAGGTTTCACCCAAAAGAAAAATCTTCTGGAGGGGAAGCAGAGGGAATGGAATCCTCTGCATCAGAATCCTCATAAGTAGATAAGGGTACATCTTGGTAGTCAGAAGGAACAGAGGTAACAGATTCCTGATCAGAAAAATCAGAAAGAAACTCAGTTCTAGGTCTCTTAGAGGGGGAATGCTGGTTTCCCCTAATTAAGGTAAGAAGGTATTCAGCCATTCTAATCATTTGTTTTTGAGAACGCAACAGTATATATTTCATGATATATGCATCTTGTCACAAATGCATATAGTTTACTGTCGTTTACAATTGACAATCTTTTGCATCAGTTTTTTATGCTGAAGCAAGTCAACATTAATGAAATAGTTAGTTATTAACACTATTTTTTATTCTATTGCCATTAAGAAGTGTACAGCCCAGTGAGCATTTGTTATTCATTCACGTGCTTTATTTATGTTTGATATTTTTGAAAGACCTTATATATGGCTTTATGTTATGTAAATGGGATCACTTGGATATAATTTTGGATAAGTTCCCTTATTTATTGACAAAGTTGTCATTAATATATAATCATGTTTTAAAATTACAAGTTACTAATATATATTTATAGAGAATTTATTAATTATTTTTTATAATAAGTATCGAGTAATAAGCGCAATTATTTAGCGCTAATTTTAAAACACATGATTTTTTTCGTTTTAACCAATTTAGAACATTTTCCCGCGCTTCAGCGGATGTATATAAGTGCAACAGCTGTTCTAAATTGATATCTGATGAAGCGTGGATGCACCACGCGAAAGCGCTTATTCTGTGTATTTCAATAAAGAATTTTTTTGGATTTTTCGTGAGTTGCCAGAGTCTTTTGACCGGATACCAGTGATTTATTAAGAACTTTTCTACCTGTATTCCTTGTGGTTGGTATCTCACTACATCATTTACATTGTGCTGGAGCTTATTTGGTGAGAGAACCATTCAGCAGGGACACCGACTACTTTTTTGCGTTCTTGTGGCTTGCTTTTGGTTGGTAGTCCTAGCACACAATGGAGCCTGCTGCCCACTCTGAACCGGAGTCGAGGGAGACATCTTCGTTATGGGATGGACTTATCCACCTGAACAAAAACCCTTTACTGTCTCTGGATTTAACGAGTGAGACGGGACGAACACAGACAAATGATAATGGTGAGAATCTCACAGACTTCTATCCTATGCTTAAGTCTTTAGAAGATAATTTATACCAGCTCCAAAGATATGCCTGGCAAAGGCTGCATTTAGAAGCGTGCATACATTTTAAAATAGTCCCCAGGGGTATGAGGGTGTTTTGTATGCCCACCTATGGGGACTCACATCCTGAGCTTCTTAAGCAGTGGCAAGACTTGAATATTGAGTTGGGATTTAGCTACGCTAGATTAATGCTTAACTATTTTTTGCCACTGGAAACAGAACTGAGGAACAGAACTGATTCAATATATAAACAACTATTAGAACGTTTTACCTCAGCATACTGTGTAGATAAAATCAATCAAATATTCTCACAAGTAAACATGTTTAGTGATAGACTGAGAGCAACTAAACAAAAAAAGTTGCTACGTGATTATAATGATTTTCAGAAGGGCCAAGTATTCATTTGGCCGAGATATCATGCATCTCAGTCTACTTCTTCACAGTCTAAGCCAGAGACTACCATTATGTCTTCTAAGCAGATTACAGCAGCTAACACTGTTGTTCAATCTTTACCTCAGCTACCGGCATCTATGTTCCACACAGAAGCATCTACATCAGCTTCATCAGGGACTGGCCACATCGGAACAGTTTGCCGACACGCCTCCTCCCAATCAGGAAGCCTTTTTTAACCATACTTTATCTCAGACTGCTGGAGCCATCCCCAAAAGCACTTACAATGCTTTACCTCCTTCGGTCATTTTTTTACCGTATCTAAAACGGCAGGTAACACACCAAACCAGAGGGCGGTCCCACAGCAGGGACTCCCGCAAGAGGAAATACTCACCGGAACAGTTCACGCAGAACAGAAGGAGAAAGAACTGACTTCCAGTTTGCTTTTTAATCTTTCTCGTGTTGTACTGGATGAACCTAGCATCAGTGTCCTAAATAAGAGCCTCAACTTTATTCCAGCGACTCCTGCAACATTAACAGATACGTTAATTGACCTCAGGTTATTTTGTAGAAAGCTGTGTTTAAAGTTGTTATTTAACACTGAAACTTGTAATGAACAGGTCAATGCACGATATAGAACTAAAAGTGTTTACATGCCTATCATGCCCACACATATTGAATGTTTTTTAAGGGCCTGTGAACACCAATATTATTTAATGTTCAGTAAAGCAACAAAAAAAGGGAGATATTATAATCTCACACCAGCTGAAGCATGCAGTTTGAATAAGCTCAAACAGAATCCACACATAGTCGTGAAACCGGCTGATAAGGGAGGAGGCGTGGTGATTTTAGATAGTCATGAATATAATACAAGCATGCTTAACATGCTATCAGAAGTTGATACTTATATTCCAATAACCCACAGAGAAGTGTTACACATTGTGAAAACAGTTAAAGATGTTATATATGATCTCCTTATGTGCCGCCAAATAAGTCAGGAGATCTTTGACTTCTTGATTATAGAACACCCCACCACACCCTTAATTAAAGGGATACCCAAAGTTCATAAAGAGGTATTTCCAGTTCCTTTCAGGCCCATTGTATCTGGGGAGAATTGGATAACAGCGCACATCTCCAAGTTTATAGAAGACACTTTAAGACCTGTGGTGAACCAATTCCCCACTATATTAAAAGATACCTATGATCTTCTTGACAACATAAAGGAAGTCAAATTAGATAATAACCAATAAAATATATTCATTACATTGGATGTAAGGAATTTATTTACATCAATACCGAATGAAGTAGGTATGGAATATATAAGACAACTTTTGACCAAAGAAACTGCCTTTACTAATGATAGGATTATCTTATTGTGTCAACTCTTAGAGCTTGTATTATCCAACAATGCATTTATGTTTGGCGACATGTATTATTTGCAGAGATGGGGGGTAGCCATGGGCACCCCCTGTGCAAATACTTACGCCAATTTGGTAGTTCTGTGGTGGGAGAAGCTATTTTTATTCAACAATGAGAAGTTTAAGTATGTAAAATTCTATAGGCGGTTTGTAGATGACATTATAATTGTTTGGGAAGGTACCCTGGAACTCTGAGTCTTTTCTGAACCATTTGGAAACAACTACCACATTTCTAAGGTTCACCAAGGAAACTTCCTTCACACATATCAGCTTTCTTGATGCCACACTCAGTTTTACACCAGCAGGTAACATCATTTCCACTTTATACAGGAAATCGACATGGAAAAATGCGATATTGACCTTTGATAGCATGCACCCCAGGCATGTTTTTCAAGGCATAGTGAAAAGCCAATTTGTGAGAATACTCAAATTATGCAGTAGAGTTGAAGATCTAACCAAAGAAGCTCTTTCCTTAGAAAGACTATTTATTAATAGAGGGTATGATCCCATGATGGTCAGAAAAATTAAACAGGAGACACTAGGGTGGACAATACCAATAGAGTTAATCAACACAGAAGTAGGCTACATAAAATATTATCCTAATAACTATAGAAAAGAAAATCCAGCTAGAAGCCATGTTAGATATACCATCACATACACCAGTGATGTAAAAAATATACAACAAATCGTCTATGACAATTGGCATATATTAACCATTGATACTCAAACTAGAGATATTGCTGGTAGGAATCCCACATTCCTTTATAAAAACAGTAAAAATCTTAAAAGAATTTTATGTGGTGACCATTGTCTTACATTGGATAAGGAAGTTAATGCAATGAACAATTCTCATTTCAAACATCAAGGCACGTTCCCATGTTACAGTTGCAATAGATGTAAATATATAATCAAAGAACAATCCTTTAAACATCCAATTATGGACTATACTTTTAGACCACACTTCTATGCTAACTGTAATACCCGCAACTTGATATATCTTGCCACATGCACAAAATGCCAGGCATTTTATGTAGGATTAACCAAAAGAAAGCTTCAAGAACGCATATATAACCATCTGTATGATATACGCAAGGCTGTAGAAACTAACGCCTTAGCGAAACATATCATAGAATTTTCATCTCACTCTTTGTTTTAGAGTTTTGCAGGTAGTATCACATAATGGTAGGGATGGTGATACAGAGAATGACTTGGCCCTCACGGAATTAAATTGGATTTTAAGATTAGGAGCGCATATAGCACCAGGAATAAATAATTTCCTATCTATTAAGCCAGTATTATTATCTAAGTAATGAGATATTTATTTACATATATACATATTTTAAGGAATGATACACATTCATTTTATATACACATCGTCATTCTTTACTTTATATTTTTACAGGAATATGCACAGATCAATTCAAATGCATTTTATGTGCCATGATTAGCTATGCATGCAGTCTGGTCGGTTAGCATCTTAGGCTTAATATAATGCTTTATGCATATATATTTTGTTATACATGCATACAGATTATTGATGTCTGTAAATGATGATTTTTTTATATAGGGTCTTTCATAGAATGATTTTCATGTTGAAGCAAGCTGACAGTAACTAATTAGTTGGTCATTTACACTATTCCTTTTTGTTATTGTCATCAAGTAGCGCATTATATAGCGAGTATTTGCTATTCATGAGTTTTATTCATGCTCGACACTTTGCAAGTACATATATGTTGTCAGGCTTTGTTTCTTATAGAAACATCTACAGATGAGTGCAAATATATTTAATGGTTTTGTGATAAGTTAAGTAAGTATTTTTAGCCTGTTAGCGTTTTAAGCTCAAAGCAACAGTATATATTTCATGATATATGCATCTTGTTACAAATGCATATAGTTTACTGTCGTTTACAATTGACAATCTTTTGCATCAGGTTTTTTATGCTGAAGCAAGTCAACATTAATGAAATAGTTAGTTATTAACACTATTTTTTATTCTATTGCCATTAAGAAGTGTACAGCCCAGTGAGCATTTGTTATTCATTCACGTGCTTTATTTATGTTTGATATTTATGTTTGATATTTTTGAAAGACCTTATATATGGCTTTATGTTATGTAAATGGGATCACTTAGATATAATGTTGGATAAGTTCCCTTATTTATTGACAAAGTTGTCATTAATATATAATCATGTTTTTAAAATTACAAGTTACTAATATATATTTATAGAGAATTTATTAATTATTTTTTATAATAAGTATTGAGTAATAAGCGCAATTATTTAGCGCTAATTTTAAAACACAGGATTTTTTTCGTTTTAACCAATTTAGAAAGTTTTCCCGCGCTTCAGCGGATGTATATAAGTGCAACAGCTGTTCTAAATTGATATCTGATGAAGCGTGGATGCACCACGCGAAAGCGCTTATTCTGTGTATTTCAATAAAGAATTTTTTTGGATTTTTCGTGAGTTGCCAGAGTCTTTTGACCGGATACCAGTGATTTATTAAGAACTTTTCTACCTGTATTCCTTGTGGTTGGTATCTCACTACATCATTTACATTTGTTTTTGAGGCACATGGGCCTGAATATGCTTTGGTCGTTTGTTTTCTAGGCTTAGTATGAGCTTTAGGCCTGAGGAATTTGGTATTCTTAGCTTGAAACAAAGTCGTCAGTTTAATATGAAAATCGGTAGGCCTGAATACACCCTCCGAAGCCGGTGCCTGCACAGCGGCTCCGGACCCATCCAAGGTAAACATCTGCAGATTGCAGTCGAAGAAGCATCTTGCGGCATACCGGACTCCGAATGGGTCAAAGTAGAGGCCAGCAAATCTGTAGTGGCAGGTATTAGGGTCTAAGAAAGCACCTCACTGAGTACCTGCAGAGCTTAACGGAAGAGTCGTCTGACGTTTTGGACCTAAGCGGTCTGTCTCTGTTTTATCCTTACTTTTTTTGGAAGATCGGTAGTCAGATGGCTTAATGAAGCCATTTCGGAGTACGGAGATAGAGAAAGAAAGTATTTAGCTACAAAAATAGCCCGATGAATACTTCGGGAGTTGAACAAGGCACAAAACCAACAGCGAGGGACGTTATGGTCTGGGCCTAAATAAATGACGCATTAAGAATGACAATCTCTATGAGGCATTTGCTTTCCACAGCAAGACAATTGTTAATTTTTTCTGACATTGGTTAGATCAAGCAAAAAAGGATCCTCAACGGGGTACTTATCTTTTTGAAGACTTCAGGTCTGAAACTCGAAAACTAAAATTTCAGGAGTCAGCCGACTGGCACTTGCGAACTGCTTCTGCTTCAGGCACCACACAGCAAGAAAGACTGAGGTAATGGCATCTGCTGCATGTTTTATACCCTTGACGACCTGACGTCATGGAAGCAACAGCATCCGACGCAAAAATCCCAAGACTCTGGTATTCAGGCCGGCTGACTGCTACCTGCAGGCAGAAAATCCAAATGTGATGACTGCAATAGTGAAACACGAAGAACATCTAGCTGCTCCATGAAAAACAGAAGCTAGAATATCTAAACTAGCAGGAATTAGAACAGAAAAATGGTCTAATTCTCTCTGATGCGCCCAATCTTTTCTATCTACTTTTATACATTTTCCTAGTGGAGGCTTTTTGAGATATTAAAATTTGGTGAACCTGGAAGGAAAGCTTGGGCTGTATAACTATCACTGGAACTGGAGAAATTGGAATTAGAGAAACCATGTAGTCAACTTGAGGCCTGGAATGTCTGGGTGAACCATCCCTGTGGAACAAGACACCATACGAGGTAAGACCACAGGAAGGGGAACCAAACTTAGAGGCCAAAAGGGGACAAGGAGGATAACGTCATTCTTCAGAGTGCTTCCTGAAAAAAAAATTGGGAATTAGAAATAGGGAGGGGGCAAGCGTACAGGAGACTGAAGGGCCAAATAAGAACCTGCTACACTTGTTGTAGAGGGGAGAAGCAAAGATCGCAAAAAGGATGACCACATCAACAGCAGATTTTCTCTGCCACTGTATGGTTGAGAAACCATTGATGAGGCATCTAGTCCTACTGAGCTTGTCTGCTAGAATGCTAGATTCCCCTGGTATATGCACTGTTAGGAGAAAAACGACTGGAGGAAATCTCTCACTGCCACAAACTCACTGCTTCTTGGCAAAGGGGGTAGGGCCTGGTTTCCTTGTTTGTCGCTGTACCAGACCACCAACATGGTTGTCTGTTTGGACAGCAATTGTTCCTAGAGAAAGAGCTCTTTAAGGCCTGCAATGCTAATAAATTACCGCTCTCATCCTTAGGACACTGATATACAAATTGGTCACTTCTGGGGACCACATGCCTTGGACAGTCTGCCCCAAGAAATGTCTCCCACCCCAAACAAGAGGAGTCCATGGACACTGTATTTAAGCCCCCAGCTGCCACGAAGAGACTTTCTTTGGCAAACTTTGTTGGATTGAATCCACCAAAGTAGGGAGTCCCTGCAAACCTGAGAAAGTTTTAAAGGATGGGTCAGAGGCTGCTTAATTGACCACTGAACTGCCAGACTCCACAGACAGATCTGGATTGTGGAATCGAGCAGTTGGAAGCAGGGTAATCACAGCAGCCACTGACCCAAGGCTTGAAGAACCAGCTTTGCTGGGGAGAAGGGTATGAATAAATCTGACCGACTTGCAATTTTAAGGACTGTATTCTGTTTGCTGGAAGAAAAGCTGACTGTGTCCAAGCGAGCTCCTATAAACTTCCAAGACTTGAACAGGTTGGAGATGCGACATGGAATAACAGGTCAGTCTATAGGAATCAGAGTCTAACTGGAGTAAGCAATCCCTGGCCTTTTTTAGGAGATGCCTGGTTGGGGCAGTTAGGAGCCAGTCATCTAGATAAGGGCACACTTTGAATCTTAACTGTCTGAGATGAGCTGCTACCACTGCCATACATCTGGTGAACACCCTGGGTGCTGTGGTGAGCCCAAAGGGCAGGTCTCTGAACTGATGATGAATGGACCTAGCTAACAGCATAAATATTTCTAGGAGTGTCTGTTCATTTTGATGTGATAATACACATCCTGGAGATCTATGGAGCACACACAGCCATCCTTCTGCAGAAGAGGTAGAATGGACTGCACTGTGACCATCTGTAACACTGTGACCATCTGTAACACGAACTTCTTTACAAACTGATTTAGACTGCTAAGATCCAAAATGGGCCTCGGGTCCCCTGTTTTCTTTGGCACTAAAAAGAATCTTGATAAGTTCCAAATCCTTTCTGGTCTGGTGAGACCTCCCGGATTACTCTCTTGTCTAGCAGCTTTTGAATCTCCAGAGGTGCCAACTTCTGCTGATTGGATGGATCATCAGGGAGATTTTTCTGTTTGTGTGGAGGGATTTGTGAAAAAGGAATGATACATCCTCTGGATACAATTCTTTGCACCCAAATGTCTTTTGTGACTGATGCCCAGGCTTCTGGGTGCAGAGACAAGCACCCCCCCCCCCCAACTGCCTCCAGAGAAAAACAGTCAGGTAACCCTTCAGGAGTGCTGAAAAGATCCATCAAAAAAGGAATCTCAAAATCCTTTGTTTTGTGGGCCACTTCTGCTGCAAGGGTGATGTCTCCCATTGCAATTTCCCCCTCTGTCTTTGGGGTGAAATTCCCCTCGTGAGTCTTGAAATAGTCCTTGTGATTTTCGGAACCACAACCTCTTAACACCTTGCTCATTTATAAAAAAAAATCACTGTAGGGTAGAAAAACAGATTCCCATGGCAGACTAGGTCTTTCCATCTTGCTCACTATGGAAAATAAGAAGTTATGTACCTACCATAACGTTCCATGTTAGTTGTCTTCTCTCGCCTTCTTTCTTGCTTGATGGGTTCGGAGCCGATCCCTCGGCTCCGACTCAGCGCTTGCTAAGCTCGAGAGTCACTTTTACCAGCTCGAGGCAGCCCCATATCCCATGATGCAAGGCGGTAAGTACCCAGATCTCGTTTGATGACAAAGGGCAATAGCACCAAGCATAAACATACTTCCCAAAGGAAGAAAGAAAACTTACAGGATGGAAGAAGGACCAGGTCTGAATGGTCTTCAGCATAATAATTTCTTATAACAAGGTCTGTCCAGGCCTGGGGGAAGGAGGGAGGGTCGCAAGAAAGAAGGCGAGAGAAGACAACTAACATGGAACGTTATGGTAGGTACATAACTTCTTAATGTTAAGTTGTCAATCTCGCCTTCATTCTTGCTTGATGGGACCGCGTCCCTAGCACCTCTATCCTGGGTGGCTCAATGGAACAGACTCTTGAGGACTGTAGAGCCAAAACTGGCTCTGTCCCTGGAGGCCAAGTCCAATTTGTAATGGGAAACAAAAGTGTGAGGAGTGGCCCAAGTGGCCGCTGCACAAATAGTGTCTAAAGGAAGTCTAGCTTGAAAAGCTGTAGAAGTAGCTAAGCTCCTAGTTGAATGTGCTTTAGGTTTTGAGCACAGCTGTTTTCCCTGAGTAGATAAATTTCAGAGATGACCAAGAAAGCCATCTGGACAAGGTCACTTTAGAAGCAGGAAGGCCTTTTTATTATCCGCATAGGAAACAAAAAGTTGATCAGATTTTCTAAATTTTTTTGTTCTGTCCAAATAATATCTAAGTTGACGGTGGACATCAAGATAATGTAGTTTTTGTTCAGCTCTGTCTGAATAGTTTGGGAAAAATACAGGGAGATCAATGGATTGATTCAAATTGGTCTTAGAAGCGACCTTAGGCAAAAAGGTTGGATTAGTTCTCAAAGATACTCTGTCTTTGTGAAAAACCAAGTAGGGGGGTCGAACCGATAGAGCATGAAGTTCAGACACCCTCCTGGCCGATGTAATAGCCACTAGGAATAAAGTTTTCCAAGAAAGAAATTTCAGGGAACAAGAAACAGCTGGCTCGAAGGGGGGAAGAATCAAGGATGTCAGCACTAAATTTAGATCCCACTGAGGAGGAGGATTCCTGATTGGAGGCTTTAGTAGGAAAATTCCTTTCAAGAAGGCCCTGCAGAGCCTATGGGACATAATATTATGATCTGCTACCCCGACATGAAAGTTGGAGATAGCAGCCAATTGAACTCTGACTGTGGAAGAAGAGGAGCCTGCATGAAAAATCTCTGCTAAGAAGTCCAGGACTGCCTGAACAGGGGCAGTAAAAGGATCAATATTCTTGGCCTTAGCCCAATAAGAGAAGCGTTTCCATTTGCTTGTATAAATCCTCCTGGTAGAGGATTTTAACGAAGATACTATAATGTCTCTAACTGGGTTAGAGATCAAAGGAAGCCTGGCTAAGGAAGGAAGTGGAGCAACCATGCTGTGAGGTTGAGAGAAGGGATAGACCGGTGCAGCTGACCCGATTGGTGAATCAGAAGATCTGGCACTGGGTCCAGATGCCACGGCTGCACCAAAAGGTGATGGAGGAACGGGAACCAAACTTGTCGAGGCCAGTAAGGGGCAATGAGAATCAATTTGGCTCTCAAAACGGTAGCTTTCTGGATAACTTGAGGGATCAGAGGAAATGGAGGGAAGGCATAAAGAAGTCCCTGGGGCCAATCCTGGGTCAGAGTGTCTCTGGGGGGATGGCCTGGTAGAGGGAAGAGACAGAAGAAGTCTGGGCATTTGCTGTTTTGGGGAGTAGCAAAAAGATCGCAACATGGACGACCCCATTCCAGAAATATCTCTTCCGCTACAGATTGCTTGAGAAACCACTCGTGAGGCATGAGAATAGCTCTGCTCAATCTGTCCGCTACGATGTTGGTTTTCCCAGGGATATGCGTTGCTACCAGAAACCGATGAGAGGAGATCGCCCATTGCCATAGTCTGAGCGCTTCTCGACACAAGGGGTAGGACTTGGTTCCGCCCTGTTTGTTGATATACCAAACTACAGACATGTTGCCTGTGTGGACTGCAATTGTCCCTACGGGAAGAAAGTCGTTGAGGGCTTGCAACGTTAAAAGCACTGCTCTCATCTCCAGGACATTTATGTGCAGATGGTACTCGAACGGTTGCCACGTCCCATGAACCATCCTGCCCTGATAATGACCCCCCCACCCGATCAGGGAGGCATCCGTGGTGACAGTGGCTATCGGGGATGGGGGTACAAAGTACCTGCCTTGGTGAACCTGAGGGGATGTGATCCACCAAGCAAGATGATCTTTGCAAGTCTGTGTCACCAGAATCTGGTGACGCATTGGAAGTTGTTGGTACGACCACTGTGTGAACAGCATCCACTGAAGAAGGCGCATGTAGAATCGAGCCAGTGGAAGAAGAGTAATGGCCGCAGCCATGAGGCCTAATACCTTTAGAACCATTCTGGCCTGTACTTTCTTGTTGGCCAGAATGATCCTGACATGACTCTGAATGTCTGAAACTCTTTGATCTGTAAGGGTAGCTGACATCCGAACAGTGTTTAAGTTTGCGCCTATGAAGGTAATAGACTGGCAGGGCGATAAGGATGACTTTTCAAGTTGATCGAGATGCCCAAATGAGAACAAAGATTTATTGTGTAATCCCTGGCTTGTATAAGCTGATGCCTGGTGGTGGCTGACAGGAGCCAGTCGTCGAGATACGGAAACACCTGGAAACCTTGATGTCTCAGGTGAGCCGTGACCACTGCCATGCATTTGGTGAACACTCTGGGGGCTGTAGTGAGACCAAAGGGCAGGGCTCTGAACTGGAAATGACTGGACCCCAGCCGAAAGCGGAGAAATCTCCTGGAGCGTCTGTGAATTTTGATGTGATAGTACGCATCCTGAAGATCTATTGAGCACATCCAGTTGTCCTTCTGTAAGAAGGGCAGAATTGACTGAAGAGTGACCATTCGGAATCTTGTCTTCCTCACAGACTTGTTGAGTCTGCTGAGATCCAATATTGGTCTCCAGTCTCCCGTCTTCTTGGGGACCAAAAAAACCTTGAGTAGATTCCGGGCTCTGAATGATCTGTTGTAACTGGCTGAATGGCTCTTTTGCAGTAGTTTTGAGACTTCTAACTCTGCAATTTCCCTTAGAGCGCGTGGTACATCTGGAAGGGAATTTGAGGGGAAAGGACTTTCCTCGAAAGGAATTATGTAACCCTTGGATATGATCGACTGTACCCATCTGTCTTGAGTGAGGGAATGCCAGGCTTCTGGGTACAGTGATAATCTTCCCCCGACTGCCTCCAAGGAGGGACAGCCGGGCAACATCTCAGGGATGCTGAAAGGGCTCGTCAGAGAGAGGCTCTCTGTTTCCCTGGTTTTTTGGACCCCCTCTGCCTCTAGAGCGGCGTCTGTTGTTGTTACCCCCTCTGCCTCTAGGGGTAAACTGACCACGTGAATCTGGCGTGACTCCTTGGGATTTGCGGAACCACATTTTTCCACCTTTCTGTCCTTTGGGGTAAGGTCTAGAAGGGGTGGAAAAACGGACTCCTACAGCAGAAAGAGTCTTGCCGTCCTGCTCGCACCTGGTCAAAGTATCACCTGAGGGCCAAACAAAGCTGACCCATCAAAGGGAGAATTTGTGAAGGACGCCTTGAAGGGATCTGCAAAGTCACATAGCCGCATCCAGGCTTGGCGCCTAAGAGCCACACCTGTACCTGCGGCTCTACTCGCTCCATCAGCAGCATATGATATTAGCCGCATGGAGGAGTTTGCAATGGAATTAAGGGTTCCTAGCTGCGAAGCAATTTTTTCTTGAGCTCCTGCAGCTGTAGGATCCTGTACTACTTCACCCAGCTCCTTAAGGATATCCCTCTGGAGTCTGGTGAAGTGACACAGGTAATTCAGCGAACGCATAGCAAAGGTCGCTGAGGAAAACATCCGCTTACCGTACCTATCCATGGTCCTAGAGTCCTTATTAGGAGGATGGACGGGTACGGAAGGATGCAAGTTCCTTCTTGGTGGCAGCAGCCACCACCATGGCATCAGCGGGGACACCCTTAGTGAGGAATTGCTTGTCACACGGGGCAGTGATAAATTTTGAAGGCCTCCTAGGGACTGGCTCTACAGAGTCAGGAGCTGCCCACGCCTTTTGGGCAATAACCTGCATAAGGGGTCGAAGGCGGAGACACCCAGGAGGTGGAGGGCCGAGATCCAAACGCCTCTAGGTATACTGACTCATCCTCAGAGGGATTGTTGGTGGGCCAGTTTCCCTCTGTTTAAGGAGTTCTAGGATGTCTGAGAAGGAGACATCCTCAGAGGGGATCTAGGGGATCCCTCTGACTCATCAAAGTCAGTATCTGAAGTGACAGACTCGGGGGAGTCTACATGCTTCCTCTTACAAGTCCTCTTCCTAGGAGGATCTCCCGAAACATCAGGAGAATCCTCGAAGAGGGGAAATTCCCAATGGGGAAACCTGAGGCGGAGGATCTCTGGGTCCTGTAGCAAGAGAAGTGGCAGAGATGTCAACAGGCACTATAGAGGGAGGAGCTAAGGGAACAGACTGCTGACTGATACCAGTGGCCAGCACACTCTTCATCACCTCGAATGCTCCCCTCCCAGGCAGGTCCGAGAGAACCCGTTCCGAAGAACTAGGAACTCCAGGGACCACCGAAGGGGAAGTCTCCGAGGCAGATGTCGGAGCCGAGCTCACCAAGGCCGAGGCTCCAAGGGGAAGAGCGGGTTCGGACAAGGGTCCGATGCCACTCACCCCCTCGGAGGAGACCATGGAAGCCCGACCACCGAATCCCTCTAAGGAAGGTCTCGAAGAGGAGATAAGAGTAGAGGCTGAAGGAACAGAAGGGGGTATCTGTCCTCCAGCCGTAGCAGTAACCATTCCCGAAGACTCCAACTCCAAGCTCTGGGGTAGAGTTGAAGGAGGAACTGTAACGGGGTGTGGACCAACAGTCGTCTGTTGAGACGGACTATGTAACATTTGGGCCAGTGCCTGTGACTTAAGTATTCTGCTGACCACTCTCTCTAAGTCATGGTCTGAAAGTCTGGATGACCTTGAAGATCGGCTCCGATGGCTCCGTTCCGAAAGGAGAGGTGAAGCCGGAGCCGAAAGTATCGGCTCCAAGGAAGGAGACCTCGACCTATTCCTGGAATGAGCCATCGGAACCGATGAAACTATAGACCCTGTCGGAGCCGACAACTTATCGGAGCCGACAGGAAGCCTCGATGCATTGGTTCCAGCCGGAGCAGATACAGCCACAAAAGTAACGGTGTCGGAGCCGATCGGAGCCGACACCGATGCCTGTGCCACATGGTGGTCGGAACCGATCGGAGCCGACACCGAAGTGGTCGATGCAGAATCGGCACCGATAGCCATCGGTGCCGAAGGCTTAGTTAAGCCAGAATCGGCTCCAGCCGAGCGATCTCGACTCAGAACGAGTCGGAGCCGAGGCCGCAGGCTTTGACACAGAAGCCTGGGCCTTGGAAGATTTGGCAGATTTGGATGGAGCCGACTTAGCCGGAGAGCCCTCCGGCTTAAGAAGGCCCCTAAGTATCAGTTTGTTTCTTCTTTCCTGCAGGACTCTCTGGCTGAAGGAATGACATATAGCACAGGAGTCCTGCAGGTGAAGAGGCCCCAGGCAATACAGGCAAGAAGTGTGACCGTCTGTCAGAGACATCTTCTGACAGCACGAGTCACACTTCTTAAAGCCTGAGACCCTCTCTTTTGACATGGTGAAAGACAACACACACACACACCAGTCAAAGAGTTAAATTAAATTAAATATACCAAAAAGGTATAAGTAGACAAACACACACACACACACTCTAACAGGGGGGGGATGGGATGGGTAAAGTTTGACTAAAAAAATAAAAAAAGAGACAGGTAACTTTGTCAGAAAATCTTTTAAAATTAACTTAAAACTAAAAATTAAAGGGTTTTTAGTAAAAAGGGGCTAAAATATCAAGTATTTTAATCACTTACCAGGAGCTGGTAAAAGGAGGACCTCCTAAGCGAAGCGGCAAACGAGATCTGGGTACTTACCGCCTTGCATCATGGGATATGGGGCTGCCTCGAGCTGGTAAAAGTGACTCTCGAGCTTAGCAAGTGCCGAGTCGGAGCCGAGGGATCGGCTCCGAACCCATCAAGCAAGAATGAAGGCGAGATTGACAACTTAACATGTGTTTCTTTTACTGTGGGCCCAAACAAAGAACACCAATCAATTGAAGCACTGACGAAAGAAGTCTTAAAGGGCTCTGCAAAGTCACGTAAGCGCATCTAGGCATGTCTTCCGATGACAATACCTGAACCCACTGCCAGTGAGGAACGTTTCACTGTATGAGAGGTTAACCTCATGAATGCATTAGAAGTCAGTTGAAGGGTGGCAAGCTGTGAAGAAAACTTACTGTTCTTCTGCTGATATGGACCCAGGACTACACAGAGAGTCCTTAATCAAGTTTCTCTGCAAGGTAAAATGTGCCAAGTAGTTGGTGACCGCAGAGCAAAGGTTGCCAAGGTATAAAAGCACTATCCAAACCTGTCCACCATCCTAGACTCCCTATTAGGAGGATGGACAGAAGAGCTTTGTTCAGACAGCTTCTTTTTTGTGGCTGACACCACAACCACGGCATCTACAGGAACTCCCTTACTCCAATAAGACCTGTCTTTGGGTGGCGTGAGAAACTTGTCCAGGTGGCAGGCAGGGAGTTGGGTCTACTGTATCCAGCTCCTTCCATGCCCGGTGGGATACACGATCTATAAGGTCGTGCCCTTGGTTGGGTAACCAAAGATGTAGATGGGCCAGACTTTAAGGCTTCTAGGATCACAGACTACTCCTGGGAAGGGGTAATGGAAGACCATCCACCTTTTTGTCTAAGGATCTCGAGAATGTCTCCATTGGAGATGTCGTCTGGTGGTGATCTTACCCTTATCAAAGTCGATACCTTCAGGTAAAGATTCCTGTTGAGAATTTCTCTCTTCCAGGGAACATTTTCAGTGGGATGATCTGGAGAGGTATCAGAAGAGAGGGGGGAAGCTCCTATGCTGGAACTGCCTGGAAGCTCATACAGGCTGTCCCCTGAGGAATAGGTTGATGAAGCTCAGAAGTCCGATCAGAAGTGGATATGGAGGCAAGATCTGAAGAAACAGAGTAGAAAGTGTTCTTGAATGAGAGGACGCCCTCTCCAGCACCTCAAAAGCAGAATGACTGGGAGAAGTAAGCCAACCTCACCGAAAAGTACAGTTTTGTACCTACCATAAATGTAGATGTTCGAAGATCCACATTGCTGCAGTCCTTACATATGGGTAGTCCGCTGTCCTCGGTCGGCCCGAATATCAAAGCATTAGGCTGACGTCGGTCAAGGCGCTTAAGACTGACATCAGGACGTCAGGGTACAAATGCGCATGACCGACGTCATATCCTCAGTCTTTTCTTGCCCCAGATGTCAGAAGACCCTAAAAAGAAAGGCCAAAACCAAAAGACAGCAAAAAACAACTAACCACCCCTGCACTAATCATATTTACAATATTTACAATATTCACAACCCAAACCACACAACCGCCTCTAACTACAGAGGAGAAGGAGGGAGGGTAAATTGGACTGCAGCAATGTGGATCTTCGAACATCTACATTTATGGTAGGTACAAAACTGTACTATGTTCTTCATCTCACATTGCTGCAGTCCTTACATATGGGTAGAATCCCAAAGCAGAGGTAAGGGAGGATGGCAAAATTATAAAGCATTAGGAGCTGCCAAAATGCCCTGTAAAACTGCAGTGGCAAAACCAGCCCTAGATTTAGAGTAAAGTGGAAGGTGGTAATGCTTAGAGAAAGTATGCACTAAACTCCAAGTAGCTGCCTCCAAAATATCTTTAGTAGCCACCCCCCTTAAAAAAGCTGTAGAAGTGGCAGTAGCCCTAGTGGAATGAGGCCTAATCCCAGCTGGAATCTCCTTACCATGATGGGAATAACAGAAAGCAATACAAAAACCAATCCACTTAGAAATAGTTTGTTTTGAAACAGGTTTGCCCTGAGCCCCCAAAGCAAAGGAAACAAACAACTGCTGAGACTGCCTGAACCCTTTAGTTCTGCTCAAATAATATCGCAACTGTCTGTGTATATCCAAAGTGTGCAAAATCTTCTCCCCTTTATTTTGGGGGTTTGCATAAAAAGTAGGCAAATGAATAGTTTGGTTTAAAGCCACACTAGAAACCACTTTAGGCATAAAGGAAGGGTTAGTATGCAAAGACACCCTATCCTTGTGGAAAATTAAGAAAGGCTCAACCGCCATAAGGGCCTGTAACTCTGAAACCCTTCTCGCAGAGGTAATGGCCAACAAAAAAGCAGTCTTCCATGATAAATATTTCAACTCGGCAGTAGCTGCAGGCTCAAAAGGTTGTAGAGTGAGTTTCTCCAACACAAAATTGAGATCCCAAGCAGGAGTAGGAGCTCTACGTGGGGGTCTTATATTCTTTGCCCCTCTAAGGAATTGCTTAAACAAAGGATGAGAAAATAATGGTGGGTCACAGTCATAGTGAGCAGAAATTGCTGCAGCATGAACCTTTATAGAGGAGAAGGACAAACCTTTGTCCAATAACTCAGTAAGGTATTGAAGAGCAACACTTAAATTAGGTTTAGAAACATCAAAGTCCTTAGCTGTACTCCAAATTAAAAATCTCCTCCATTTATCTGCGTAAACTTTCCTTGTACTAGGCCTTCTGGCCTCCAAAATAACATTCAAAACTTGTTGTGGAAGCTGAGACCCTCCAGGGTTTAAAACAGAATATGCCAGGCTGTTAGATGCAGAGAGTGAAGTTTGACATTGAGTAAATGACTGTTCTCCTGAGACAGCAGGTGTGGAATCGAAGGCAAAGGCCATGGAGGCTCCCGTACCAGACTTCTCAGTAATGGGTACCAGTGCTGTCTAGGCCAATCCGGAGCTATTAAAATCATGGTTGGCTTGTCCTGTCTGACCTTCAGGAGTACCTTTGGGAGGAGAGGCAGTGGTGGAAAGGCATACACGTGAAGATTGCTCCAATTGAATGAGAGAGCATCCACTTTCCAAGCTGTGGGATGAAACCTTTTTGTGCAAAACTTTGGCAGCTGGTAATTTAGTGGAGAAGCGAACAGATCTATGTCTGGAGTTCCCCAAAACACTGTCAATTTCTGAAATACATGAGGATCCAATTTCCACTCGTGGGGATCCATAATTTGTCTGCTCAACACATCTGCTAAGGAGTTCTGTGCTCCTGGCAGAAACCTTGCCTGAAGATTTAGCTGTAAACTGAGAGCAGTCTCCCACAGAATCATTGCTTGTCTGCATAGAGGATAAGAATGCGTTCCCCCTTGCTTGTTGATGTACCACATGACAGTTGTGTTGTCTGTTAGAACCAACACCTGCCCTGGAAGAAGTAAATCCTTGAAAGCTATTAATGCAAACTGGACTGCTAACATCTCCTTCAAATTGATATGTAGATGTTGAAGTCTGGCAGGCCACGTGTCTTGTACCCATTTTCCATGCAGATGAGCTCCCCAAGCTTTGTCTGAGGCATCTGTCGTTAGAATCTGACTCGCCTCTGGCCGGGTCACAGAGAGTCCCTTGTTTAGGTGACATTCCTGAGCCCACCACAAAAATTCCTTTTGAATGCAAGGTATTATCTGAATGACAGTGTCCATATCTTGGCAGTGCTGTGTCCATACATTTTTGAGATACCATTGTAGCTTCCTCATATGCAGTTTGGCATTGGGAAGTACCAGAATACAAGATGCCATGAACCCCAAGGCTTGAAGGACTGTCCTTGCAGTCAGCCTGGACTGACGAGACAATTGATGGAAGTAAAGAGAAAGATTCTTTTGTTTGTCCGGGCTCAAAAAGGCCATCTGGGATGCTATATTCAGTCTCACACCCAGAAAGCACATGTCCTGAGAGGGTACTAGACTGGACTTTATTTCGTTCACAGAATACCCCAGGCATCTTAACACTGCTATCACATACTGTAAATGATGAAGAAGTTCGTTCTTTCCTTGGGCCAGAATCAGGCAATCGTCCAAATAAGGATAGATTTGTATTCCTCTTAGCCTGAAGAAAGCTATCACTGGAGCCAGAACCTTCGTGAACACTCTGGGCGCAGGAGATAAGCCAAAGGGCAATGCAGAGAACTGATAATGAGAAGTCCCAGCCCGAAAACACAGATACTTCCTGCAACTGAGCCTGATAGGAACATGAAGGTAAGCCTCCTTGAGATCCAGAGTCACCATCCAGTGATCTTTGCCCAGCAGAGGTAAAAGCTGTTGTAACGTCAACATTTTGAACTTGGGAATGTCCAGATGTGTGTTGAGGATAGATCAATCCAAAATTGGTCTCCACGTGTTCCCTTTCTTTGGTACTAGGAACAGGCGAGAATAAAATCCTAGGCCCACTTCTGGCAGAGGGACCGGTTGTATGGCCCCTATTTGAAGTAGCAGAGAAATTTGTTTGTGAGCCTCTAGTCTTTGCTGAGGAGGAACATCCGGCATGCCTTTGAAAGGAGGCAAGGTATGGAAATAAAACTTGTAACCTTGGTGTATGATATCCAATACCCATCTGTCTTGGGTAATCAAATTCCAATTTTCCTTGAAGAGTGCCAACCTTCCTCCCAAAGGTGCTGCCAGGCAAGAAGGATCTGGCAGCTGAAAAGGTAGGTCATTGGGCCTGTTTACGAAAGGACTGGCCCCTGCCCTCACCCGAAGATTGTGCAGGTGAACTCCCTGTTCTAGGTCTGAAAGAACTCTGAGCTCAGCCCCTACCACGTCTAGATCTACCCCTAGACTGAGAATCATAAGAAGGATACGTCCACCCCTTAGCAGGCCAATTCCTACTAAACTTTGGAGGCTGAACTTGCAAAAAATCTTTAACAGCCTGCATAGACTTAGCCTTGTCTTCCATTTTCTTCAAGACTGACTCCACGGGTGAACCAAACAACACATCAGACTGTAAAGGAGCATCCAAAATCCTTGTCTTAACATTGTCAGATAAATTCTGATCCCTCAGCCAGGCGTGCCTGCGAAGAACTGAACCAGTGGCAGCCACCCTAGACGAGGCCTGTACAGCATCAAAACCACATTGTAAAGAATGCTTACCCACCTGTTCAGAGACCTGCACCAAATCTTGTAATTCTTTACACTCAATGCCTTCCGCCAGAGCATCCACCTTAGACTTCAATTGAGAAAGAAGATAGTTTTGATATTTCAACATGTGAAACTGGCAATTTAAAGCCCTCATAGCTAAGGTAGAAGATGTATAGACTTTCTTTCCCCATCTATCCAAAGCTCTGGCCTCTTTATCTGGAGGAACCGGATTTTTTACAACAGAGGCCTTGACACCCTTAGGTCCCTGACTAACAGTTTCTGGGTCCACCCTAGGACTCTTATAAAGATATTTATGAGCCTCAGGCACCCTGTAATACCTATCCGGTTTAACAGGAGCAGGAGGCAAAGAATCAGGATTAAGTGAAGCCTCTGCAAACACATCTTCCACAACATCCAGAACAGGGGTATAGCCAAGGGCCTATGCTGGGGTAAAGCAAAATTCCCTGAGCCTTTTCCTGGAATCAGAGAAGTCCTGACCTTCCCACTTAAAATGTTCCCTCATGGAATGAAGAGTCTCTGAAAAGAAAAATCCTCTGGGGAGAAGCAGAAGGAGTCGAATCATCTGCATCAGAATCAGAATAAGGAGAGTACTCCTGCAAGTCTTCAGCCGAAGACTCTGAAACATCCAAGCCTGCTCAAAACTCCCCAACTCTGGCTCCACCCTAGGCCTCTTATCAGGAGGGGCAAAGAACCTCTAATCAAAGTAATCAAATCTTCTGCCATTTTAAGCATGTGCTTCTTGGGCACAGACCCTGCTGAACTAGGAGTGACACCAACAGAAGCTAAACCTGGCCTGCCTCTGGGAGAAGCCTTGGAAACAGAAGGAGAGGGCCTAACCACCCTAGGAAGGGAGGGGAGTACAGTAACCTGAGAAGCCCCTTCAGCCTGACCTGCCTCCTGAGAGGCCACATCCTGCAATATCAAAGTCTCCCCCTGGGACTCCAGAGAAGCCTCCGTCGGTTCCACTGACGCCTCTAAAGAACCGGCGTCCGGAACGGACGACTCATCTTACCTGGGTTTAACTGCTTTGTCTTTGCGCTTTTGAAGAAGCGGCGCGGAGAATCCGGCGGCATATTATAATTGCACCGCTTCAAGACCAGCCTAGCACAATCTAACCTTCGCTTAATAGTGCGCTTATTGAACCTAGCACAAAAGCGACACCCAACAACGTCGTGCTCAGGCCCCAAACAAGGAATACACAAAGAATGATAATCCCTATGCGGTATCTGTTTCCCACAAGAAATACAGTTATTCACTTTTTCTGACATCCGGTAAACCACAGAGGCAAGAAAAAACTAAAATATTCCCCAACGGGGTACTTAGCCAACTTTGATTCGGTCTGAAACTCCGAACTCGAAAAATTTCAGAACGCCGAACGGCACTTGCAACGCTGCTTCTGCATCGGACCATGCGGCAAAAAAGACTGAGGATATGACGTCGGTCATGCGCATTTGTACCCTGACGTCCTGATGTCAGTCTTAAGCGCCTTGACCGATGTCAGCCTAATGCTTTGATATTCGGGCCGTCCGAGGACAGCGGACTACCCATATGTAAGGACTGCAGCAATGTGAGATGAAGAACATCCACAATTCCAGGTGCTGCTAAGCTCTGATAAATCCAAAACACATTCCTGCACGAACGTGCACAGCCAAAAGACAAAATCCAATCCAGAAAGAAAGGCCAGCGCCCAGCTCCTGTGACATAGGCAATAATTATTTTGTTTTATTTCCAAAACGAACAGCAACAAACATAACCGTACACCAGCATGGTTGTACCGGTTTTGGCAAACCTTCCTCAGCAACCAAATATGATGTAACAAGTAAAAACAAAACCTAACATGCTGTCTTCTTACAAGTAAATTCATATTGAATGCATGGAGCGCCCTCTAGTGCATATGTTGGCAATGCACAAATTATTGTACACATTAAAGCAAAAAATCGAATGAAATATATAATAAAATATCCTAACAGATATATTGACATGTGGAAAAAAAACCCCAATGTAAAACTGGACATTTAGGGTGGATGCTTCAAAAATGATCGTTCAAACCTGGAGGAAAAAGAGCCCCTAATTTGATGATCCACATTTTTTCTTTTTAAGTAAGCATTTCATGTAGAACATGAGATTGTTTGTGCCTGTCCTTAATATGATCAATGACCATAAAACAAAAAATGCCCATAGGGTGTTTAGAGATATGTTTATGTAAATAGCTAGACCCCTTTTTTGTTCTTAATGTCACTAAGATGTTCCCCTATCCTGACCTTAAAAGGACGGGATGTTTGTCCAACATAAGCTCGACAATTGCAATGGGCCAAATAAATCACCCAAGGAGGAGTATTGCAATTGGCAAAGCATAACACATCATAAACTTGTGGACAATTGTGTGGAGAAGGGTTGACATTTTAGCACCGTAGGTAATAGGTACAATGACCACATGGGTAGCATCCAAATATGGAACCTCCAAATAAATTTGAGCAGTTGAACAAGTATCCTTGCTGTGAACCCTCTTATAGTGACTGGAGAAAGAACCCAAAGGCCGCCCTTTATGAAATGAATAAGGACACCGATCCCCTATATATTCATCTAAGATTTCGTCCGGTTTTAACAAATGCCAATGCTTACGAATGATATTCATAAATCCAACAGTATTTCTCCCATAGGTTGTTACCAATCTGAGCAAATCTGACTTGACAGAATCCTGAACCCGATAGAATAACAAATCAGTTCTGTCTTGCTGATTCGCAAAGCGATTGGCCCTTGTGATATCACCCCTTAAATAGCCCCTACTCTTAAACCTGGAAATAAGATCCCTTTTGTGATGGTCGTATGTGGAAGAACTGGAACAGATCCTTTTGACACGAAGGAATTGAGACTTGGGGATGTTCCTGATGACATGCTGGGGGTGTAAACTGGTGGCATTTAATAAGGTACTGAACTGAGGAAATATTCTGAATATCTCACTCTCAAAGAGTGTTATCAATTCTTTTTACCAAAGCATCCAAAAATGTGATTTCAGATCTCGAAAAAGTCAGCTTAAATTCAATACCCCATATATTGCCATTCAAATATTCTAAGAATTCCAAAAGGAATTCCTCATTAGCTCTCCACACCATCCAACAGTCATCAAGATACCTCCTCCATATGTCCATTTCATTGATATAAATATTATGACTGATATCATAAATCACCTGATCTTCCACATACGCCATAAATAAATCTGCATAAATGGGGGGCAAAAGATGCTCCCATAGCGGTGCCCTGAATCTGCCAAAAGCACCTGTCCTTAAAAAAGAACACATTATGAATCAGGACTTGTTCAGTCATACAAACCAAAAGGGTATTAAAACCAGGCTTATAAATATTGGCCTTATCCAACCAATATAGCAGGGCCAAAAGTCCTGCCCAATGTGGAATATTAGCATATAAGGAGATGACATCCAAAGTACACAAGAGCCAATTAGATTCTAATTGGGTCTCAGAAATAATGGAAAGGAACCGAGTAGTATCCTGAATTCTGGAACGTGTATAAACCAAAAGTGGTTTTAAATACAATGTTAGAAATTCAGAAAGAGGTTATGTTAAGGAACCTCTACCTGATACTATCAGTCTCACGGGCGATCTTATGGGATCTCTGTGAATCTTTGGCAGAAAATAGATGTATTGCCTACTAGGAAAATCAACCTTTAATTGATGACACACTTCATCAGTAATGATGCCGTCATCTTTTGCCAAATCTAAAAAATTATCAATATCCTTTTTAAAATTGCCTAGTTGGATCTACCTGCATTTCTTGATAATGATTATTATTAGATAGTTGTCGATCACCTTCAGCTTCAGTCCCACATATCCTGGACCACCACTGCTCCCCCTTTATCCGCGGAAAGAACAACAATTTCCTTGTTAACTAATTTTTCCAAACATATTCTCTGATATTTGTCCAAATTGTTCTTCAACCTGTCCTGTTTGTATAAATATAGATGTAAATCTTTAAAGACAGCGTTTTGGAATGTTTGTACAATGGGTTGCATAGGTGGGCCTGAATCTGCAGGACCTGAAGCGAAATTCCCTAGATTCAGAGGCACCATTATCTGAACCATGAAAAATACATTTCAAATTACGACAAAATGTAACCACATCCTCTGCAAAAAAATGTTCCTGAACAAAAAACCCAGGGACAACAACAAGGTCCCAAGCTGGGGAAGGAGCTCTTCTGGGTGGCCTCAAGTTGTCAGCCCCTCTTAGGAACTGTTTGATGAGAGGGTGGGAGAAAAGAGTTGGCTCTGTGCTGAAATAAGCAGAGATGACAGAGGCATGAATTTTAATAGAAGAGAAGGATAGACTCCTGTGCAGGTCAGCCAGGTAATCTAGGATGAGAGGTAGGAAGGGCTGTGCAGTTCCGGCTCCCTTAGCCTGGATCCAGGTGCAAAAAGTTTTCCACTTGTCAGCATAAGACTTTCTACTGCTAGGGCGTCTGGCCTCACGTATAACATCTAGAACTTGTTTGCTTAGATTGGCAGCTTGGGCAGTGGTCAGGGAATAAGCCAGGCTGCCAGATTGAGGGTCTACAATTGGGAATGCATGAATTCTTCATTCCTCTGGGTCAGGAGTTTTGGGATCTGAGGGAGATACCATGGTGGCAGGGGTGACAGGCTGCGCTGCAGTGCGTACCAGTGCTGGCGTTGCCAGTCTGGGGCAATCAGGATCGTCCTCGGCTTTTCCTCCTTTATTTTGAGCAGTACCCTTATAAAGAGCAGTAGAGGGGAAAATGCACAGATCAATAAGTTGACCCACTGGAAGGATAGAGCATCCACTTTCCAAGCCTTGCTGTGAGGCTCCCTGGTGCAGAATTTGCTGAGCTGATGGTTGGAGTGGGAAGCAAAGAGGTCGCCCTTCGGAGTGCCCCACATCTGGGTTACAAGGATGAAGGTTCTTTGGTCTAGCTGCCACTCGGGTGGGTCCAGCAGATTTCTGCTCGATTTGTCTGCCAGAGAGTTTGGAGAGGTGTAGTTGCATGGCTGAGGCCATGTGTCTAAGGGTCATGGCGAGCCTGTACAGAGGGTACGAGTAAGTCCCTCCCCTGCTTGTTGATATACCACATCACAGTGGTGCTGTCCGTTTTGATCAGTAGAGGCCCTGGGGACAGTAGGGGTCTGAAAGCTGTCACAGCATGCTGAACAGCTAACATCTCTTTTTGAATGATGTTGGCCCTGAATGCACCTGCCGTCCAGGTGTGCACACCAGGCATAGTCCAATGAGTCTGTGGTGAGGGTCTGGGCGTGGTGGGGTTGTGAAGGGTAGTCCCTTGTTGTGGTAACATGCTGCTGCCCACCAAAGAAAATCTTTCCTTAAACAACGTACCATTGGTATGAGTTTCCAGGTCTTGGGAGTGTTGACACCAAAGGCTTTTTAAGTACCACTGTAGTTTCCTCATATGCAGCCTGGCATATGGAAGGAGTAGAATGCAAGAAGACCTGAACCCTAGAGCTTGCAGGATTTTCCTTGCGGATAACTGGGATCTGGTGTATAGTTGAGAGAAGTAGGCTGTGAGGTAGGTTTTTCTGGTGTAAGGAATGCCATCTGGGATGCTGTGTCCAGGCTTGCTCCCAGGAATACAATTTATTGGGGTGGGTACTAGTTTGGATATCTTTTCGTTGATAGTATACCCCAGGGGGTCAGTAGGTCCTTTACAAAGGTCAGGCCAAAAGTCCTGCCCAATGTGGAATACTAGCATATAAGGAGGTGACATCCAAAGTACACAAGAGCCAATTAGATTCTAATTGGGTCTCAGAAATAATGGAAAGGAACTGAGTAGTATCCTGAATTCTGGAACGTGTATAAACCAAAAGTGGTTTTAAATACAAGGTTAGAAATTCAGAAAGAGGTTCTTTTCCTGACTGTCTGCCTGAATCAGGCAGTCATCCAAGTATAGGTAAATTTGAATATTTCTTTGTCTGCAAAAAGCACTGACGGGAGCCAGACATTTTGTGAAAACTCTGGGAGCAGTGGATAAGCCAAAGGGAAAGTGCAGAAAACTGAAAGTGCAGTGATATTGCCCTGAAATGTAGATATTTCTTGCATGATTCCCTGAATGGGATGTGTAGGTAGGCCTCTTTTAGGTCTAGGGTGGCTATCCAAGCATCCTTGGAGATCGAGGATGGGGTGCCAGGTGCCCTCTTTTCTGTGTACCAGGAAAAGTCTGGAGTAGAAGCCTTGGCCTATCTGTTCTCCAGGAACATGCTCTATTGCCCTCAGAGAGCAGGGAAAGGACTTGCTTTTTGGCCTCTGCCCACTGGTTTGGGGGAAGATCTGGGAACCCTTTAGAGGTTGGTAGAGTGTGGAAATAAAATTTGTATCTCTGGGACACTATGTTGAGGACCCAGCGGTCATTGGTAATGATGGCCCAGGTGCTTGCGTGGAAGACACACCAAAGGCCAGCAATTACAATTCCAAGTTGATTATTAATGAAAAAAGGTGCTAGTAAATGCACCAATATCGATTCTGTTGTCCTCAGACTAGTTTCGGCATACGCCTTCTTCAGTGAGGGTAAATTAAATAAAACAGTTCACCAGTCAGTCGTAGATGCATATATATTGTCCCTTGACCAATAGAAATAAAGGTATGTTCCATACCAATACATAATACATGAAGATGTAAGGAGGCTATAAAGGTAAAGGACTAGAAAAATTTAAATATATGCATTTGATATGTTACATTGACAAAGCTATTAAAAGATAACAATATTGATAATACTTGGGAAAATTGTTCATACAACATGCATAGATATCTTATACAGCCATTATGTATGAAAATACAAAACCATATCTATTGCAAGGCAACAAAAGTACAGTTTTGTACCTACCATAAATGTAGATGTTCGAAGATCCACATTGCTGCAGTCCTTACATATGGGTAGTCCGCTGTCCTCGGTCGGCCCGAATACCAAAGTATTAGGCTGACGTCGGTCAAGGCGCTTAAAACTGACATCAGGACGTCAGGGTACAAAAGCGCATGACCGACGTCATATCCTCAGTCTTTTCTTGCCCCAGATGTCAGAAGGCCCTAAAAAGAAAGGCCAAAGCCAAAAAACAGCAAAGAAACACCAACCACCCCTGCACTAACCACATTTACAAAATTTACAACCCAAACCACACAACCACCTCTAACTACAGAGGGGAAGGAGGGAGGGTAAATTGGACTGTAGCAATGTGGATCTTCGAACATCTACATTTATGGTAGGTACAAAACTGTACTATGTTCTTCATCTCACATTGCTGCAGTCCTTACATATGGGTAGAATCCCAAAGCAGAGGTAAGGGAGGATGGCAAAACTATAAAGCATTAGGAGCTGCCAAAATGCCCTGTAAAATTGCAGTGGCAAATCCAGCCCTAGATTTAGAATAAAGTGGAAGGTGGTAATGCTTAGAGAAAGTATGCACTGAACTCCAAGTAGCTGCCTCCAAAATATCTTTAGTAGCCACCCCTTAAAAGCTGTAGAAGTGGCAGTAGCCCTAGTGGAATGAGGCCTAATCCCAGCTGGAATCTCCTTATCATGATGGGAATAACAGAAAGCAATACAAAAACCAATCCACTTAGAAATAGTTTGTTTTGAAACAGGTTTGCCCTGAGAACCCAAAGCAAATGAAACAAACAACTGCTGAGACTGCCTGAACCCTTTAGTTCTGCTCAAATAATATCGCAACTGTTTGTGTATATCCAAAGTGTGCAAAATCTTCTCCCCTTTATTTTGGGGGTTTGCATAAAAAGTAGGCAAATGAATAGTTTGGTTTAAAGCCACACTAGAAACCACTTTAGGCATAAAGGAAGGGTTAGTACGCAAAGACACCCTATCCTTGTGGAAAATTAAGAAAGGCTCAACCGCCATAAGGGCCTGTAATTCAGAAACCCTTCTACAGAGGTAATGGCCAACAAAAAGCAGTCTTCCATGATAAATATTTCAACTCGGCAGTAGCTGCAGGCTCAAAAGGTTGTAGAGTGAGTTTCTCCAACACAAAATTGAGATCCCAAGAAGGAGTAGGAGCTCTACGTGGGGGTCTTATATTCTTTGCCCCTCTAAGGAATTGCTTAAACAAAGGATGAGAAAATAATGGTGGGTCACAGTCATAGTGAGCAGAAATTGCTGCAGCATGAACCTTTATAGAGGAGAAGGACAAACCTTTGTCCAATAACTCAGTAAGGTATTGTAGAGCAACACTTAAATTAGGTTTAGAAACATCAAAATCCTTAGCTGTACTCCAAATTAAAAATCTCCTCCATTTATCTGCGTAAACTTTCCTTGTACTAGGCCTTCTGGCCTCCAAAATAACATTCAAAACTTGTTGTGGAAGCTGAGACCCTCCAGGGTTTAAAACAGAATATGCCAGGCTGTTAGATGCAGAGAGTGAAGTTTGAAATTGAGTAAATGACTGTTCTCCTGAGACAGCAGGTGTGGAATCTAAGGCAAAGGCCATGGAGGCTCCCGTACCAGACTTCTCAGTAATGGGTACCAGTGCTGTCTAGGCCAATCCGGAGCTATTAATATCATGGTTGGCTTGTCCTGTCTGACCTTCAGGAGTACCTTTGGGAGGAGAGGCAGTGGTGGAAAGGCATACACGTGAAGATTGCTCCAATTGAATGAGAGAGCATCCACTTTCCAAGCTGTGGGATGAAACCTTTTTGTGCAAAACTTTGGCAACTGGTAATTTAGTGGAGAAGCGAACAGATCTATGTCTGGAGTTCCCCATAACACTGTCAATTCTTGAAATACATGAGGATCCAATTTCCACTCGTGGGGATCCATAATTTGTCTGCTCAACACATCTGCTAAGGAGTTCTGTGCTCCTGGCAGAAACCTTGCCTGAAGATTTAGCTGTAAACTGAGAGCAGTCTCCCACAAAATCATTGCTTGTCTGCATAGAGGGTATGAATGTGTCCCCCTTGCTTGTTGATGTACCACATGACAGTTGTGTTGTCTGTTTGAATCAACACCTGCCCTGGAAGAAGTAAATCCTTGAAAGCTATCAATGCAAATTGGACTGCTAACATCTCCTTCAAGTTGATATGTAAATGTTGCAGTCTGGCAGGCCACGTGTCTTGTATCCATTTTCCATTTAGATGAGCTCCCAAGCTTTGTCTGAGGCATCTGTCGTTAGAATCTGACTCGCCTCTGGTCGGGCCACAGAGAGTCCCTTGTTTAGGTGACATTCCTGAGCCCACCACAAAAATTCCTTTTGAATGCAAGGTATCATCTGAATGACAGTGTCCATATCTTGGCAGTGTGCGTCCATACATTTTGAGATACCATTGTAGCTTCCTCATATGCAGTTTGGCATTGGGAAGTACCAGAATACAAGATGCCATGAACCCCAAGGCTTGAAGGACTGTCCTTGCAGTCAGCCTGGACTGACGAGACAATTGATGGAAATAAAGAGAAAGATTCTTTTGTTTGTCCGGGGTCAAAAAGGCCATCTGAGATGCTGTATTCAGTCTCACACCCAGAAAGCACATGTCCTGAGATGGTACTAGACTGGACTTTATTTCGTTCACAGAATACCCTAGGCATCTTAACACTGCCATCACATACTGTAAATGATGAAGAAGTTCGTCCTTTCCTTGAGCCAGAATCAGGCAATCGTCCAAATAAGGATAGATTTGTATTCCTCTTAGCCTGAAGAAAGCTACCACTGGAGCCAGAACCTTCGTGAACACTCTGGGCGCAGTAGATAAGCCAAAGGGCAATGCAGAGAACTGATAATGAAAAGTCCCAGCCCGAAAACGCAGATACTTCCTGCAACTGGGCCTGATAGGAACATGAAGGTAAGCCTCCTTGAGATCCAGAGTCACCATCCAGTGATCTATGCCCAGCAGAGGTAAAAGCTGTTGTAACGTCAACATTTTGAACTTGGGAATGTCCAGATATGTGTTGAGGATAGATAAATCCAAAATTGGTCTCCACGTGTTCCCTTTCTTTGGTACTAGAAACAGGCGAGAATAAAATCCTAGGCCCACTTCTGGCAGAGGGACCGGTTGTATAGCTCCTATTTGAAGTAGTAGAGAAATTTGTTTGTGAGCCTCTAGTCTTTGCTGAGAAGGAACGTCTGGCATGCCCTTGAAAGGAGGCAAGGTATGGAAATAAAACTTGTAACCTTGGTGTATGATATCCAATACCCATTTGTCCTGGGTAATTAAAATCCAATTTTCCTTGAAGAGTGCCAACCGTCCTCCCAAAGGTGCTGCCAGGCAAGAAGGATCTGGCAGCTGAAAAAGTAGGTCATTGGGCCTGTTTACGAAAGGACTGGCCCCTGCCCTCACTCGAAGATTGTGCAGGTGAACCCCCTGTTCTAGGTCTGAAGGAACTCTGAGCTCTGCCCCTACCACGTCTAGATCTACCCCTAGACTGAGAACCATAAGAAGGATCGTCCACCCCTTAGCAGGGCAATTCATACTAAACTGTGGAGGCTGAACTTGCAAAAAATCTTTAACAGTCTGCATAGACTTAGCCTTGTCTTCCATTTTCTTCAAGACTGACTCCACAGGTGGACCAAACAACACTTCAGACTGCAAAGGAGCATCCAAAATCCTTGTCTTAACATGGTCAGATAAATTCTGATCCTTCAGCCAGGCGTGCCTGCGAAGAACTGAACCAGTGGCAGCCACCCTAGAAGAGGCCTGTACAGCATCAAAACCACATTGTAAAGAACGCTTACCCACCTGTTCAGAGACGTGCACCAAATCTTGTAATTCTTTACAGTCAATGCCTTCTGCCAGAGCATCCACCTTAGATTTCAATTGAGAAAGAAGAAAATTTTGATATTTCAACATATGAAACTAGCAATTCAAAGCCCTCATTGCTAAGGTAGAAGATGTATAGACCTTCTTTCCCCATCTATCCAAAGCTCTGGCCTCTTTATCTAGAGGAACCGAATTTTTTTACAACAGAGGCCCTGACACCCTTAGGTCCCTGACTAATAGTTTCTGGGTCCGCCCTAGGACTCTTATAGAGATATTTATGAGCCTCAGGCACCCTGTAATACCTATCCGGTTTAACAGGCGCAGGAGGCAGAGAATCAGGATTAAGTGAAGCCTCTGAAAACACATCTTGCACAACATCCAGAACAGGGGGTATAGCTAAGGGCCTGTGCTGAGGTAAAAACAAAAATTCCCTAAGCCTTTTCCGTGAATCAGAGAAGTCCTGACCTTCCCACTTAAAATGTTCCCTCATAGAATGAAGTGTCTCTGAAAAAGAAAAATCCTCTGGAGGAGAAGCAGAAGGAGTGGAATCTTCTGCATCAGAATCTGAATAAGGGGAGTACTCCTGCAAGTCTTCAGCCGAAGACTCTGAAACATCCAGTCTGTTCAAAACTTTCCAACTCTGGCTCCACCCTAGGCCTCTTATCAGGAGGGGCAAAGAACCTCTAATCAGAGTAATCAAATCTTCTGCCATTTTAAGCATGTGCTTCTTAGGCACAGACCCTGCTGAACTAGGAGTGACACCAACAGAAGCTAAACCTGGCCTGCCTCTGGAAGAAGCCTTGGAAACAGAAGGAGAGGGCCTAACCACCCTGGGAAGGGAGGGGAGTATAGTAACCTGAGAAGCCCCTTCAGCCTGACCTGCCTCTTGAGAGGCCACATCCTGCAAAATCAAAGTCTCCCCCTGAGACTCCAGAGAAGCCTCCATCGGAACCACCGGTTCCACTGAAGCCTCTAAAGAACCGGCGTCCGGAACGGACGACTCATCTTGCCTGGGTTTAACTGTTTTGTCTTTGCGCTTCTTCGTGGAAGCGGGCGCCGGAAAATCCGACGGCATATTATAATTGCACCGCTTACTGAAGACCAGCCTAGCACAATCTAACCTTCGCTTAATAGTGCGCTTATTGAACCTAGCACAAAAGCGACACCCGACTACGTCGTGCTCAGGCCCCAAACAAGGGATGCACAAAGAATGATAATCCCTATGCGGTATCTGTTTCCCACAAGAAATACAATTATTCACTTTTTCTGACATCCGGTAATACACTGAGGCAAGAAAAAACAAAATATTCCCCAACGGGTACTTAGCCAACTTGGATTCGGTCTGAAACTCCGAACTCGAAAAATTTCAGAAGCGAGCGGCACTTGCAACGCTGCTTCTGCATCGGACCATGCGGCAAAAAAGACTGAGGATATGACGTCGGTCATGCGCTTTTGTACCCTGACGTCCTGATGTCAGTTTTAAGCGCCTTGACCGACGTCAGCCTAATACTTTGGTATTCGGGCCGACCGAGGACAGCGGACTACCCATATGTAAGGACTGCAGCAATGTGAGATGAAGAACATCTAAAATCATACAACCCAAATCAACTGTCTCCTATGAAATGGATAGAGCTGATGTAACCTGGGTGAGAGGTATATAATTCATCATCTAATAAACATGAGAGGCAAAACATATCAGATGTCAACATTTAAATACACTCAAAAACATATCAAAAGATTCCATCGTAAATAAGATCTCAAAAGTATAAAACACAGTGCAGTGTGAATAATCCAGCATGTAAGGTAAGTATAATATACATGTAGCATCCACAAATCTAGTCTTCGGCATAATAATGACAGAACAACAATCATAAACAGTATGTCCATCCTGCAAAATGTGACTATACCCAAATCAAATATTAAATATGCAGATGCTGCTAAGTACTCAATGCCAACTATGGAATATACTTATCCTAAGTCCATGGACAATAAATCTTCAATATATTGTGTGGAACTGTGCATCATAAATGGTCATTTAGACCTGGCGGAAATCATGCTCCAAGGTGGATGATCCAGTATTTCTCCTTATGACTACTAAGTATGCTTTGCCAACCTTGTTGGTTGTGTCTATTACCCATGATTTTATCAATAATAGTAAACATGAATTTGGCAGTTTGATGTTTAACAGAATGTTGATATAGAGCATTGGTCAGTTTTCTATTGCGGATATCACTACGATGTTCCCCTATCCGGATTCTTAAAGAACGGGAAGTTTTGCCTACATAAAAGGCATTACATTGACACGTGGCCAAATAAATGACCCAACTGGATGAGCAATTACCAAATGTTCTAACATCATACACCTTACTAGTGTTGGCACTAGTGAATTGTTTGAGCTTATTCACTTGACTACATGAGGTGCAATGACCACAAGGGAAGGTTCCCAAAAGTTCATCCCCTGTGATCGTAAGCCATTTGTATTTAGCACCACCACTCTCCTGATGTTTATAGTGTGAAAACAGTGCACCCAAAGTTTTACCTCTCCTGTAAGAGATTGAGCATTGGCTTCCCAAAATTTGTCGGAGATGATCATTGGCTAACAAAATGTTCCAATTATTATTGAGGACTTCCCTGACAAGCTGATGATTCCTGCCAAAAGTAGTAATGAATCTGATATTGTCATCCTTTGGACGATAACCCCTATCTTTATATTGTAACAGTGAATTTCTATCCTGATTATCGGTCCAGACCCTGGCCGATTCAATATCAAAGCAAGAATATCCTGTCCAAAAACCTGATCCTCAGATCTTTCTTGGCTGTCTCATAGTCGGCAGTTGAGGAGTTGATACGTTTCATTCTCAAATATTGAGATTTAGGGATGTTGCGGATGGTGTGGCGCGGGTGCATACTAGAAGCATGAAGTAAAGAGTTGAACTGTGGGTATTTTCTATGGATTTTGGTGCTGAGGGTATGGTCGCTGTTCCGATATACTGTGACATCCAAAAAATCAATTTGGTGCTTATGAGATGTAATAGAAAATTCAATACCCCATATGTTGTTATTTAAATATTCCACAAATTCAGTAAGGTAGGTAGCATCTGCACGCCACACCATCCAGCAATCATCTAGGTATCTCCTCCAGATGTCCATTTCAACTAAATAGATGTTGTGTAAGGGATTGTAAATAAGGCACTCTTCCAGGTATGCCATAAAAAGATCGGCATATATAGGGGCAAAAGAGGCACCCATGGCAGTACCTCTAAGTTGCCAATAGCAATCTCCTTGGAAATAAAATACATTTTTATTGAGGACATGTTCAGACATGCATATAAGCAATGTATTAAATCCAGGTGGATAAAGTTCAGCTTTGTTTAGCCAGAATTCCAAAGCCTGAAGCCCAGCCCAATGTGGTATGCTAGTATAAAGGGATTTCACGTCCAAAGTGCACATTAGCCATTCAGGCTCCAATTGGGTGTCCTCAATCATTTTAAGAAATTGGGTTGTATCCTGTATCCTGGCTCTGACCTGTATCAAAAGTGGTTTAAAATATTGTGTTAAAAATGCAGATAATGGTTCAGTCAATGAACCATGACCAGACACAATAGGCCTCCCTGGAGGATGTGTAATAGATTTGTGTATCTTTGGCAGCAAATATAAAATTTGCTTTGATGGATCCTTAACCTGAAGATGTCTTCTTAGTAATTATGCCCTCATCCAACGCATCATTAAGGAACGTATCTATTTCCTGTTTGATTTTTTTAGTTGGGTCCACCCCCATATGCATATAACATTTAGAATCAGATAGTTGTCTAAGGCCTTCCTGAACATAGTAATTCATATTTTGAATTACCACAGCTCCTCCTTTATCAGCTTGGAGTATAACAATATTGTGATTGGATCTAAGTTCGGATAGTGCCCGTTTCTCTTCAGGGGTAATATTGCATTCCAAATGGGGAAAATGAAGATCTTTGAGTACGGCTTCTTGAAAAATACCCACATTTTTATTCATGGGCAGTTGAAAAGTGGATTTATGAAAAGTGAACTCAGAAGATCTTTGAGAAATTTGATTATCCTGTTCTGAAAAAAATATCTTGAGGTTAATTCTACGACAATAGTCCATCACATCCATAGAGATAAGGTAATGATCAGAGAAGAAACTGGGAACAAAACCCAATCCTTTATTAAGAATGTTATGCTGTTGATCAGTTAGTACAAAATCCGACAAGTTAAGAACATTTTCAAATGGTGTTGTCATTGTTTCAGTAATGATTGTATCAGTCCTGGCATTGAGTCTGTTCCTATTTCTATTGACGTGTTTCCTCCCCCCTCTGGGTTTCCTACCACTTCTAAAGGGAAGTGAGGATTAGTTTTCTTCTTTAATGGTGAGTTGGTGGTTGTTCCACCCTCACTGTCAGTATATGATGACTCCTCCCCTGATGTACTAGTATGGAATTGGTCTCTATGTTTAAGTATGGACCTCGGTCTCTTCCTGGACCTGCCTCTGGTCATACCCGATACTGTGTCTTGAAATCTCACAGTTCTCTGTGTTTGAAAGGGATGTCCCTTATCATAATCCATGACATCTCTGTTAAATTTTTAACCTTCCTGTCCTTAACCAATTTGTCATAAGTAGTCAATTCTTTGGACAGCCTATCTAATAACTGATGGTAGTTGTTACTAGATTGAAATTTCTTGCATTCCATACTTAATTCTTTGACTTCTGATACACATACATCAATTGTCCTCTCATAAGAGGCTAAAATTTTCACAAACACCATAGAACCATTTCTTAATGCCTCATCCCATTCATCAGTCAGCCTCTGTTCAGATCTGCCGACTAGTGGGCGAAGTTTAATGCGAAGACCTCTTGGGGCCAAGTTTTTGTGTAAATAGGCTTTGAAAAGTCTAAGGTGCCATATATTGGCTCTCAGGCGCTTAAGTCCTGTTTCCAAATTACGGAATGCTAGTTCACAACTATCACCAGTATAAGAATTTGATTGGCTTTGGTTGTTGCTTGGGACTTGGTCCAAACCAAAAATGCCAATATCTTCCCTATCAGCACACAACCCATCCAATATTTTGTCCAATTCCATGCTGAATAATAGTATTTATAGGTTGTCCAAGCATAAATATCTAATATGTTATAAGACAGGATAGGAGACCAGAGACAGGGCCAGTCAGAACACCTAACCCCAACCAAACACACAGATATTCCTAGGTGGTAAAAATCGTTAGATACTGCCACAGTTTGATAGGAGAAGAAACACACACTTTTAGTATATTTCACTTTATAAGACCATCGTAAAGAAAGAAGTCTATTGTCATTCCCAAACTTAGGTTTAAATAGGGGTACTACCTGCTTTAAATTACATGAGAGTATTGTAGCTAGTATATATACTTATCAAGATATAAAAAAGGTGTACGACACTTGGTCTTATGTCCAAATCAACTCACAACTGTATCTCTAGTATTTATATATCACTCAAAATCATTGGGGTAATAATAATAAAGGCCATGATATCTCATTCAATTTTTGTCTTCAAATACTTGGAATATATAGTTTATGTCAAAATGTTTAGTGTTCCAAGATATAAACCACATAAAAAACCATAAAGGCCTGAAAATCTTGCAGTGAGATCAAACAGTTGTTATAAAACAATATACACTGCTGTATTATGTCAAATAATCAAAAGAGCCTGATCCCCATCCGGCCTACAAAATCCATGTTCATAAACATTCAGTTGACATCTGCCCAAAGTATATATTGGATATATTGAAATATATGGACCAATATTTCACCTAAGACAATATAGTAAGTATTCAGAGTTATTATATGACACGGTGTGTCATTAATTACTCCAAAATAATAACTACACCTATTATCCACATATGTATGGAAGTAATAAAGTTAGTATTCTTGATTATTACATAAGCTAGGTGTCGCTTCTACTCCAAAGTTATAACTACACCTCTTATATACATACATATGACTACCATAATGGCCAAAATATTGATAGTCAAATAGACCCTCCAGTATGTTAATACATAGTCTCTAAATGCTGAAAGTTTTGAGACTGTCTATTCCCTATGCAATAAAGGTGACACCATATCAACACCTAGGACAATTAATCTAATCAATCAGTTTAAAGGCGAGCCCAACTGTTTGTTGACCCGTAACACAGATTTAGATAAATATTCTACTAACCACTATATTAGGTTAGTCTACATCAGTGAACCATATAAAACAGACAATATCTAAATATATATGGTCCTATACTTAAGAGTCCCAGGTATATTGTTAATAGGTCCAACCACAGTTGTTAACGCTAAGGGGACTCAAAAACAGCATTGATTCATAGTAAAAATAAGAAAAAAACTCAAGTTATATGTACAATATTAAATGTTGTCATAACTTGTAAAATTTCCATAGAGAATACTCAACCATACATATGTATAAGACAACACAATAGATGTATCTATTAATAAAGTCGTATATAGACATACATGTCCATAAATCACATAATCCAAGTTTTTGTTTGAAAATAAATGGACCCAATATATACAGATGTCCTTTAGTTGCACACCATTGCATAAGACACGTGAATTAACATCAACGAGTACATTAATATCTAGATTCACCCTGTCCCGAAATGTATAGTTAGTTGAAATCGAACCAAAATGTTCGTAACTGGTTCAACAGTCAAAGTAAATCTAGAAACATCATGGGCCCATCACGTGAAGCATCCATGAATATTACGAAAAATACACCAACAGTTATAGACACTTCCATAGAAAAAAAACAACAGGTCCTGCGACACAGTGCCCACACATATAGTTGGATTCCTTCTGTTCAAACATCATTATTGGATATTTTACGGTGCTTTTGGTTACATTGGATTTACTAATTTAGGGGATGTTCACAAATTTATGGAACTACGGGGCTTTGGCCTAGGGATATGACCATACGACATACAAGGTACTGAAACTTTTTTCAACCAAACTAAATTTATAACTGAGGGGGCTTAACATCGGAATTTGAACAGAAGGAATCCAATAGACTTCTTTCTTTACGATGGTCTTATAAAGTGAAATATACTAAAAGTGTGTGTTTCTTCTCCTATCAAACTGTGGCAGTATCTAACGATTTTTACCACCTAGGAATATCTGTGTGTTTGGTTGGGGTTAGGTGTTCTGACTGGCCCTGTCTCTGGTCTCCTATCCTGTCTTATTACATATTAGATATTTATTCTTGGACAACCTATAAATACTATTATTCAGCATGGAATTGGACAAAATATTGGATGGGTTGTGTGCTGATAGGGAAGATATTGGCATTTTTGGTTTGGACCAAGTCCCAAGCAACAACCAAAGCCAATCAAATTCTTATACTGGTGATAGTTGTGAACTAGCACTCCGTAATTTGGAAAAAGGACTTAAGCGCCTGAGAGCCAATATATGGCACCTTAGACTTTTCAAAGCCTATTTACACAAAAACTTGGCCCCAAGAGGTCTTCGCATTAAACTTCGCCCACTAGTCGGCAGATCTGAACAGAGGCTGACTGATGAATGGGATGAGGCATTAAGAAATGGTTCTATGGTGTTTGTGAAAATTTTAGCCTCTTATTATGAGAGGACAATTGATGTATGTGTATCAGAAGTCAAAGAATTAAGTATGGAATGCAAGAAATTTCAATCTAGTAACTACCATCAGTTATTAGATAGGCTGTCCAAAGAATTGACTACTTATGACAAATTGGTTAAGGACAGGAAGGTTAAAACATTTAACAGAGATGTCATGGATTATGATAAGGGACATCCCTTTCAAACCCAGAGAACTGTGAGATTTCAAGACACAGTATCAGGTATGACCAGAGGCAGGTCCAGGAAGAGACCGAGGTCCATACTTAAAACTTAGAGACCAATTCCATACTAGTACATCAGGGGAGGAGTCATCATATACTGACAGTGAGGGTGGAACAACCACCAACTCACCATTAAAGAAGAAAACTAATCCTCACTTCCCTTTAGAAGTGGTAGGAAACCCAGAGGGGGGAGGAAACACGTCAATAGAAATAGGAACAGACTCAATGCCAGGACTGATACAATCATTACTGAAACAATGACAACACCATTTGAAAATGTTCTTAACTTGTTGGATTTTGTACTAACTGATCAACAGCATAACATTCTTAATAAAGGATTGGGTTTTGTTCCCAGTTTCTTCTCTGATTATTACCTTATCTCTATGGATGCGATGGACTATTGTCGTAGAATTAACCTCAAGATATTGTTTTCAGAACAGGATAATCAAATTTCTCAAAGATCTTCTGAGTTCACTTTTCATAAATCCACTTTTCAACCGCCCATGAATAAAAATGTGGGTATTTTTCAAGAAGCCTACTCAAAGATCTTCATTTTCCCCATTTGGAATGCAATATTGCCCCTGATAACATTACCCCTGAAGAGAAACAGGCACTATCCGAACTTAGATCCAATCACAATATTGTTATACTCCAAGCTGATAAAGGAGGAGCTGTGGTAATTCAAAATATGAATTACTATGTTCAGGAAGGCCTTAGACAACTATCTGATTCTAAATGTTATATGCATATGGGGGTGGACCCAACTAAAAAATTCAAACAGGAAATAGATACGTTCCTTAATGATGCATTGGATGAGGGCATAATTACTAAGAAGACATTCCAACATCTTCAGCTTAAGGATCCATCAAAGCAAATTTTATATTTGCTGCCAAAGATACACAAATCTATTACACATCCCCCAGGGAGGCCTATTGTGTCTGGTCATGGTTCATTGACTGAACCATTATCTGCATTTTTAACACAATATTTAAAACCACTTTTGATACAGGTCAGAGCCAGGATACAACCCAATTTCTTAAAATTACTGAGGACACCCAATTGGAGCCTGAATGGCTAATGTGCACTTTGGACGTGAAATCCCTTTATACTAGCATACCACATTGGGCTGGGCTTCAGGCTTTGGAATTCTGGCTAAACAAAGCTGAACTTTATCCACCTGGATTTAATACATTGCTTATATGCATGTCTGAACATGTCCTCAATAAAAATGTATTTTATTTCCAAGGAGATTGCTATTGGCAACTTAGAGGTACTGCCATGGGTGCCTCTTTTGCCCCTATATATGCCGATCTTTTTATGGCATACCTGGAAGAGTGCCTTATTTACAATCCCTTACACAACATCTATTTAGTTGAAATGGACATCTGGAGGAGATACCCAGATGATTGCTGGATGGTGTGGTGTGCGGATGCTACCTATCTTACTGAATTTGTGGAATATTTAAATAACATATGGGGTATTGAATTTTCTATTACATCTCATAAGCACCAAATTGATTTTTTGGATGTCACAGTATATCGGAACAGCGACCATACCCTCAGCACCAAAATCCATAGAAAATACCCACAGTTCAACTCTTTACTTCATGCTTCTAGTATGCACCCGCGCCACACCATCCGCAACATCCCTAAATGTCAATATTTGAGAATGAAACGTATCAACTCCTCAATTGCCGACTATGAGACAGCTAAGAAAGATTTGAGGATCAGGTTTTTGGACAGGGGATATTCTTGCTTTGATATTGAATCAGCCAGGGTCTGGACCGATAATCAGGATAGAAATTCACTGTTACAATATAAAGATAGGGGTTATCGTCCAAAGGATGACAATATCAGATTCATTACTACTTTTGGCAGGAATCATCAGCTTGTCAGGGAAGTCCTCAATAATAATTGGAACATTTTGTTAGCCAATGATCATCTCCGACAAATTTTGGGAAACCAATGCTCCATCTCTTACAGGAGAGGTAAAACTTTGGGTACACTGTTTTCACACTATAAACATTAGGAGAATGGTGGTGCTAAATACAAACAGCTTACGATCACAGGGGATGAACTTTTGGGAACCTTCCCTTGTGGTCATTGCACCTCATGTATTCAAGTGAATAAGCTCAAACAATTCACTAGTGCCAACACTAGTAAGGTGTATGATGTTAGAAGATTTGGTAACTGCTCATCCAGTTGGGTCATTTATTTGGCCACGTGTCAATGTAATGCCTTTTATGTGGGCAAAACTTCCCGTTCCTTAAGAATCAGGATAGGGGAACATCGTAGTGATATCCGCAATAGAAAACTGACCAATGCTCTATATCAACATTCTGTTAAACATCAAACTGCCAAATTCATGTTTACAATTATTGATAAAATCATGGGTAATAGACACAACCAACAAGGTTGGCAAAGCATACTTAGTAGTCATAAGGAGAAATACTGGATCATCCACCTTGGAGCATTATTTCCGCCAGGTCTAAATGACCATTTATGATACACAGTTCCACACAATATATTGAAGATTTATTGTCCATGGACTTAGGATAAGTATATTCCATAACTGGCACTGAGTACTTAGCAGCATCTGCATATTTAATATTTGATTTGGGTATAGTCACATTTTGCAGGATGGACATACTGTTTATGATTGTTGTTCTGTCATTATTATGCCGAAGACTAGATTTGTGGATGCTACATGTATATTATACTTACCTTACATGCTGGATTATTCACACTGCACTGTGTTTTATACTTTTGAGATCTTATTTACGATGGAATCTTTTGATATGTTTTTGAGTGTATTTAAATGCTGACATCTGATATGTTTTGCCTCTCTTATGTTTATTAGGTGATGAATTATATACCTCTCACCCAGGTTACATCAGCTCTATCCATTTCATAGGAGACAGTTGATTTGTGTTGTATGATTTTAGTTTGTTGCCTTGCAATAGATATGGTTTTGTATTGTCATACATAATGGCTATATAATAAGATATCTATGCATGTTGTATGAACAATTTTCCCAAGTATTATCAATATTGCTATCTTTTAATAGCTTTGGCAATGTAACATATCAAATGCATATATTTACATTTTTCTAGTCCTTTACCTTTATAGCCTCCTTACATCTTCATGTATTATGTATTGGTATGGAACATACTTTTATTTCTATTGGTCAAGGGACCATATATATGCATCTACGACTAACTGGTGAACTGTTTTATTTAATTTACCCTCATTGAAGGCGTATGCCGAAACTAGTCTGAGGACAACAGAATCGATATCGGTGCATTTACTAGCGCCTTTTTTCATTAATAAACAACTTGGAATTGTAATTGCTGGCCTTTGGTGTGTTTTCGTATTTGGTTTGGCCGTGCAAGTCGTACGTGCGGGGTGTGGTGTTTTGCATTGCTTGCGTGGAAGGACAGTTTTCCTCCTAGGGGCAAGAGCAGGTGGGCAGAGGGAGGGGGTGGAAGTGTAAAGTCACTGTGAGTTCTTATGAGGGGGTGGCTTAGCACTCCCTAGTTTTGAAGAGGAGGAACTCCACTGCTTAGATTTCTGCATTCCCTGGGGGTGTTGTCTGGGGGGCCTGCTTTCCCGGGGTTTGGGCTGAGCTGACCTCGGGGGGGCAGCAAAGGACCAGTGCTTGGAGGGGCAATGCCTACTGAACCTCGGTGTCTGGACCTGTAAGAAGTCTGTCTGCATAGAATTACTTTTTTTTTCCCCATCTTTTTTTAAGACTACCTCTGGCTTGGCGCCAAATAAGTTTTCTTTGTGCAATGGTGCGTCCAATAATTTGGATTTGACATGGTCTGGCAAGGGCTGTTCCTTAAGCCAAGCATGCCTTCTAAGGATAGAACCAGTGACTGCTGCCCTGTAAAATGCTTCTAGGACGTCAAAACCACATTGTAAGGTGTGCTTAGTCACTTGACTTGCAGAATGCATTAATTCTTGTAACTCTATTTTCTGCACAAGCAGTAAAAGAGGCGATTTTTTGTTTGAGGAGTTCCACTGTATGTTGCTGATATTTCAGCATATGGAACTGACAATTTAGTGCTCTAATAGCAAGAGTAGCAGAGGTGTATACTTTTTTACCCCATCTGTCTAATGCTTGGGAATCCCTATCTGAAAGGGTGAGATTCCTAGCACAAGTTGCTTTAATTCCTTTAGGTCCTTAAGAGATAACCTCGGGGTCAGCTGTAGGATTTTTTAAAAGAAATTTGTGAGAGTCAAGGACTCTACAGTACCTTGTCAGGTTTCCTGGGAGCAGGAGGGAGTGTGTCAGAGTGAAACTGGATTCCATAAAAACATCACACGCAACATCCAGGACAGGAGGAATGGCCAGAAGTCTGTGTTGTGGAAGATCTAAAAATTCCCTGAGTCTCTTTTTTGACTGAGGGTAGTCCTGACATTCTCATTGGAAATGCTCCTTTAAAGTATGTAGGGTTTCCCCAAAGGAAAAGTCCTTGGGTGGAGAGGCTGAATGGATGGACTCTTCTGCATCGGAATCCTCTTTAGCAGAGAGGGGTTGCATATCTTCACATTTAGATGCATCAGAGTCATCGGACTCCTGTTCAAATAAAACTACTGGAGACAAATCCCTTATTACTTTGGAAGGGGTAACCTGGCTTCCCCTGATAAGCATTATAAGGTCTTCCGCCATTTTCAGCATCTGAGACTGAGGCAAGAAGGCGCCTGAGATTGTTGTCCGTTTCTTGGGTGTGGTTTGTACCCTGGGCTTTAGAATCCTGGTAGTTTTAGAAAGAACGGTAGATGCGAAAGAAGTTGGCTTGTATCAAGAATCGGTAGTGAAAAGCAAGTCCTCGGAAGCCGGTGCCTGATCAGCAGCTCTGGACCCAACCAAGGTAGAGACAGCCGCAGGATCCTTAGTCGAAGTGTTTCGCGGCATACCGGACTCCAAAAGGGTCTCGGTAGTGGCCTGCGAATCCACAGAAGGGGCTGCAAAAGCACTTCACGGAGGACTGAAGAACTGACAACTAGCTTAATGGAAGCGTCATCTGCAGTTTTGGACCTATGCGGTCTCTGTCTTTATCTTTATGTTTTTTTGGAAGATCTGCTGTCGGATGGCTTACTGAAGCCATATCTGAATTAGAGGACGGAGAATGAAAATATCTAGCTACAATAAGGGCCTGACGACGTATAGTTCGGGCATTGAACAAAGCACAAAAGCGACAGCAGGGGACGTCATGGTCTGGACCTAAGCAAGTGACGCAGTAAGAATGAAAGTCTCGGTGTGTTATTTGCTTTCCACAGGTGAGACAATTGTTAACTTTTTCAGACATCGGTTAGAGCAAAAAAAATGGATCCACAACATGGTATTTAGCTTTAGAAGACTTCAACTTCAATTCGGAAACGAAAAACTCAGATAGTGGCCGACCGGCACTCGTGCGAACTGCTTCCGTTTTGGGCTCCTCGGCAAGAAAGACTGACGTAATGGCGTTGGCTGCCTTATTTTATACTACTGATGACCTAATGTCAGTCGTGGAGCGACAGCAACCAACGCAGAAATACTAAGCCTCTGGTATTCGGGCCGACTGAGGGCTAAACCCTGGCAGGGATAACCCAAATTTGATGACCGCAACAGTGAAACATGAAGAACATCAGCATGGTTTCAACATTCCTGAGCTGCCAAATCGAAGATTATAAATAATCCCAAAACAACCACTGTAAATTTCAATGGTTGTTGTATAAAATATTCATTATACTCTCCAAAGTGATGATAATGCACTGAAAAAGTCCACACAAAATCCAGTCTTGACATACAAATAACCAAAACTGGGCATACACAGAATGAACACATCTACTGGAATTTGGAAACATGGGCAAAAACTGGGGATGTGAAGGCACAGCACCAACAGCAGCAGCAAAAAAGATGCACTTAGCCACAAAAATGATGGATTACATACAGTGCAAACATAGGTTCACAGGTGTGTACTAGGCAAATTGTCCTGGGGCCTTTACAAGGCTAGCCCATAGAAGTGCCCTGGCATCATACCGCCCAGTGTTAGTTTCCAGTGCCTCTGTGAAGTAGAGCCAGTCGAGTGATCCCCTGGGGTGAACTTTCTACTTCCCATTCACTCAAGATTTCTCTTGAGGCCCAGTGAGGTGCTCTGCTTGACATGTATGGGAAGTCTATTCCAGAGCATGGGCTATCTCTGGATTATGAATCTGTCCCTCCAGCACTTTCTGTTGATTGTGATAATGAGGATGAGGTCAATGGAACATGTGGTGTGGAAGGATTGGGATTTCTTTAGATATAGCATTTCTAACTGAGCTGTGTGAGGCTTGGCTTTCTAAGTCAAACAGAGATCACCTCTTAGCGGATGATATGAGACAGAGAATAGCTGCAGTTTTTTTTGAGTCTGTCTGTGTAGGACGTGTTTAAGGCCTAGGATCCTCTTTGTGAAGTACTTTTCTGCCCTTTCCACCTGTTGCCTGTGTCTAGTAAGGTACATACCAAATGGGGGATTATACTCTATGACTGGCCTACTGCGGGAAAAATAGAGAGAGATAACCTTTCTTCCTGGATGCAAAACCCTTGGTAAGGAGATGTGCCACATAGGACTTTCACCACAGTGGCAATGTGGTGGTTGAAGGAGAGGTTACCATCAACCTGTGTCCCCAGATCTCTTATAATGCCTTCAGTGTTCAATGGGCTCCCATCGATGTGGTAATTTGTGGGAACTGTGTTTTTCCCAAAGGGGATGACAATGCATTTTTTTGGCATTAAGCTTAAGGCCATGGTTTTGACACAATTCATTGGTCTCAGTGAGGCCTTTCCGTAGGATGTCTACATCACTTGGGGAGTTAATAATGGCTCCCAGCTTGCTGCCAACTGTGAACTTGGTCAGCCAGAGTCCCTCCATGTTGGCCTGGACTTCTGAGAAGTAGATGCCAAACAAGAGAGCACCCTTGTGACTGGTCAGCAGTCTGAAATGGAGTCCACTACTTTCACACTGTGGGTTCTACCTGTGAGACAATTTGCAACCCACCTAGTGAATAAGGGCATGATGCCTAGTTTGGTGAATTTATCAACACTTCCTGAGTGGGAAATGGTATCAAAGACCTTGGCCAGATTGAGGTAGGCTGTATGAACCGCCTTGCCCTCATCCACAGCTCTGGTGACGGACTCAAAGTCGTCAACCAGGTTGAGCAGGCATGATCTACCTTTCACAAAACCAAACTGCATGGGATCTACAGTTTGGAGATCTCCTATATCCTTGTTAATTAGATCCATGATAGTGCGCTCCATAGCCTTACATATCAGAATAGTCAGACTAATGGGGCAATAATTCCCAGGGTCTGTAGTTGCTCCCACTTTATGGAGAGGGATGACTGTAGCACTAAGTCATTCAGTAGGGTCAAAGCCTAGGCTGTGACTGAACAGAGCACACAGATGTGGTGCCAGTTCACTTTGTAGTTCATGTAGAACACATCCAGAAATATTGTCGGGCCTCTTGGAAACTATATTCTTGGCCTTGGATAATGCAGCTTTAAAATGTGCTGCGGTAATGCTGGGTGCCTGGCATTCCTCCGGTATTGTGATTGGCCCTTTGGGGCAAACCTGGGTATTGCTGTGGAGATTCTTGATATAACTATAGAAGGCTTTGTGGTTGTTTTTAGTGTCTGCCACGATTCTGCCTAAATAGCTCGCTTTAGAGGTTTTAATGAGGGATCTCAACTTTTTGTTGAGGATAATAAGGGAATTTTTCCATTCTTGGGACTTCACCTTTTTCTGCAACAGTTTCTTTCTTCTGTTGTAGAGTTTATTAATGGCAGGGGACCACAGCTTGGCTTCCTTTTATTGGAGGAGAGTGTCTTGGTTCTGTTGGGTATGGTTAGTTCCACGCATTTATGAATGTGTTCGTACAATGCATTGGTGTACATGGATGTAATGTGGTAATAGTGTTAATACTGTAGTGCTGAAGACCACCAGGAATACCATGAATGATCTGATGAAATAGTCAAGATAGCACAAGCTCTAAGGTACCGCACTGTTGAAGGACCAAAGAAAACTGGTAATTTTTCAATACAAAACATTTACATTATGAAAGCAGAAATGAAAAAGCTAGGTAGAAACCTACCATAATTGCAGCTGCTAAGAATATATTCAGTATTGCAGTAATAACTCCTGGGAACTGCCACAGGTTATCTGATAAGTGGCCTGACTTCGAGCTTTTTACCCTTCCCCTTGTAGGCTAGATGAACATCCTCCTTCCAAGATGTCAAATGGTGTAAAGAGGGATGTCAGTAAAAACCATCTCGAGTTCCTTCTTGTCCAGGTAGACTGAATTAGTGGTCTGGTATCAAAACACTGGCTTCCACAGTGACAGTGATCTCCACAGAAGCAGTTCAACTTGAAGATACCCAAGATGTCTCCCCTAAGTCAACTTTGAGGAAGGAAGGTGCCTGTTTATGGGAGCATAGAGGAAAGGAAGAAGAGACCGTGACTAAGGTACTGACCCCCACTCAAGGATGCTCAAAGGATTTGCAAAAAGAGATGTTGGGAGTGGATTAGGTTCATAGGTTCATACTAGGCTATCTGCCCGAGGGCATTTACAAGCCTAGCCCATCGTTTTGTGGCTTACGCCACCCCTTTAGTATGGGGAACTATACCCATTATTTTGCTGTGCCTCTGTCGAGCAGTGACACTGAGGTTATCCCTGGGGTATATCTGTGATCTCCCATCCGTTGGTCAAGATTTCTCTTGAACAAGGCCAGCGAGGTGCTCTGCCTCACATGTACCGGGATTTTGTTCCACAGCATAGGGAGTCTTTGGGTGATGAATCCATCCCTCCAGCACGTCCTATTAATAGCCGTGTCAAGGTTTAAGTCTCCCGCCCTTGTGGCTCTGATGGATCTAGATTTTTTGAGGTGAAGCATATTCATCAAATCTGGGTTTGACATGGCCTTGTATGTTAGGCAAAGGTCACCTCTGAGCAGCGGTGCGACTGAATAGAGCTGGAGTTCTTTCAGTCGGGCAGCATAGGACAGATTTTTGAGACCCTTTATCCTTTTGGTGAGGAACTTTTGTGGCCTCTCCAGCTGCTGCAAGTGTCGGGTCAGATACATTCCGAATGGGGCATTGTACTCAATCATTGGTCTGATGAGTGATGAGTAAAGGGAGACTATGACCTCCCTTGATCTAGATGAGAATCCCTTCATGATAAGGTGGGCAATGTAGAAGGTCTTCCTAACTACTTTAGCTACATGGGTGTTGAATGACAGACTACTATCAACCTGGGTCCCTGATAACTTCTTCTGTGCTCAGTGGATTGCCACCTATTTGGTAGCTAGGGGTAACCTTGTTTTTCCCGAAGGGTATGACTATGCATTTTTTGGCATTTAACTTTAGGCCGTGGCTCTGGCACCAGTTATCTGTTTCTGTGAGACCCTTCTGAAGGATATCTGTATCAGATGTGTTTTCTACTATGGCGCCCAGTTTGCAGTCATCTGCAAACTTTGTCAGCCATAACCCTCCTGTGTTTGCTTGTACTTCGGAAAAGTAGATGCCAAACAAGAGTGGGCCCAGGACTGAGCCCTGTGGGACACCACTTGTGACAGGCTTTGAGTCTGACATGGCGCCAGCAACTCTGACCCTGTGGGTTCTGTCACTCAGCCAGTTTGCAACCCATCTTGTGATGTATGGGTTGACATTTAAGCTGATGAGTTTTTCAATGATACCCGAGTGGGGTATTGTATCAAGGCCTTAGCCAGATCGAGGTAGGCTGTATGGACTGCCTTTCCCTCATCAATGGCTTTGGTGACTGTTTCAAAAGTCAACCAAGTTTAAAAGGCATGATCTGCCTTTGACAAAGCCAAACTGGGTTGGATCCAAAGTCTGCAAATTCCCTATGTCTTTATTTATGAGGTCCATTATGATCCTCTCCATGGCTTTGCAGATAAGGCTTGTCAAGCTAATGGGCCAGTAATTTCCAGGGTCGGTGGAGGCACCGCCTTTGTGAAGTGGTACCACAGTTGCAGTGCCACTCCTGGGTGTATCCAGAGGTAAGACTTTGATTAAACAGCTGTCCTAGCTGTGGGTTTAATTCCTCATTGAGTTCATGGAGCACACAGCCGGGGACACCATCAGGTCCCATGGATGCTGTGTTTTTTGCTTTGGAGAGAGCAGTTCTCACTTGGGCGCTGGAGATGTTTGGGGGGCTGCAGTCGGTTGGTATAGATATCTCTCCTATTGGGGGCAGGGAGAAGTTTGCACTGAACCTGTCAGCCAGTATGTTGGCAATGTCTGTAGGATCAGTAATCTTCACATCATTTTGAACTAGCTCTGAGCATATCTGGGAGTTTCCTCCCAGGTTTCTAACCTAGCTAAAGAAGGCCTTATGATTGTCTTTTGAGTCTTTAGCTATTTTTCTCTCGAAATTTGCTTTGGATGATTTTATGAGAGCTCTTAGTTTTTTACTTATAGTGATCAAGGGTGTCTTACCTTTTAAGGATTTTGCTCTATCTTGTAGTAGCTTCCTCCTTTTGTTGTAGAGTTTGTTTATGGCTGGGGTCCACCAGACTGGACGCTTGCCTTTGGTACAAAGAGTACTGCATACTCTAACAATCTATAATTACAGTAAGTTCCTAAAACAACTATAATATATTCATGGAGTAATTAATCCATTCTTGCAGTAATGAAGCATGGAAAGCTTCCTAGAGCTTACTAATCAGTGAGTGGCTGACCCTTTTCCTGTGGAGGAACTAGCTGTAAGAGTCCTTGAAGAATGGTTGCTGCAAACCCTGCCCTGCTTATAATTCCTGCATTATAATGTCTACAGAAAGTGTAGGCAGATCTTCCAGGACAGCTTGTGTTTTGACTCACCCACCTAAGGGAAGCACTTATGGCTGCAGTGGCCCTAACAGTGGTTTCATGTGAGGAACAATAGAAGCAGATGCAGTGAATGAGCAATGTCTATATGGTCTGTTTGCAAACTATCCTCTCCTCCCTGCCATTAGAAAATGAAAAACAAATTGATCAGATTTTCCATTTGCTTTGACTCTGTAAAATCTCAGTTGCCTAAGCATATGCAACAGAAAGGATTCTGACAATAGTGTTACTCCAGTCCAATGTTCCAAATTAAACCCCCAAAGGTGTCACGATAAAAAAGTTTTATTATTCCACAGGAATAATATTCCTGTGGAAAAATAAACCTTGTTTTTTATCTTGACACCTTTGGGGGTTTCATTTAGAACATTGGACTGGGTAGCACTATTGTTTAATTATCTGGTTCTTAGTTTATGGAGAAAGGATCCCAAGTTGTTCTGGGGTGAAGAAAAAAAAAACAAGGACGACAGGCTGTTTCAATTATAATTCTAACCACCAAGTTGGGTCACTTTATAAGGTGACCCTATTCTTGTGGGAGATCAGAAGGGGGTCTAAATTATTTGCTCGAAGAACCTTTTCTTCGAACACAAAGAGCAAACGCTTTAAACCGCAAACGGCCATTTCCGTGAATTTTTTCCTAGGGAAAAAAATTAACTTGGCCGTAAACACAAAAACAAACTTTAAAACCTTAATCAAGTGGGTGGCTTTGCCCCTCACACCCCCCCCCCTAACTAAATATACCAACTCAGAGATTGCTCTACACTGGAGAAAAGGGAAATTCCTGATAATGGCCGAGCAAATTGTTTCACAGAGAAAAAATTTGCAGAAGTGGCCGTTTGCAGTTTCCAGCACTTGCTCTTTATGTGTCAGCATTTCAGAGTTTGATGAAGACACTTAGAGCTTCTAATATAGACCTGATCTGAAGTGCTCTTTGTACAGGCGGGTCTGTAACTCAAGAGTTTCTTCTAACAGAGCTGCTACCAGGAAGGCAAATCTTCAATGACAGACATTTGACAGGTACAGAAGCAGCTGGCTTGGGGTGGAGCTAAGGTATGCACTTTTAACACACAACTGAAGCACCAAGGTAAAGTAAATCCTCCTTTAAGGGTCACAAACATATTAACCCCCTCAGGAACTGCTCTACTGGCAACAAGGAATGACAAAGGGTCCAACAGTAGAAAATATGAGATGGCTGAAGTATTATCTTGATTAAGGAACAAGATAATATTTTGTAAAGATCAGACAAGCAAGGGAGGATCAAGGCCGCAAGCGCTGCATTTGGATTGTGACTTCTTTTAAGGCACCAAAGAAAAACTTCTATATTCAGCAACATATGACTTCCTAGTGTTTGGTTTCCTAGGCTTCATCAGAATGGAAAGTATATCCTACGAAAATACATGTTTTAAGAAGGGATGAGAGATGAGAGTCTTGATCTTAGGGTGAATAAGCAATCACTTGCTCTGACATAAGATGCTTACATGCCGAGGCAAACAGGACTAGTTCTGTCCTTACTAAGATCACTAGAAGGAACAATCAATGCCTCTATGAGCTGCAATTTTGGGTTCTCCTACATCTTCTGCAGGACCAGGGGATAAAGGGAACTGGAAGAAAGGCATAAAGAAACAGACTTGCCCAGGTGATGGAAAAGGCATCCATTGCTCACCCCACCTCACTCAGGTGAGGGTAAATATGGCACAAAATTTCATGAGTTCCTTTCTGGAGGAGAATGGTCTAGTTATGGCACAACCACCCTAGTGTACTAGGTCTTGAAATACATCCCCGAACAACATCCACTTGTGTGGGTCAGCTTCTTTCCCGCTTTGTTGGTCTGCTAAAGAATTCTCAAGCAATAACATGCAAGAACCCCTGGTGGGTCAGTTCTGACTGCTGGGCCAGATTTTCAAGTTTGTGACTGCACAGCAAGCAGAAGTGGGCTCTTTTCAGTTTGATGACTTACCACAGCTCTGTGTTACTGTTGGTCAGGATGTGCAAGATCCAGTATTAACAAATAGGTTTAAATGCCTTGACAGACAGAATGTATGCCATCATTTTGATTATACAGATGTGTTTTCTCCTAAGGCTGTTGCCCAGGTTCCATGGTTATTAAGTTCCTTCATGTACCCCCACTCCCCAGGCCCCATAGTTACTTAGTTCTTTCACATCTATTGAAACTGTTTACACCTATCTTGCAGGGCATCCCTAGAATGGGATGCACCAAGAATCCACAATGACACTTACCAGATGCAGGGAAGCAGCGGGATTAAGGCAGTGGAGGGACTAGGCACGATGGCACCAATCGGTTTCAATCCCTCTGCAACTTCCTCATGTAAAGTCTTGCTCCAAGTACCATTAGAATGCCAGAAACTATGTATTTCTGCACACTTGGGAACATCTTGGTAATAACTCTACTATGTGCTGTTTCTTCAGGTATTCTGGCAGAAAGAGAATTCTGTTGTCAACAATATTAGTGCACCAGCCGTAAGCTTCTATCCCTAGCCAAAATGTACCTGCAGATGAAACTGCCTCAAAAGTACAGTTTTGTACCTACCATAAATGTAGATGTCCGAACTGGATAGCATCTGCAGTCATAACAACTGGGTTGTCCTGTCGTCAGGCAGCCCTTCAGTCGGCCGGATTCCAAAGTCCGGGTCCGGCTTCGGCTGATGTCGCACTCCACCCGACGTCATCTCTGTTGGTCTTCGGGTATAAAAGCATCAGCCGACGCCATTTTCCTCAGTGTTTCTTGCCCCAGATGCCAGAAGCCCTCTTGCAGGCTAAAATTTGGATAGATGCCAATGTTTCCAAATAGATAGAGGTAAACACAACAATAAGCATGTATGTACATATATGCAAACAAATACACCATAAAAGACTCCCCCCAACAGCTAGCTATTAGGAGGGTAAACACCCTAGGAGTACCACAGAGGGAAGGAGGGAGGGTAATCCTGACTGCAGATGCTATCCAGTTCGGACATCTACATTTATGGTAGGTACAAAACTGTACTATGTCCTTCATGGATGCATCTGCAGTCATAACAACTGGGTAGAATACCATAGCCAACTAGGGAGGAGGATAAAAGTAGATTATGGTGTGTTTAGGATCCCTTGCAGTACAGCAGTGGCAAACCCTGCTCGGGATCTGGAATATAGAGGCAAATTATAATGCTTGGCAAATGTATGCACGGAGGTCCAAGTAGCCGCCTCAATAATGTCTTTGGTTGCCACTCCTCGTAAGAAGGCTGTGGTAGTGGCTGTTGCCCTTGTAGAATGAGGTCTTATGTTCTGTGGAATTGGTTTTCCATGGAAGGAGTAACAGAATCGTATGCAATTTCCTATCCATTTGGAGATTGTCTGTTTGGAAATAGCTTTTCCTTCCCTTCCTGTTGCATAGGCTACAAAAAGTTGGTCAGTCTTTCTGCTATTTTTTGTTCTGTCCAAGTAGTAGCGTAGCTGTCTATGTACATCCAAGGTATGCAGTATTCTTTCCCCTCTGTTTTGTGGGTTGGGAAAAAAGGTAGGTAGGTGGATTGCCTGGTTTAAAGACACTCTGGATACCACCTTGGGCATAAATGTAGGATTAGTCCTCATGGACACTCTATCTTGGTGGAAGATTAGGAAGGGTTGCACTGCCATTAAGGCCTGTAGTTCTGAAACCCTCCTTGCTGAAGTAATTGCCAGTAGGAAAGCAGTTTTCCATGACAGGTGTTGTAGGTCTGCTGTTGCTGCTGGTTCAAAGGGTGATAGTGTCAATTTTTCTAGCACCAAGTTCAAATCCCAAGCTGGTAATGGTGGTTTCCTTGGAGGTTTTACATTCTTGATTCCTCTGAGGAACTGTCTGAGCAAAGGGTGCGAAAAAACAGGTGGATCAAAGCTGTATTCTGCTGAAATAGCTGATGCATGTATCTTGATGGAGGAGTAGGACAGGCCTGAATGAAGAAGTTCGGCCAGATACTCCAGAATGTTAGGCATATCTATGTTTGACACATCTTTTCCTCTTTCTGTACTCCAAATGACAAACCTTCTCCATTTTCCAGCATAGTTCCTTCTTGATGAAGGTCTGTGTGCTTCAAGAATAATGTCTTTTACTCTTTGGGAAAGTTCTGGATTAGCTGCTGCTATGTGATGTTCCAAGCAGTTAGTTGCAACGTTTTTAGGTTTGGATGTATGATGCTGTAGTTGTTCTGAGTTAACATCAAAGGCATCAGGGGTATTGGCCACATATTGTTCCGAGACATGCTCCTCAGTAGTGGGTACCAGTGTTGTCTTGGCCAGTTCGGAGCTATCAGGATTATCCTTGGACGTTCTTCCTTGATTTTCAGTAGTACCTTGTGTATCAAAGGAAGAGGTGGGAATGCATATGCTGTTAGGCCTTTCCAGTTGAAGGAGAGCGAATCCACTTTCCATGCTAGTGGGTGGAATGTCCTTGTGCAGAATTTTTTGAGCTGGTGATTGAGAGGTGATGCGAATAGGTCTATCTGTGCCATCCCCCATTTCTTTGAGATGCTCTTGAAGATGTCCCGGTGCAGCTTCCACTCGTGCGCATCCGAAGTGGTTCTGCTTAATATGTCTGCTAGAGTATTGTCTTTCCCGGTACAAATATTGCCTGTAACTGGATGTTGTAGCTGAGTGCCAGGGTCCACAGCTCCAAGGTCATTCTGCATAGGGGTATGAATGAGTGCCTCCCTGTTTGTTGATGTACCACATGACTGTGGTGTTGTCTGTCCTTATCATCAACTGGCCCTCCTTGAGAAATGGTTTGAACTTTTGGATTGCCAGTTTTACTGCCAGCATTTCTTTTAGGTTGATGTGCAGGTGAAGTTGATCCTGTGTCCACAATCCTTGCACGCATTTGTCCAGCATGTGGGCCCCCATCCTAGGTCTGAAGCGTCTGTTGTGATGGTCTGGCTTGCTTGACATCTGCGAAAGGGTAGGCCTGGGTTTGACTGGCATGCCTGAGCCCACCATAGGAACTCCTGTTTTAAGCATGGAATTAGTGGGATTTCTGTTTCTAGACTGTGTCTGTGTTGGGACCATAAATTCTTTAGGTACCACTGTAGTTTTCTCATATGTAGTCTGGCAAATGGAACCAAGATTATGCATGATGCCATGAAGCCCAAGGCCTGCAGTACTTTTCTTGCTGTTAACTTGTTCAGTTTTGTTAGTGCCAAGAAGTAAAGAGGAAGTTCTTTTTTTTTTTTCTGTAGTCAGGAATGCCATTTGTTTTACTGTGTCCAATTCTGCGCCCAAGAATGTCCTTGTTTGGGATGGTATCAGCCTTGACTTTTGTAAATTGACTGTGTATCCCAGTGCTTGTAGCAAGTAAATGACCCTTTGTAAATCTGTTGTCAGCTTGCTTTTGTTGTCCCCTTGTAGCAGGCAGTCATCCAGGTATGGGTAAATTTGAATTCCCTGTAGTCTGCAATGGGCGATTACTGATGCCAGGCATTTTGTGAATACTCTGGGCGCAGTAGATAAGCCAAAGGGCAATGCTGAGAATTGATAGTGCTCTGATCCTGCAAGAAATCTGAGGTATCTTCTGCAGATTGGTCGAATGGGGACGTGCAGGTATGCCTCCTTGAGATCTAGAGTTACCAGCCAAGACTCCTTGCCCAGCATGGGAAGAAGCTGCTGTAGGGTCAGCATTTTGAATTTTGGGACAATGATGTATGTATTTAAGGTGGACAGGTCGAGAATTGGTCTCCTTTTTTCCTTTCTTGGAACTAGGAATAGTCTGGAATAGAACCCCTTTCCTTGCTCTGCTGTTGGCACTCTTTCCACAGCTCTCATGTTTGCTAACTCCATTATCTGGTAGAGCCTCTGTTTTTGATTTGGAGGTAGATTTGGCATTCCTCTTTGACTGGTAAAGTGTGGAAGTGAAACCGGTAACCTTGATCTATGGTTTGTAAAATCCACTTGTCTGTTGTTATGCAGTGCCAGTTCCTTGAAAATAAGGTTAACTTTCCGCCTAGAGGAGCTGCTATTTGTTCCCTGGTAGGCGGATTTAGGGTTAAGTCACTGTGGTTGTGCTGATGTAGTGGCAGTGGCTGTGTCTGTGCCTCTGTTGTTACCTTGCCACTGTCGTCCTCTGTAGGCACCTCCTCTGGATTGGTTTCTGCCTCTGGAACGTCTATTCCTGCCCCTTGGAAATTTTGTGGAGTCAGGAAAGGACCAATTTTTGGCAGGCCAGTTCCTGCTAAACCTTGGGGTTGAACCTGCAAGAAATCTTTAACAGTTTGAACAGATTTTGCCTTTTCTTCCATTTTCTTCATAACCTGCTGGGCAGGTGTACCAAACAAACTTGTCTTGTCCATAGGAGCATCTAGCAGCTTAGCTTTAACATGATCCGTAAAGCTTGTTCCTTTAGCCATGCATGCCTTCTTATCACTGTGCCTGTCATGGCTGATCTAAATGAAGCCTCCAGTGCATCATAGCCACATTTTAAGGAATGGTTGCTAACCTGTTGTATGTTATTTACCATCTCTAATACATATTTCTTATCAAGAGATTCATCAGTGGTTAGTTTTTAGTTAACTGATCAAGCATAAACTCTTGGTATTGTATCATGTGAAACTGACAGTTTAAAGCTCTAGCTGAGAGAGTAGCTGAAGTGTAGACCTTTTTACCCCATCTGTCTAATGACCTTGCTTCCCTTTCAGAAGGGGTAGGGTTTTTAGCTATGGTCGCGGCTACTGCCTTGGGACCCTGGGATATAGTTTCTGGGTCTGCAAGTGGGGCCTTGTAAAGGTGGTGATGAGTATCTGGCACCCTGTAAAATCTGTCTGGTTTGGCAGGGGCTGGGGTAAAGAATCTGGAGCGGAGCAAACATCATTGAAAGCATCATCCACCACAGAGAGAACAGGAGGTATAGCTAAGGGCCTGTGCTGTGGGAGGTGCAGAAAGGTCCTAAGTCTTTTCTGGAGTCTGAAAAATCCTGTTGCTGCCATTGGAACTGTTCTGCATGGCATGCAAGGTTTCCCCAAAGGAGAATTCTTCGTGGGGAAGCAGCTGGAATGGATTCTTCAGCATCAGAATCTTCAAAATTGGAGAAGGGAGCCTCTGGCTGGTCAGTTATGTCTGATTCATCAGCAGATTCATCAGAGGACACTGGCTCAGGGGCTCTGCCCTAGGTCTCTTCTCTGGGGCTGAGAGGCCCTATCTGGGTGAGACTGAGATCCTCTGATTAAAGAAATTAAATCTTCTGCCAAAGTAAGCATTTGGGAACTAGAAGAGGGCCTGGATGTGGGGGTTTAACAGGCACTGTTTTAGTAGTCTTGGCTGCTTTAGCCCTGGCGAAGGCCTTAATGGACATGGCTGCTGGAGGCCTAGCAGCACCACGTGCTGGGGTAGAGACATCCAAGGGATGGTGTCTGATAAGTCAACCACCGTAGTGGGCAAAATTTCTGAGGTCGATTCAAGAGTTGTAGCAGGGCCTCAGTTGTAGGAATAGGTTCAGCTGTACTTAGATCAGTTTTCGGTTTCGCCGAAACCGAGACACTCGATTTGCTTAACCATGGTTTCGGCCGAAACCGCGGACCGCGAGTGTCGGTCTTTATCTTTGCGTTTTTGGTAGATTGGGTAGTCGGAGGATCCGGCGGCATAATGTACGCAAAATCAGAACCGAAAAACTGTTCTGCAAACTCCGACCGCGCCTAAGCGTTCGTCGGTTGAAAGAAGCACAGGCGAACAGGCTGCTACGTCGTGGGCTGGGCCTAAACAAGGCAGACAGTAAGAGTGGAAATCTTTATGAGGTATTTGTTTCCCACAGGTTAAACAATTGTTAACTTTTTCTGACATCGGCTGAGGCAAGAAAGAGTCCCCAACGGGTACTTAGCTTTAGAAGTCTTCAAGTAGTATTCGGTAGAAGTAATCTCTGGATCCGACCGACCGGCACTTGCGAACAGCTTCTGCTTGGCCACGCGGCAAGAAAGACTGAGGAAAATGGCGTCGGCTGATGCTTTTATACCCGAAGACCAACAGAGATGACGTCGGGTGGAGTGCGACATCAGCCGAAGCCGGACCCGGACTTTGGAATCCGGCCGACTGAAGGGCTGCCTGACGACAGGACAACCCAGTTGTTATGACTGCAGATGCATCCATGAAGGACATCAGTGCTTGTTGCCCAAGATGAAATGTGTGCTACTGAACCACTAGAGAGGAGTAAAAAATCCTTTAGGTCATTTAGAGTTGACAATCTAAAAGGAAGATGGTGGGAGGGTTGTCATACTGGATGGACATAGGTGAAAGGATATGAAAGTTAGTACTTGGTGTCCCCTTCCATCCATCATAACCAGGGAGTTATCAGATCCTACTGGATTAGACACTGGCATGCCAGATGCACTTCTCCAAAGCTCCAACTCCCCTGCCATGATTGTCTGTTTTCAAGTTTCCTCAGATAAAGTTTGCCCCTTCCATGCTTGACTTCTACAGAATGCATCACTTAAAAGATCACCAGACTGAACAAGGAGAAGGTCACTAAGTTGCCTGTAGTGTGCCAGGATCCGCCACATAACGCAAGCACTCAGGTCACTCCAAAGCAAGTACAAGTATGACTCCGTCATTGTCCATGCTGGTGTGAATGACCTGAGACGTACCTCCCTGAACTACATGGAGACAGAGGAGCTCTCTGACCATGTAGCCAAGGCTGGTATGACCCTGACCTTGAGTAGCATTTTGCCCTCACCAAGAATGATGCCACAGTATAAAGACAAAATGATCAGTTTCAACAATTGCTAAAGTATTGGTGTCATTCAAAGGGGATCCAGTGTCTGTCAGCCTGGGATGACAGGCTCGACAAGCCACGTTGCTTCGCTAGGGACAGCTTGCACCTGTCACCCTTAGGCTTTCGTATACTGGCCAAGGCTCTTGCCACCCCCATAGTGCCTTTTTTAGGCAAGGCTCAAAGGACAAACCCACCTCCATAGACAACCCAAGGATAAAAAAGCTAAAGGCAATGCTACTCAATGCCAGAAGTCTAAACCTCAAGATGCACGCACTCGAGTCTCTCCTCAGTATAGAGAAAATCGATGTCTGTGCAGTAACAAAAACCTGGTTCAAGGCTCCTCAGAGCACCCCAGCACTACCAGGTTATAACTCATACCATGCGTTTCGGCCCCAAAACTCGGACCGAAGCACAAAAGGAGGGGGAGTATCTATATTCAAAGATACCTACACCTCCAGGTTAGTGGCACTGCACAAAGCATCGGAAAAGTACAGTTTTGTACCTACCATAAATGTAGATGTCCGAACTGGATAGCATCTGCAGTCATAACAACTGGGTTGTCCTGTCGTCAGGCAGCCCTTCAGTCGGCCGGATTCCAAAGTCCGGGTCCAGCTTCGGCTGATGTCGCACTTCACCCGACGTCATCTCTGTTGGTCTTCGGGTATAAAGGCATCAGCCGATGCCATTTTCCTCAGTGTTTCTTGCCCCAGATGCCAGTAGCCCTCTTGAAGGCTAAAATTTGGATAAATGCCAATGTTTCCAAAAAGATAGAGGTAAACACAAAAATAAGCATGTATGTACATATATATAAACAAATACACCATAAAAGACTCCCCCCACCAGCTAGCTATTAGGAGGGTAAACACCATAGGAGTACCACAGAGGGGAAGGAGGGAGGGTAATCCTGACTGCAGATGCTATCCAGTTCGGACATCTACATTTATGGTAGGTACAAAACTGTACTATGTCCTTCATGGATGCATCTGCAGTCATAACAACTGGGTAGAATACCATAGCCAACTAGGGGAGGAGGAAAAACTAGATTATGGTGTGTTTAGGATCCCTTGCAGTACAGCAGTGGCAAACCCTGCTCGGGATCTGGAATATAGAGGCAAATTATAATGCTTGGCAAATGTATGCACGGAGGTCCAAGTAGCCGCCTCAATAATGTCTTTGGTTGCCACTCCTCGTAAGAAGGCTGTGGTAGTGGCTGTTGCCCTTGTAGAATGAGGTCTTATGTTCTGTGGAATTGGTTTTCCATGGAAGGAGTAACAGAATCGTATGCAATTTCCTATCCATTTGGAGATTGTCTGTTTGGAAATAGCTTTTCCTTCCCTTCCTGTTGCATAGGCTACAAAAAGCTGGTCAGTTTTTCTGCTACTTTTGTTCTGTCCAAGTAGTAGCGTAGCTGTCTATGTACATCCAAGGTATGCAGTATTCTTTCCCTCTGTTTTGTGGGTTGGGAAAGAAGGTAGGTAGGTGGATTGCCTGGTTTAAAGACACTCTGGATACCACCTTAGGCATAAATGTAGGATTAGTCCTCATGGACACTCTATCTTGGTGGAAGATTAGGAAGGGTTGTACTGCCATTAGGGCCTGAAGTTCAGAAACCCTCCTGGCTGAGGTTATTGCCAGTAGGAAGGCCGTTTTCCACGATAGATGCTGTAGGTCTGCTGTTGCTGCTGGTTCAAAGGGTGATAGTGTCAACTTTTCTAGCACAAAGTTCAAGTCCCAAGCTGGCAATGGTGGTTTCCTTGGAGGTTTTACATTCTTGATTCCTCTGAGGAACTGCCTGAGTAAAGGGTGTGAAAAACAGGTGGATCAAAGCTGTATTCTGCTGATATAGCTGATGCATGTATCTTGATGGAGGAGTAGGACAGGCCTGAATGTAGAAGTTGCCAGATACTCCAGAATGTTAGGCATATCTATGTTTGACACATCTTTTCCTCTTTCAGTACTCCAAATGACAAACCTTTTCCATTTTCCTGCATAGTTCCTTCTTGTTGAAGGTCTGCGGGCTTCAAGAATAATGTCTTTAACTCTTTGGGAGAGTTCTGGATTAGCTGCTGCTATGTGATGTTCCATGCAGTCAGTTGCAACGGTTTTAGGTTTGGATGCATGATGCTGTAGTTGTTCTGAGTTAACATCAAAGGCATCAGGGTATTGGCCACATATTGTTCGAGACATGCTTCTCAGCAGTGGGTACCAGTGTTGTCTTGGCCAGTTTGGAGCTATCAGGATTATCCTTGGACGTTCTTCCTTGATTTTTAGTAATACCTTGTGTATCAAGGGAAGAGGTGGGAATGCATATGCTGTTAGGCCTTTCCAGCTGAAGGAGAGCGAATCCACTTTCCATGCTAGTGGGTGGAATGTCCTTGTGCAGAATTTTTGAGCTGGTGATTGAGAGGGAGCAATAGATCTATCTGAGGCATTCCCCATTTCTTTGAGATGGTCTTGAAGATGTCCGGGTGTAGCATCCATTCGTAGGCATCCGATGTGGTTCTGCTTAATATGTCTGCTAGAGTATTCTCTTTTCCCGGTACAAAAATTGCCTGTAACTGGATGTTGTAGCTGAGTGCCAGGTTCCACAGCTCCAAAGTCATTCTGCATAGGGGGTATGAATGAGTGCCTCCCTGTTTGTTGATGTACCACATGACTGTGGTGTTGTCTGTCCTTATCAACTGGCCCTCTTTGAGAAATGGTCTGAACTTTTGGATTGCCAGTTTTACTGCCAGCATTTCTTTTAGGTTGATGTGTAGGTGAAGTTGATCCTGCGTCCACAATCCTTGCACGCATTTGTCCAGCATGTGGGCCCCCCATCCTAGGTCTGAAGCGTCTGTTGTGATGGTCTGGCTTGCTTGACATCTGCGAAAGGGTAGCCCTGGGTTTGACTGGCATGCTTGAGCCCACCATAGGAACTCCTGTTTTAAGCATGGAATTAGTGGAATTTCTGTTTCTAGGCTGTGTCTGTGTTGGGACCATAAATTCTTTAGGTACCACTGTAGTTTTCTCATATGTAGTCTGGCAAGTGGGACCAAGATTATGCATGATGCCATGAAGCCCAAGGCCTGCAGTACTTTTCTTGCTGTTAACTTGTTCTGTTTTGTTAGTGCCAAGAAGTAAAGAGGGAGTTCTTTTTGTTTTTCTGCAGTTAGGAATGCCATTTGTTTTACTGTGTCCAATTCCGCGCCGAAGAATGTCCTTGTTTGGGATGGTATCAGCCTTGATTTTTGTAAATTGACTGTGTATCCCAGTGCTTGTAGCAAGTAAATGACCCTTTGTAAATCTGTTGTCAGCTTGCTTTTGTTGTCCCCTTGTAGCAGGCAGTCGTCCAGGTATGGGTAAATTTTAATTCCCTGTAGTCTGCAGTGGGTGATTACTGATGCCAGGCATTTTGTGAATACTCTGGGCGCAGTAGATAAGCCAAAGGGCAATGCTGAGAATTGATAATGCTCTGATCCTGCAAGAAATCTGAGGTATCTTCTGCAGATTGGTCGAATGGGGACGTGCAGGTATGCCTCCTTGAGATCTAGAGTTACCAGCCAACACTCCTTGCCCAGCATGGGAAGAAGTTGCTGTAGGGTCAGCATTTTAAATTTTGGGACAATGATGTATGTATTTAAGGTGGACAGGTCGAGAATAGGTCTCCAACTTTTTTCCTTTCTTGGAACTAGGAATAGTCTGGAGTAGAATCCTTTCCTTGTTCTGTTGTTGGCACTCTTTCCACAGCTCTCATGTTTGCTAACTGCATTATCTGTTGTAGAGCCTCTGTTTCTTGATTTGGAGGTAGATTTGGCATTCCTCTTTTGACTGGTAAAGTGTGGAAGTGGAACCGGTAACCTTGATCTATGGTTTGTAAAATCCACTTGTCTTTTGTGATATAGTGCCAGTTCTTTGAAAATAAGGTTAATTTGCCGCCTAATGGAGCTGCTATTTGTTCCCTGGTAGGCGGATTTAGAGTTAAGTCACTGTGGTTGTGTTGTTGTAGTGGCAGTGGTTGTGTCTGTGCCTCTGTTGTTACCTTGCCACTGTCATCCTCTGTAGGCACCTCCTCTGGATTGGTTTCTGCCTCTGGAACGTCTATTCCTGCCCCTTTGGGATCTTGTGGAGTCAGGAAAGGACCAATTTTGGCAGGCCAGTTCCTGCTAAACCTTGGGGTTGAACCTGCAAGAAATCTTTAACCGTTTGAACAGATTTTGCCTTTTCTTCCATTTTCTTCATTACCTGCTGGGCAGGTGTACCAAACAAGCTAGTCTTATCCATAGGAGCATCTAATAACTTAGCTTTAACATGATCCGGTAAAGCTTGTTCCTTTAGCCATGCATGCCTTCTTATCACTGTGCCAGTCATGGCTGATCTAAATGAAGCCTCCAGTGCATCATAGCCACATTTTAAGGAATGGTTACTAACCTGTTGTATGTTATTTACCATTTCTAATACATATTTCTTATCAATAGATTCATCAGAGGATAGCGTTTTTGTTAACTGATCAAGCATAAACTCTTGGTATTGTATCATGTGAAACTGACAGTTTAAAGCTCTAGCTGAGAGAGTAGCTGAGGTGTAGACCTTTTGCCCCATCTGTCTAATGACCTGGCTTCCCTTTCAGAAGGAATAGGGTTTTTAGCTGTGGTCGGCTACTGCCTTGGGACCCTGGGATATAGTTTCGGGTCTGCAAGTGGGGTCTTGTAAAGGTGGTGATGAGTGTCTGGTACCCTGTAAAATCTGTCTGGTTTGGCAGGGGCTGGAGGTAAAGAATCTGGTGCAGAGCAGACATCATTGAAGGCATCATCCACCACAGAGAGAACAGGAGGTATAGCTAAGGGCCTGTGCTGTGGAAGGTGCAGAAAGGTCCTAAGTCTTTTCCTGGAGTCTGAGAAATCCTGCTGCTGCCATTGGAACTGCTCTCGCATGGCATGTAAGGTTTCCCCAAAGGAGAATTCTTCTGGTGGGGAAGCAGCTGGAATGGATTCTTCAGCATCTGAGTCTTCATAATTGGAGAAAGGAGCCTCTGGCTGGTCTGTTATGTCTGATTCATCGGCAGAATCATCAGAGGACACAGGCTCGGGGGGTCTGTGCCCTAGGTCTCTTCTCTGGGGGCTGAGAGGCCCTGTCTGGGTGAGATTGAGATCCCCTAATTAATGAAATTAAATCTTCTGCCAGAGTAAGCATTTGTGAACTAGAAGAGGGCCTGGTTGTAGGGGGTTTAACAGGCTCTGTTTTAGTAGTTTTGGCTGCTTTAGCCCTGGCAAGGGCCTTAATGGACATGGCTGCTGGAGGCCTAGCAGCACCACGTGCTGGGGTAGAGACATCCAAAGGAATGGTGTCTGATAAGTCAGTGGCAACCACCGTAGTGGATAAAATTTCTGAGGCCGATTCAAGAGAAGTAGCAGGGGCCTCAGTGGTAGTGATAGATTCAGCTGTACTTTGATCAGTTTTCTCGGTTTCGGCCGAAACCGAGACACTCATGATTTGCTTAACCATGGTTTCGGCCGAAACCGCGGACTGCAGTGTCGGTCTTTATCTTTGCGTTTTTAGCAGTTTGAGTAGTCGGAGGACCCGTCGGCATAGTATACGCAAAATCAGTACCGAAAAACTGTTCAGCAAACTCCGACCGACGCCTAAGCGTTCGCCGGTTGAATGAAGCACAGGCCGAACAGGCTGCTACGTCGTGGGCTGGGCCTAAACAAGGCAGACAATAAGAGTGGAAATCTTTATGAGGTATTCGTTTCCCACAGGTTAAACAATTAACTTTTTCTGACATCGGCTGAGGCAAGAAAGAGTCCCCAACGGGGTACTTAGCTTTAGAAGTCTTCGAAGTAGTATTCGGTAGAAGTAATCTCTGGATCCGACCGACCGGCACTTGCGAACAGCTTCTGCTTCGGGCGCCACGCGGCAAGAAAGACTGGGGAAAATGGCGTCGGCTGATGCCTTTATACCCGAAGACCAACAGAGATGACGGGTGAAGTGCGACATCAGCGAAGCGGACCGGACTTTGGAATCCGGCCGACTGAAGGGCTGCCTGACGACAGGACAACCCAGTTGTTATGACTGCAGATGCATCCATGAAGGACATCCATCCATGTGCAACTAACAGCGGGCAAAACTGCCTTTCAGTTTGTAGCCTGCTAGAGAACACCCTACCTATTACAGGAACCCCACTTGGCATCCCTGAGAACACTGGAGAATTACTGCTTCTGCTTCGGGCACCGCGCGGCAAGAAAGACTGAAGAAAATGGCGTCGGCTGATGCTTATGTACTCCAGCTGCTCTGACGTCGGAGAGAAATGCGACATCAGCCGACGTCGGACCCAGACTTTGGAATCCGGCCGACCGAGGGCTGCCTGAGGCAGGACAACCCACATGTTATGACTGCAGTTGCATTCTTGAAGGACATCACTGGAGAATATGAAGGTCTCTCCAAACACTATGTTATTGGGTGACTTCAACTACCCAAACATTGACTGGGAAATCTACTCAAGCCCAAACACCATCGCCCAACGGTTCCTTGAATTTATAAACTATAATTAGAAGTTATGTACCTACCATAACGTTCCATGTTAGTTGTCTTCTCTCGCCTTCTTTCTTGCTGGATGGGTTCGGAGCCGATCCTCGGCTCCACCTCGCACTAGCTTTAGCTCGAGAACTCCTTTTACCAGCTCGAGGCAACCCTATATCCCATGATGCAAGGCGGAACTACCTCAGATCTCGTTTGGCAGCTAACTAACCCTGCTAAAGACTTATCCTAATATAAATAGGAACCATGGTTCCTAAAAGAAGTCCTCATAACAATGCTCCAGAGGAAGCAATCTAATAGGAACTCTCCAAGATCTGTCCAGGCCAGGGGAAGGAGGGAGGGCCTTAAGAAAGAAGGCGAGAAGACAACTAACATGGAACGTTATGGTAGATACATAACTTCTAAATGTTAAGTTGTCAATCTCGCCTTCATTCTTGCTGGATGGGACCGCGTCCTAGCACCTGTATCCCGGTGGCTCAATGGAACAGACTCTTGAGAACAGTGGCACCAAAACTGGCCCTATCTCTGGAGGCCAAATCCAACTTGTAATGAGACACAAAGGTATGAGGCGTGGCCCAAGTAGCTGCTGCACAAATAGTGTCAATGGGAAGTCTATCCTGAAAAGCTACAGAAGTGGATAGACTCCTGGTGAATGTGCTTTTGGCTTAGAAGATAGTTGTTTGCCCTTAGAGGGTACACATAGGAAATGGTGGAAGTCAACCATCTAGATAAGGTCACTTTAGATACTGGAAGACCCAACCTGTTTTCTGCATAGGAGACAAACAATTGGTCTGATTTTCTAATTTGTTTAGTCCTATGTAAGTAGTACCTGAGCTGACGATGAACATCCAAAAATGCAGCTTCTGTTCAGCTCTGTCAGAATAGTTAGGAAAGAAAACTGGTAGATCAATAGATTGGTTAATATTGGCTTGAGATACAACCTTGGGAAGAAAGGAAGGGTTAGTTCTAAGCGAAACCCTATCCTTATGAAACACCAGATAAGGTGAACGAATACAGAGGGCCTGAATCTCAGAAACTCTTCTTGCAGAAGTAACAGCCAGCAAAAATATAGTTTTCCATGTCAACAACTTTAAAGAACACGTAGCAGACGGTTCGAAAGGAGGTAGAATTAGGGATGCCAACATTAAGTTCAGATCCCATTGCGGAGGAGGATGTTTCACAGGCGGTTTTAGGAGAAAAACTCCTCTCAAAAAGGCTTTGCATAACCTATGAGACATGATGTTATTGTCATGCAAGCCAACATGAAATTTGGAAATAGCAGCCAGTTGTACTTTGACTGTAGATGATGACGATCCCGAATGAAAAACCTCCGCCAGGAAATCCAAAACAGAATGTATAGGAGCGGTGAAAGGATCAATATTTCTGGCGTTTGCCCAAATAGAAAAACGTCGCCACTTGCTAGCATAAACAGTTCTAGTGGACGACTTTAAGGAAGACACTAAAATGTCTCTGAGTCAGAAATCATTGGTAGCCTGGCTAGGGAAGGAAGTGGAGCAACCAAGCAGTGAGGTTGAGAGAATGAATGGCCTGGTGCTGCTGACCCGACTGGTGGATCAAAAGATCCGGAACTGGGTCCAGATGCCAGGGCTGCACCAGAAGGTGATGATGTAGAGACGGAAACCAAATTTGTCGAGGCCAATATGGAGCAATGAGGATCAATTTGGCTCTCAAAGCGGTGGCTTTCTGAATGACTTGTGGAATCAATGGAAAGGGAGGAAAAGCATAAAGAAGTCCCGAGGCCAATCCTGGGTTAGAGAGTCTCTCAAGGGTTGGCCTGGAAGAAATAGTGTGAAGTAATCTGGGCACTTGCTGTTTTGAGGGTAGCGAAAAGATCGCAACAAGGGTGCCCCACTTCAGAAAAATCTGATCCACTACAGACTGATTGAGAGACCACTCATGAGGCATCAGAATAGATCTGCTTAGCCTGTCCGCCAATAGGTTGGACCTGCCGGGGATGTGCGTTGCTATCAGAAACCGCTGAGAAGAGATCGCCCATTGCCAAAGTCTGAGAGCTTCGACATAAGGGATAGGACCTGGTTCCGCCCTGTTTGTTGATGTACCAGACCACGGACATGTTGTCCGTCTGTACTGCAATAGTCCCTGTGGGAAGAAAGTTGTCGAGGGCTTGCAACGTTAAAAGCACTGCTCTCATCTCCAGGACATTTATGTGCAGGTGGTATTCTATGGGTTGCCACATCCGTGGACCATCCTGCCCTGATAATGCCCCCACCCGATCAGAGAGGCATCCGTGGTGACTGTGGCAACTGGAGGAGGGGAACAAAGGTCGGCCCTGATGAAGAAGAGGGAAGATATCCACCATCGTAGATGAGCCCTGCAAGACTGTGTCACTAAGATCTCGTGTCTCATGGGCAGATGGGTACGACCACTGCGTGAACAACATCCACTGCAGGAGACGCATGTGGAAGCGAGCCAGTGGAAGAAGAACAATGGCTGCAGCCATTAGGCCTAGAACTTTCAAGACAAACCTGGCTTTGACTTTGTTGCTTTGTAACAGAAGCTGAACAAATTTCTGGATGTCCAGAATCCTTTGATTTGTTAGCCTGGCTAACATTGTGACGGTATCTAACTGCGCCTATAAAGGTGATAGATTGGCAAGGCAGCAGAGAGGATTTTTCGAAATTCACCGAAATTCCTAGACTCTTGCAAAGCTGTAAGGTGTAGTCTCTGGACCGAAGAAGCTGATCCTTGGAGGTGGCGGAGAGGAGCCAGTCGTCCAAATAAGGAAACACTTGGAATCCTCAACGTCTCAGGTGAGCTGTGACCACTGTCATGCATTTGGTGAACACTCTGGGGGCTGAAGTGAGGCCAAAGGGCAGTGCTCTGAATTGGTAATGACTGGCTCCCAGCCGAAAGCGGAGAAACCTTCTGGAGCGTCTGTGAATCTTTATATGATAGTACGCATCCTGAAGGTCTATCGAGCACATCCAGTTGTCCTTGCCCAGAAAGGGCAGAATGGATTGCAGCGTGACCATCCGGAATCTTGCCTTTCTGACAGACTTGTTTAGTCTGCTTAGGTCTAGTATTGGTCTCCAATCTCCGTCCTTTTGGGGACCAAAAGAATCTTGAGTAGAAGCGGATCCTACTTGGTCTGCGGCACTGTTTGGATGGCTCTTTTCCCAGGAGTTTTGAAACTTCCTGATTTGCCAAATCCCTTTGACCGGGTGAGATGTCTGGAAGGGATTGTAGAGGTACGGAAACCTTTGAAGGGATTTTGTAACCCTCGGATATAATCGACTGTACCCACTTGTCTTGTGATAGGGATTGCCAGGCTACTGGGTACAGCGAAATTCTTCCCGACTGCCTCCAAGGGTGGACAGTCGGGCAACACCTCAGGGATGCTGAAAGGGCTTCTCAGCAAGAGGCTCCCTGTTGCCCTGGTTCTGAGGGCCCCCCTGCCTCTAGGGCGTCTATTATTGTTACCCCTCTGCCTCTGGGGGTAAACTGACCACGTGTGTCGGTGTAGATCGTTGGGCTTTACGGAACCATATCTCTCTCCCCTGCTGACCCTTGGGATATGGTCTAGAAGGAGTGGAAAACTGGACTCCAACGGCAGAAAGAGTTTTACCGTCCTGTTCACATCTGGTCAAAGTATCCTTCACCTGAGGTCCGAACAAAGCCGAACCGTCAAAGGGGGTGTTGGTGAAGGACGCCTTAAAGGGGTCCACAAAATTACACAGCCGCATCCAGGCTTGGCGTCTAAGAGCAACACCTGTGCCTGCGGCCCTGCTCGTTCCATCGGCTGCATAAGATATGAGCCGCATGGAGGAGTTAGATATCGAATTCAGGATAGCTAGCTGAGAGGCAATCTTTTCCTGAGCCCCAGCAGCTGAAGGATCCTGGACTACTTCCCCCAGTTCCTTGAGAATATCTCGTTGAAGCCTGGTGAAGTGACAAAGGTAATTCAGCGAACGCATTGCAAAGGTCGCTGAAGAAAACATCCGCTTTCCATACCTGTCCATGGTCCTAGAATCCTTATTAGGAGGATGGACAGGTACTGAAGGATCCGCCAGTTCCTTCTTAGTCGCCGCCGCCACCACCATAGCATCCACAGAGACACCTTTGGACAGGAACTGTTTGTCCGAAGGGGCCGTGATGAACTTGGATGGTCTCCTGGGGACAGGTTCCACAGAATCTGGAGCCACGCCTTCCGAGCCACTACTTGCATGAGTGGGTCGAAAGGCGGAGACACCCAGGAGGTGGAGGGTCGGGATCCAAAAGCCTCCAGGTATACCGACTCATCCTCGGAGGGGTCAATGGAGGGCCAATTTCCCCTCTGTTTGAGGAGCTCAAGAATGTCTGAAAATGAGACATCCTCAGAGGGGGACCGAGGGGAACCCTCCGACTCATCTAAGTCGGTATCAGATGTAGTAGACTCAGGGGAGTCCGTGTGTTTCCTCTTACACGTCCTCTTCCGAGGGGGTTCCCCTGCAGGGTCAGGAGAAACCTCGGAAGAGGAGGAAATTCCCAGTGGGGAAACCTGGGGTGATGGATCCCTGGGCCTGAGAGCAAGAGGCTGGCAAGAGGCATCAGCAGGCACTGAAGAGGGAGGAGCTAGAGGGATAGACCGTTGACCAGGCTCAGAGGCCAGGACACTCCTCATCACCTCAAAGGCTCCTCTCCCCGGGAGACCTGAACACACCCGCTCCGAAGAAACAGGAATGGTCGGCTCCAAGGAGAAAGAAGGCTCCGAGGCCGATGGCGCCGAGCTTACCAAAGCCGAAGCTCCGAGAGGGAGAGCGGGGTCGGACAAGGGTCCGATGCCACTAGCCCCCTCGGAGCCGACAGTGGAAACCCGGCGACGGATCCCTCCAAGGAAAGTCTCAAGGAGGAGATCGGAGCCGAGGATGACGGAGCCGAAGGATGTATCGGCTCCGGCATCGAAACAGTCGCTGTCCCAAGAAGCTCCAGCTCCGAACTCTGGTGTGGAGTCGGAGGAGGAATCTCAAGAATTGGGGCTATAGCCGAAGTCTGTTGAGACGGGCTATGGAGCATTTGGGCCAGTGCCTGAGATTTCAACAGCCTGCTTACCACCCTCTCCAAATCGTGGTCAGACAGCCTGGAAGATCTCGAAGATCGGCTCCGATGGCTCAGCTCCGACAAAAGAGGAGACCCGGGCAGTGAATACTTAGCATCGAAGGGGACCGGGATCTCTTGCGGGCGGAGCCATCGGAGCCGAAGTCCCTTGAACCCCAGATGGAGCCGAGGATCTCTCGGCTCCGATGCTGGATAAAGTGTCGGCTCCAGCCGGAGCCGACAAGGCAACCGTAGTCAGGGTATCGGGCCGGCACGAACCCACTACTCTAGTAGAAGAAATCGGCTCCAGCGGAGCCGATATCGGCCGACGGGCGGAGCCACCGGAGGAGGCTTGGACACTGTAGCCTGAGCCTTCGGTGACTTAAGAGGTTTTCCTGCCCCTTGCTTAGGAGGAGAACCTTCAGGTTTTAACAAACCTCGGAGGATCAATTTGTTCCTCCTTTCCTGCAGGACTCTCTGGCTAAAGGCATGACACAGCACAGGAGTCCTGCAGGTGCAAAGGCCCCAGGCAATACACACAAGAAGTGTGACCGTCTGTCAGGGACATTTTCTGACAGCACTGGTCACACTTCTTGAAGCCTGAGACCTTGCCTTCCCTAGACATCCTAAAAGGATATACACAAACAGTCCCCACAAACACACAACTTAATCCCTACACAGACACACAGGAAGGGAATAACTTGGGGAACTAGGCCTGACTAAAGATTTAACTGAAAAAACTATTTTAAAGTTTAAAAAGGAAGGGAATAGGGTGGGCTGTACTAAATACAGGCTAACCTAACACTGAAGGGAAATTAAACCCCTAACTAAACTTTTTTCTTCTTTAACAAGAAAAACTTACCTCAGCTGGCAAAGGAGACCTCTTTCGCTAAGCGGCAAACGAGATCTGAGGTAGTTCCGCCTTGCATCATGGGATATAGGGTTGCCTCGAGCTGGTAAAAGGAGTTCTCGAGCTAAAGCTAGTGCCGAGTCGGAGCCGAGGATCGGCTCCGAACCCATCCAGCAAGAATGAAGGCGAGATTGACAACTTAACATCGTGATGGAACAACTGGTCACCACTCCCAGAAGCGGGAACATATTGGACCTGGTCATCACCAACATGGGGACTCTATGTTCCACACCAGAGGTAAACACCTCATTGGTAAGATCAGACCATAAACAAATTTCCCTGGACATCCATAACCCGTCCCCACCACCAGCCAAGGAAATCACTGTAAAGAATTTCTCAAAAGCCAACTTTGCACTTCTCAAGACTGAGGTGGAATCCTTCAAAGCCCCCGGGCCAGAGAATAATACAGCCCAATCCGCAGAATCCTTTACAAATGCATTCTATGAGCACCTGTAGGAATGCATGGATTGTGCTACCCCAAATAAAACCAAGACTCACTCCTCCAAAAACAGGAGACCGGTCTGGTGGACCCCGGCCATAAATAAACTATACAACAGAAGGAGGAAGCTACTACATGACACAGCAAAATTCCAAAAAGGGAAGGCATCTCTGATCAGTATTAGCAAGAAACTTCGATCCCTCATAAAATCATCAAAGGCCGGTTTCAAAAAAAAAATTGCCCTAGACACTAAAGATAATCACAAGGCCTTCTTTAGTTATGTCAGCAACATGGGTGGAAACTCCCAGTTATGCTCTGAATTGTTGCATAACGGTACAAAATATACCGAACCTACAGACATAGCCAACATCGTGGCAGACAGATTCAGCGCAAACTTCTCTCCCCCCCACCCAGAGGAGCAAATGCCTATCCCAACTGAATGTAACCTCCCTGACATCACAGATGCACAGGTGAAAGCTGCCCTCTCCAAAGCAAAAAACACAGCATCTATGGGACCGGATGGTGTCCCAGGCTGTGTCTTACACGAGCTCCAACAAGAACTGAACCCTCACATTAAGTCACTGTTCAAACTTAGCCTTACTACAAGATATGTACCCAAAGAATGGCGTACAGCTACAGTGGTCCCAACTCCACAAAGGTGGTGCCACAACGGACCCCGGGAACTATCGCCCCATAAGCCTGACTAGTCTGGTCTGTAAAGCTATGGAGCGTATTATCATGGAACTCAAACAAAGACATTGGGAGCCTCCAGACACTGGACCCTACCAAATTCGGCTTTGTTAAGGGCAGATCTTGCCTCTTAAACCTAGTTGATTTCTTTGAAACAGTTACCAAAGCCATAGATGAGGGCAAGGTAGTCCACACAGCCTACCTGGACCTCGCAAAAGCCTTCGACACAATTCGGGCATCATAAATAAGCTTACCAGCTTAAATATCAACCCCTACATCATAAGATGGGTTGCAAATTGGCTCAGAGATAGAACCCACATGGTCAGAATCGCAGGTGCCATGTCCGAATCCAAACCAGTTACAAGTGGCATCCCACAGGGCTCAGTTCTGGGACCTCCCTTGTTCAGTATACACTTCTCTGAGGTTCAGGCTAACATGGGGGGATTATGGTTGACAAAGTTAACAGATGACTGCAAACTGGGGGCCATAATCGAATCTCCAGCTGACACAAGCATCCCCCAAAAGGATCTCAGAGACTGATGCTTGGTGCCAGAGCCACGGCCTCAAGCTAAATGCTAAAAAGTGCATAGTCATCCCCTTTGGGAAAAACAAGGTGCCTACAAATTACCACATAGGTGGTAATCCATTAAGTACGGAAGAAGTAATTAGAGGTTTGGGGACCAACGTAAATAGTAATCTCTCCTTTGATAATCACGTTGCCAAAGTGGATAGAAAGACCTTCTATATAGCCCACCTTATCACAAAAGGGTTCGCATCTAGATCAAGAGGTCATTGTGCCCCTCTACTCGTCACTCATCAGGCCCGTAACTGAATACAATGCCCCTTTTGGGATGTACCTTACCCGACACCTGCAGCAACTGGAGAGACCCCAAAAGTACCTCACCAAGAGGATCATGGGCTACAAACAGATGTCCTATGCAGCTCGACTAAAACTCCAGCTCTACTCAGTTGCTTACCGCCTACTCAGAGATGATCTATGCCTGACGTACAAAGCCATGTCAAACCCAGAATTAATGGACATGCTCCACCTCAAAAAATCCAAGTCCCTTAGAGCTACACGCTCCAGGGACCTAAACCTCAGCACAAAAATAAATAGGACATGCTGGAGGGACAGATTCATTTCCCAGAGGCTCCCCTCACTCTGGAATAGAATCCCAATTCATGTTAGACATAGCCCTTCGCTGACGCTCTTCAAGCGAAATCTGGACGCGTGGATGGGAAATCGCAAATTCACCCCTGGGATCTCTTCTGTGTCCCTGCTAGACAGAGGCACAGTAAACTAATCTCAAAAGGGTACCTTCTGTGACCTACTTTATAGAGGCACAGTAGGCTAATCTAATAGGGAGGCGGAAGCCAAATACACTCTGGCTAGGCTTATAAATGCCCTAGGGCAGATAGCCTAGTATCTACCTATGAACCTATAAGGTGAAGACCAAGTGGTTCAAAAAATAAATAAATACTTCAGTCAAGTCTGCGAGGTCCACTAAGAAAGAATAATTGTGTAAAATCTTACCATAATTATACATGTCCTTTTCTACTCTTTTGCAGTATTGTTTACATGAAGTTCTCTGCCGTAGGCAACCTGACATCGACCAGTATAAAAAAGTTTTTAATTACTGTAGGATGCATGGTACATTGCACGTAGGCTGCTCTCGAATGTTGGCCATAAGTGACATACACATACTCAGAAATGAATACCCCAGGAGGAAGCCAGCCTAAGGAAGATAGGGTGTGACAATCCAAGAAAAGGAACCAAACCACCAGGGAGAAGGAGAGAGGGATTGGAATACTGCAACAGAGAATTATTATGGTAAGATTTTACACAACAAATCTATTCCTTCTATTCACCTGATGTAGCATTCTTAATATGAGGGAGAGTACAAAAGCTCACGAGGATAGGGTGGAAGAGGCAGTTGAGCTCTCTAGAAAGCCATGGCGAGTGGCCCTGGCAAATCCTGCCCTAGAATGAGAAATGCCATCCAATTTGTAATATTTAGTGAAGGTATGTACAGAAGTCCATATAGCTGCATCAAGAATAGAACTGGTGTCTAAACCCTTGAAGAAAGCACCTGAAGCTACAGCCCTTGTGGAATGGGATTTTACAGAAGGAAGCAAAGTTATTACCATCCAAGTAGAAATAGTCTGCTTGGAAACAGGCAATCCCAGAGCACTAGTATGATAGGAGACAAAAAGCTGGTCTGATTTCCTAATAGATTTGGTCTTGTCTAGGTAAAACAATAAGTTATGTACTCACCATAACATTCGATGTATGTAGTCCATCTCGCCTCACATTCTTATCCATGGGTTCGGTGCCAAACGTCAGCTCCAACTCGGCCAACATTTCTAGTTCAAAGTCTTTCTATTGGCTGGGCTAAGATGGTATCCCATGCTGCACTGCTCTCTATCCCCAGATCTAGTTTGCTGCAAGACCCAGCACTCACTCTACATGCATAACACCTAAGGAAAGGAAAAACAAACCAACAATGAAGGAAGCTCTGAAACCAGACATAACATCCAGATCCTCCAGGACGGGGGAAGGTGGGAGGGTAAGAAAGAATGTGAGGCAAGATGGACTACATACAATGAAAGTTATGGTGAGTACATAACTTCTTGATGTTATATAGTCCAAACTCGCCTACATTCTTACCTGTGGGACAGCGTCCCTAGAACCTAAATCCTGGGAGGCTCAGTGGAAAATACTCCTGAGCACTGTGGAACCAAAGAAAGACCTGCCCCTAGATACCACATCCAACTTGTAATGAGTAACAAAGGTGTGAGGAGATCCCCAAGTAGCCGCAGCACAAATATTATCCATAGACAATCTGGCCAGATAGGCTGTAAATGTAGTTACAGACCGAGTAGAGTGAGCCTTCACCCGGAACGGTAAATCTTTACCCCCTGAGGAATAAATGAAAGAAATACAACTGGAGATCCACCTGGACAGTGTGACTTTGGAGACAGGAGACCCAATTCTGTTTTCCGAAAAGGAAATAAACAACTGATCAGATTTTATGAGGTCTTTCGTTCTGTGCAGATAAAAACGTAATTGTCTGGGGTACATCCAATTGATGAAATTTGAATTCTGCCTTGTTTGAGAACTGGGGAAAAAACACTGGCAACTCAATAGATTGATTAAGATTACTGACTTGACGGCACTTTGGGAAGAAAGAAGGGGTTAAGTCTGAGAGAAACCCTGTCCTTATGAAAAATCAAATAAGGGGGTTTGATTGATAAAGCCTGACGCTCCAAAACGCGTCTGGTTGACGTGATGGCTACTAAAAAGACAAGTCTTCCAAGTTAAGAATTTTAAATCACAAGTGGCTGCAGGCTCAAAGGGGGGTGAAGTAAGAGCCTGTAAAACAAAGTTTAAAACCCAAGGCATGACAGGTTCCGATACCAGAGGACGAAGTGCCCTTCAGAAAAGTCTTACAGAGTCTATGTGCCATCAGGCTAGGCTCGTCTGCGACATGAAAGGTAGAAATCGCCACCAATTGGACTTTAATGGTTGCGGCCGCTGAACCCTGGTTAGAGAGCATAGACAAGAACTCCAATACAGACGGAATTGGAGCTGTGTAAGGGTCAATCTTTTTGGAATGCGCCCAGATTGAAAACCTCTTCCATTTACTGTAATAAATCATCCTGGTTGAGGGCTTATGAGGGGAAAATAAAATATGAACCACCTCCGGTAAGAAATGATGAAGCCTAACTAATGACAGAAGTGGAGTAGCCAGGCTGTCAACCGGAGGGTCCGACAAGAGAGATGGAGCTGCCCTGACATGTGTGTGTCAGTAAGTCTAATTGTGGGTCCAGAATCCAAGGAGCATCCATGAGATAGGGATGAAGAAAGGGAAACCAAATTTGACGAGGCCAGTGTGGGGCAATCAGAATCATTCTGCTTCCCAAGGATTGTGCTTTCTGAATTACCTTTGACAGCAAGGGGACTGGAGGGAAGACGTATAGTAGACCGGAGGACCAATCGTGGACTAGAGCGTCCCTGGGTGACTCCCTTTGAGGGGGTATCAACGTGAAGTAGCTGTTGCATTTGATATTGAGGGGGCTGGCAAAAAGGTCGCAGCAAGGCTGACCCCACCTGTGGAAGATCTGTACCGCAACTTGACTGTTCAGGGATCACTTTGTAAGGCATCAGAATAGCTCTGCTTAGCCCGTCTGCGATCACATTGGACTTCCCCGGAATGTGCGTTGCCACCAGAAAACGTTGGGAAGACACTGCCCACTGCCACACTTGCATGGCCTCTCTGCAAAGGGGATAAGACTTGGTTCCTCCCTGCTTGTTCAGATACCACACCACTGACATATTGTCTGAATGGATTGCAATAGCCCCGAGAGGGAGAAAACTCTGAAGTGCTTGCAATGCTAGTAGCACAGCTCTCATCTCCAGGACATTGATATGCAGATGCATGTCGTGCTCTTGCCACGTGCCTTGGACTGTCCTGCCTAGATAATCCCCCCCCTCACACACACACAATCTGGGAGGCATCCGTGGTCACCGTGACAATCGGGGGCGCAGGAACGAAGGGCTTTCCTGCATTCAGGTTGTCGGTGCGAAGACACCAACTGAGATCCTGTTTGCACCTGTCTGAGTAGAATAGGATGAGAAAGTGGAAGACGTTGAAGAGACCACTGGGCAAAGAGAAGCCACTGAAGGAGTCTCATATGTAGCCTTGCCAGAGGGACTAACAATAGTCACAGCCATTGTCCCCAATAGTTGGAGGACCCATCTTGCCTTCGCTCTTCTCAGAGGGAGCAAGGTGTGAACTTGTTGTCGTAGGACTCTGATTCTTTCCTGTGGTAGAAACGCCCGCATGAGGACGGTGTCTAGTTCTGCGCCTATAAAAGTGACACGCTGTGAGGGCAACAAGGCAGATCTTTCCCAGTTCAATGTGATGCCCACCTGTTGACATAGGTTGATAGTAGCGTCCCTGGTATGAATTAGTAGATGCCTGGTGGTAGAAGTAAGGAGCCAGTCGTCCAGATATGGAAACACTTAGAATCCTTGACGTCTCAAGTGAGCAGTCACCACTGCCATGCATTTGGTAAACACCCTGGGGGCTGTGGTGAGACCAAAGGGCAGGGCTCGAAACTGAAAATGACTGGCTCCCAGCCGGAAGCATAGGTGACTTCTGGATGCCCTGTCCATCTTTATGTGGCAGTAAGCATCCTTGAGGTCGATGGAGCATACCCACACTACTTTTCCCAACAATGGAAGGATATACTGCAATATGACCATTTGGAACTTGGACTTTTGCACGTGGGTGTTCAGCTGGCTTAGATCCAATATGGGTCTCAGGTCCCCTGTCCTTTTCGGCACCAAAAAGAATCTGGAGTAAGTCCCTAATCCGATCTGGTCTGAGGGGACATCTTGGAAGGCTCCTTTTTGTAGCAGCTTTGAAACATCTGAAGCTGCGTAATCCCTTTGACTGTGTGGAACATCTGGGATTTTCTTGATAGGGGGGATCTGACAAGAAGGGGATGACATATCCTCCGGAAATTATTTGTAGAACCCACTGGTCCTGGGTGATGTCTTGCCAGGCCTCCAGGTACAATGAGATTCGACCCCCGACGGGCTCCGGAAATGCCAGTCGGCCCTCCCATCAGGAGTGGCGGTAGGGAGAACCATGAAAGGAATCTCGGTCTCCCGAGTTGCGGGGGCCTCCTCTGCCCCTAGGGCGGCATCTCCTTGAATAACCACCCCCTCCCCTGCCTCTGGAGGGGGGCTCACCTTGTGCACCGGGAAAAAAAAACTTGATTTCTTGAACCACATTTTGCCACCCCTCTGGGCCTTGGGATAAGGCCTAGAGGGAAGGGAAAAATGGACTCCTAAGGCAGACAGAGTTTTCCCCTCCTACTCACACCTGGTGAGGGTGTCTTTCACCTTGGTTCCGAACAAAGAAGAACCATCGAAAGGGGCGTCGGTGAATGAAGACTTGAAGGCCTCCGCAAAATGACAAAGGCGCATCCAGGCCCGTCGCCGAAGATCAACTCCTGAACTTGCTGCCCTACTTGCTCCTTCGTCTGCATATGAAATCAGCCTCATGGAGGAGTTCACAATGGAACTGAGGGTAGACATCTGAGTGTTAACCGTATGGGCCACCGCCTCAGAAACGTTACCCATGAGAGTATCTCCAAGCTCCTTGAGGAGATCTCTCTGGAGTCGTGTAAAGTGGGATAAATAATTCAGTGACCGTAAGGTAAAGGTCGCTGTAGAAAAGGTACGCTTCCCGTACCGGTCCCATGGTCCTAGACTCCTTGTTTGGGGGATGGACGGTGGAAGAAGCCTCGGCTAATTCCTTTTGAGTGGCAGCTGCCACCACCATGGCATCCAACAGGGAATCCCTTGGACAGAAATTCCTCATCAGAAAGAGCAGACAAATTTATTGGGTCTCCTGGGGACTGGTTCCACAGAGTCAGGTGTTTCACACACCCTTCAACAAACCAAATCCAGAAGCTCGAAGGGTGGAGATACCCAGGAGGCGGAGGGCTGAGCACCAAAGGCCATCAGGAAGACTGACTCCTCTTTGGAGGGGGCTTTGGATGGCCAGTCACCTCTGTTTCAAAATCTCTAGGATGTCAGAGAAAGAAACATCCTCCGAGGATGACTTGGGGGACCCCTCCGATTCCTCGAGGTTGGTGTCTGATGTGAGAGACTCATCTTGGGAATCTATGTGCTTCCTCTTGCACGTCGTCTTTCTGGGTGTCTCCTCAGGCAAAGGTTCTGAAGGGCCCTCAGAAAAGTGTGGACCACTCATGGGGGGACCCTGAGGCCTTGGGGTTCCACTGTCTACAGATAAGATGGCGGTCAGAGACCTGCACCAGTGTAGTAGGGGACAGTGACTAACCCACATGATGCCGTTGACGACCTGGCTAGCGCACTCTGTATGTCCTCGAAGGCTGCCCACCCCAGAGTCTGACAAACGACCAGCCTCTGAAGCCACGACAGGAATCAAACTTCCCCTAGCCGAAGCACTGAGAGGGAGACTAGGAACAGAGGGGTGTCCCGAAGCCTCTCCCTCGGGTCCGACCGAAGAAGCCTGAGTCCTGAATCTCGTGGACGGCGCCGACTGGGTCGGAGCTGTCGTCGGCACCGATAAGCCAGGAGGGGCTGTCGGAACAGACTTAGGGACATCACACCGAGCAGAGAACTCCGGCTCCGAAATCCGAGGTGCACTCTGAGGAGGAAGTATCGAAGCAGGTTGAAGGATGGGCTCCGGAGCCAACTGGGTTGGAGCCAAGAACAATTTTGCCAAAACCGGTGACTAAAGGAGTCTCTGCACCACTCTACCGACGTCCACATCTGATAAGGTCCTGGAGGATTTAGAGGATAGAAAAGGAGATTGAGACCTGCGAGGAGGTGATACTGGCCTAATGCTAGGCGATCGGCTTCGAGTAGGTTCAAAGACGATTGGAGTCGACGCAGGTTCCATTACAACCGACACTTCCTGCGGCCCCGAGGACAATGGAGCCGAGGATGTCAAAGCAAACCGCTATTTTCTCCGGTGGCTCCAAGGAGACTGAAGGAGCCGGAGATCTCTTTTTAGATTTAGAAGATTTTGCCTTAGAGCTGGAAGCAGTTTCCAGACGCTCCTCGAAGGAGGGTTTGAGAAGTCCCTTCAAAATCAACTTATTCTTCCTTTCCTGAAGAACTCTCGGACTAAAAGCATGACAAACTGCACGACTCCTGGAGATGGACTGCTCCCAGACAATACACACAGACCGAATGTCCATCAGTAATGGACATTTTATAACTGCACCTAGAGCATTTCATGAAGACCGAGGGCTTGTGCTCCTTAGTATCTTTGGACATAAGTTAACCAACAACCAAAGACAAGTAATCACAGAATAAAGGACCAACGGTCAGTCACAAGGCAGGAAAAAACTACCACTAACAAACTTCAAGATCTCTAATTTAAACTATCCTTAAACACAACACGGAGGGGGGAGGGGAATAAAACCTCTAATTTAAACGGTTTAAGACCCGGTAAAGTCTATAACACAAGGAAAGCAAGGGGACAGACTAGGTCCTCTAACTGAAACGGGCCTAGCTCGTTGGAAACAGCTAGTGGGATACCACAGAGAAATGATCAAACACACAACCTTTCCACAATACAAGAACAGAAAACCTAATAGCTATTAAAATAGCTTTTTGTTTGCAATAAATTCTCTAATAATGAAGAAAGAGGTACTTAGCCACAGCCAAGAGCGAGACCACATCCGAGCTACATGAGCGGCAAACAAGATCTGGGAAAAGAGAGCAGTGCAGCATGGGATACCATCTTAGCCCAGCTAATAGAAAGACTTTGAGCTAGAAAAGTTGGCCGAGTCGGAGCAGACGTTCGGCTCCGAACCCGCGGGTAAGAAACTAGGTGAGATTGGACTACGTAACATCCTAAGTTGCTTATACACATCCAGGGTGTGCAACTCCTCCTCACTAGAATTCTGTGGAGAAGGAAAGGTAGGTAAATGAATGGATTGGTTGAGTGGCAATTCGCTGACTACCTTGGGCATAAAAGAAGGGTTGGTATGCAAGGACACCCTGTCTTTATGAAAAACAAAAAAGGGAAAAGAGGCCATTATGGCCTGGAGCTCAGACATGCATCTGGCTGAAGTGATAGCTAGTAAAAGTATAGTTTCCCAGGAGCAATATTGCAGGGATGCTAATGAAGCTATCTCAAAAGGGGGGGGGGGTCAACTTTTCTAGCACAAAATTAAGATCTCAGGGAGGAGGGACAGGTTTCCTGGGAGGTCTAATGTGAAGGATGCCTTTAAGAAACTATTTAGCCTCAAATCTGCTAGCTAGCTGGGGAATAGAGGCAGACAGGCAGAAATAGCTGACATGGGCCTTCACTGAAGAGTAGGCCAAGCCAGCAGTGAGAAATTCACACAAACAGGATAGAAACAAACAGGACTTCTGCTGATGGTGGATATTGGTGTGATGATGTAAGGTATTGCCAGCTATGCCAGGAGAAGTAAGGCAGTGTATGTGTAACATATACCAGCATAGTTAGCTGAATTTTTGTAAAGAATTAAATATCATTTGTATATCAAACTGATTTGTACAGGTGTTTGTGCTGAAAATTTATTTGTAAAGCTGGTTGTGTTAAAAATGTACCAACAGATGTTCCTGCTGAACAGAAAAGAAATACACCTGTATTTCATGGCTGTAATGAAGCTGTTGAAATGAATATATTGTAACAGAGGATACTGGAAGAGAAGAGGTTAATTCTCTTTCTAGCTAACTTTAAAAATAGTCTGAAATTAAATTACCTGGTTTAGGCCATAAAGATTGCATCTTACAGTTCTGATTGCAGCCAGAGACAAGATGTCTCAGAAAACTAGGACTAGGAATCTTGCGGTACTGTCCTTAGGGGTGAACTACTTGCTACACTGGAAAGGTGCAATTTTTTGAAATGGTTTTATAACTTTCAGATGCAGTAACACATTAGCAAAGCCGTGTGTGCGTGAGACTGTGTGCACATTACGACACACCTGCTAGATTCTGGTTAAGTTTCTAGTAAAGGGGTATTGTGGGAACCAGAGTCAGACGACCAGATGTATGTGAAGTCATTCTGTAAAGACAGCACTGAAATGATGTTTTAATACTAGATGAGACAGAAATCTCAGAGTAATCTGTTTTTGAACTCACCCACTTCATCTTGCCTGTAAGTAATCAGGGAATAGTAATTCTTTAGATCAGTCAGAAAACTATAGTGAGATTAATCAGGTACTATTTTTCTGTATCTGTGTGATTTTACGATTTCCTGCGACTGAAACTCTGGTGCTTACTATAAATAAATATTTAGCCTTTTCATATTTTATTTATTATTACATATGTTTGAACTTTTCATTGTAGCTGGTCTTTTAAAGAATATTTTAACCTCAGAGTACTTATATTTGGTGACACTGTGGCTGCTCCTGAAAGGCTTGGTGCATTGGTGAAACATTACAATTTACATTAGTATTAATTTTACTCTGTATAATTGGGTACCCTTGTAACAGCCTTACAGTAGCTGTCTTTGGAATGCTCTGGTGGCAGAACCTCACCTTGTACCCTAGGCAGAAGGGGGCTAAGCTGATAAATCTGTGCCAACCCTTCCCAGGATGGTGTGTGTGTGCCTCTGTTGTGTGTGAGAGAAAACCAAAGCTCAAATAGTGTGCGCGCCAGCAACTTGGAGCACTGGTTTCAGAGAGAGGGTGGTGGAGGTCGTGGCTTAGAACACTCAGCTGAGGACTCAAGTCTACAACTCTGTAGTGGGAAAGCCTTATTGATGGCCTGGAAAGAGACAGGAAAACCCAGTCTCTGGACTGTGTGTGTTTCCCTGTGTGCTCTTAAGGGAAATTGTGATTGATGCAGACAGCTGCATCTGGAAATATGGTGTCAGTGGTGACTAATGAAGCTCCTTAATTACTGGCCCAGAGGAGGGGGAGTCAAATCTAGTTTCGTGACAAAGTGAAAATCTCTTCCACTTGGATAGATAAGATTTTTCTGGTACTGGATCTCCTGGCTTCCTACAAGACCCTTAGCATGTCCACAGAGAACAGGTGTCTAAAAAGGAATTAAAATCCTATCATTACCAGAGTCAGCTGGAGGAGAGACAAGTGGGGATGGATGAGAGTTCCTTTGTCTTGTGTGAGAAGGTCCACCCTGTCAAGTAACTTGTGGTGATTGCCCTTGGCTAAGTGAAAGAAGAGGGAACCAATGCTGTCTTGACCAGAAGGGAAGTCACCAATGAGAGTGGTGGTTTGTACTGCTGAAATGTGAACAGGACTTTTGGAATGATCTGAAGGGAGAGGGAATGCATGCAGCAACATCCCCTTCCAAGAGAACGAAAGGGCATCCACCTTCCAGACCAGAAGGTGATGGACTGTGGCACAAAACTGTGGAAGTTGTCTATTCATGGGGTAGACAAAGAGATCTACTTGAGATATACACCACTTGCGGACAATGTCCAGAAACATATCCCTCTGAAGCATCCATTCATGGGACTGAGTTAGGGACCTGCTGAAGATGTCTGCCACACAATTTTGGTTGGATGGGATGTACACTGGCTGGGGCATCGCCTGATATTGGACTGCCAGCCTGCATAGTAGGTAGGATTTGGTTCCCCCTGCTAGTGCACATACCAGAGGGCCATTATATTGTCTGAACAGTTTTAAAGATTTTAAAGATCCTAGGGGAAGAAAAAATAATTAAATAAAAAAAAAAAAAAAAAGAGGAGGAAAGGTCTGAATGGCTAGCAGCAGTGCCCTCATTTCCCTTACACTGATGTGTTCCCTTTGTTGAGAGGGGAATCACACTCCTTGAGCTTTCAAGTTTCTGAAAGCTGCCCCCTACCCTACATCCGAACAATCTGTGAACAACTCCTGGACTGTTGGTTTGGGATGCAAGAGGAGTCCTGGGTTGAGGGGCACTTGTTGGATCCACCATTCTAGTTCCCTCTTCAGACACGGGATGAGAGGAATAGAAAAATGTGTAGAAGGTGTAAATGCTGCATCCAAACTGACTTTAGGAACCACTGGAGTTCTCATGTGAAGTTTTGCCAAAGGTAGCACTGGATGCCACGAAACCCAAAACCCTGAGGAACTCTGGCTGAAATGTGGTGAAGAGGTTGAAGGTTTCTGAAGTAGGATGTGAGGTCCTGTGCCTTCTGAGAAGGGCGAGAGAGACTCTCATGAGGTCTGTCTGAATCCTGCACCCCAGGAAGATGCAATCCTGAGAGGGGAAGAGAACAGATTTTTTGTAGTTTATGGTGAATCCCAGATGTTGTACAAGATAAACGGCAAAAATAATGTTTTGCTCTAGGGTCTCTGGAAAGGTTGCCCATAAAGAGGAAATTGTCCAGTGAAAATGTGGATGGTCTGAAGCCTGCAGTAGGCAATCACAGGGGCTAGACATTTTGTAAATACCCTTGGTGCGGTAGAAAGCCAAAATAGCAAAATGGCAGGAAGCTACAGAGAAATGTAAAAGCTTCCTGCAGTTGGGGTACATGGGAATGTGTAGGTATGCATCTTTGATATCCAAGGAGGCCAAGAAGGCTTGCGGCAGAGTAAGAGGGAACAAGGTATGAAGAGTTAACATACAGAAGGTGGGTACCCTTCAGAAAGGTGTTGAGATGAGACAGATCCAAGACAGGCTTCCAAGGACCACTCTTTCTGGCCATGAGGAACATTCTGGAGTAGAAACCTCTTCCTTTGTGGTCTCAAGGAACTTCTGGAATGGCTTCTTGTCTCCATAGGTCTAGAAGTACCTCCGGAAAGAATGGTAGCTGTTCATTTGGTGGTTGAGGAGTGCCTTTGAAGGTGGCAGGGAACCCCACACCAAAAAGCATCCTTTTTGAATGGCAGAGAACCCAGGAGTCTTGAGTCATGCTTTCCCAGAATGGCAGAGACAAAAAGGTGATGGGAAAGTGGAATGTGAGTGAGGTGGTTTGGCAGTCAGACGGAACCAGGCTGGTCTGGAAAGGGCCCCTTCTGAACCAGAATTGCAGGGGCAGCCCTAAACTGCTGTGGCTTCCTACCATCCTTTTTTGTTTTAGGTGTCAGTGGGCAGGAGTGCCTATGTAACAAAAGCAGTTTTTGCTGGGTAATTTTGCTGAAATTTAGGCACCGGAGAGACAAAGATAGGTTTCAATTCTTGCAATTCCTTACCCTTTTTTCTGCAGAGATTTAAATAAATTAGGAGCTGCAGGGCCAAACAAAGCAGAGTTGTCCAAAGGGGAATCCATGAGCTTAGGTTTAATGTCCTCTGGTAAAGGCTGGAGTCTTAACCAGAAGAATCTCCTTAAGACACAGCCAAAAGCAGCTACCCTGGCAGAGGTCTCTGCAGCACCATAGCTGCATCTGAAGGCGTGGCGGGTTACCTGTGGGGAGGCTCCAAATTAAGGATGCAGCCAAGGTTTTATTCTTCGAGTCAGGCAAATCTGAAATGACCTGGGAGTTTTGGGACAGAATCTCTAGGGCAAATATGGACATATGTGTTTGGTAATTAATGTCTCTAAATGACAAGGTGGCTGAAGTATACACTTTTATCCCCAGCCTTCCCAGGATCCTGCTGTCATTATCTGAGAGAATGAGATAGGTTGAAAAGCAGTAAACTGTGTGGTTTGTCTGAAGCCACTGAAATAACAGATGGGTCTTTTGAAGGACATTTAAACAGGAACTTACAGTCCTCGGGACCATGCAAAAAAAAAAATCAGTCAGGCTTCTTATGTGGAGGAGGCTGGGCCTCAGAGGCGAAGGCATCTAGGAAAGTAGGTAACAGGGGAGGAAAAGCTGAAGAGCTAGGCGATTCCACCTGCAGAAGGTCATAGTACCTCTTCTGTACTTCAGATACCAGTGTGCTATCCCATTTGAAATGATCTCTCATTTTGACTAGGGTCTAACCAAAAGAGAGAGTTCTTCCATAGGTGAGTCAGTTTTACTGGAGTTGTCCTCCAGGAAGCATAGTCTAGAATGGATGGGATCTGTGAGGAATACACCAGAGAATCCACTTATGACTATGCTTCTTCATCTGAAGAAACCTCTTCCCTACCTTATGTGGAGATGCTGTGCAGGGTGGTGTAGGGACTGAAACACCTGAGAGGGGCTTGAGGGCCATAACAGCCTTGAAAAGACCTTGGGTGAATTGCTCCCAATCACCATGAGGTTCCTTTGGAGGGGACAAATGTTTTGTTTTATGCTTCTTTTGATGCAGGTCTGCCCTATGCAATATGTTGGAGGGCTGGATGTAGGTCTACATTCAATAATATCAGAGTGAATTTCCTCCCTTACCAGGATCTAAGCTCTCTCTTTAAGGCCTTTGGTTATTAAGCGCCTCAGTTCCCACTGTACATCTGAGAAGGATGCCTGCTCAGCCTCTGAGGATGTGTCTATGGTTGGATACAAGGGGACCTCAACATTGGGCTTGGCCTGTAATCTGGAACTAGGAATCGGACGCATCTCAGGGCATTGTTTTTCTGGCCTTCCGCTTAGCGACCGACTCTACATTGGGCCCCGAGGAACCCTCCACTGCACTTTTAGCTAGAAACTTTAACTGCTAAGTAAATGGTTAAGGAGGAAAGTTTACTTCTTAGGGTATTGGACACAAAGGCCTGGCAAATGGGGCAGGATTTGTGGTTGTGGGTAGGCCTTACGCAGAACAAACACTGAAGATGGCTCTCCAAGTGGAATTTGTCTTCCACACTGGCATTTGCCTTTTTTGGATGACATGAACCCTCCCACAAAACAAGAGTGAAAAAAAAAACAAGATTTCCCCAACAGGGCATTTATCTGAGAATTTGCTTAAAAACAGCTGATGGCTCGAAGAGCAGACAAATGTTCAAAGGTGGCATTTGGACTAGCAGCAGAGAAGTTCCGAGGTAGATGAATGAGTATGTCACTTTTATGGCCAACATACAAGAACAGCCTACATGCAATGTACCACGCATCCTACGGTAGTGAAACACTTTCGTATACTGGCCGACATCTAGTTACCTATGGTGGCGAACTCCCTCATGTTAAGAATACTGCAACAGACTAATAGAAGGACATCTATATATACCAGTGACAATTAGGTAGGGGGATTGAGGGAGGGATGGTTGACACAGATTAAGACCGCACAGATCTAGCATTATGGTTAAGCACACAACTTTTGGATCAGATATGTTCTCTTCCATCCACGTCAACTGTGAGAGTCGTCGGCCAGACTAAGTGGGTGGTGCTAGGACAGAAAATATTCTACACAATGGTAGAGCCAAAAGAAGCCCTTGACAAAGATGAATGCCAAGCTTGTAATGAGACACAAAGGTATGACAGTTTGACCAGGCAGCCGCTGAGCACTGATCACCCACAGAAACATGACTGAAAAAGGCCGTTGAGGCAGACATTGCCCTAGAAGAATAAGCTTTTGGTTTGGAAAGAAGAATAAACCAATAACAGTGCAGACAAAGGATATGCACAGTAACTCATCTGCCAGTTTGACTTTAACTCCTTTACTAAGCATAGCCCTGGAGGACACACAGAGCTGGTCTGAATTTTTGAAGTCTGATCCTAACCAAATAAAATCGCAACTGCTGATGCAGGTCCAGACAAAGAATGCATTCTCCCTTACTACTGAAATCTGGAAAGAAAAAGTACAGTTTTGTACCTACCATAAATGTAGATGTTCGAAGATCCACATTGCTGCAGTCCTTACATATGGGTAGTCCGCTGTCCTCGGTCGGCCCGAATATCAAAGTATTAGGCTGACGTCGGTCAAGGCGCTTAAGACTGACATCAGGACGTCAGGGTACAAATGCGCATGACCGACGTCATATCCTCAGTCTTTTCTTGCCCCAGATGTCAGAAGACCCTAAAAAGAAAGGTCCAAACCAAAAGACAGCAAAAAACAACCAACCACCCTAGCACTAATCATATGTACAATATTCACAACCCAAACCACACAACCGCCTCTAACTACAGAGGGGAAGGAGGGAGGGTAAATTGGACTGCAGCAATGTGGATCTTCGAACATCTACATTTATGGTAGGTACAAAACTGTACTATGTTCTTCATCTCACATTGCTGCAGTCCTTACATATGGGTAGAATCCCAAAGCAGAGGTAAGGGAGGATGGCAAAACTATAAAGCATTAGGAGCTGCCAAAATGCCCTGTAAAATTGCTGTGGCAAAACCAGCCCTAGATTTAGAGTAAAGTGGAAGGTGGTAATGCTTAGAGAAAGTATGCACTGAACTCCAAGTAGCTGCCTCCAAAATATCTTTAGTTGCCACCCCTTAAAAAGCTGTAGAAGTGGCAGTAGCCCTAGTGGAATGAGGCCTAATCCCAGCTGGAATCTCCTTACCATGATGGGAATAACAGAAAGCAATACAAAACCCAATCCACTTAGAAATAGTTTGTTTTGACACAGGCTTGCCCTGAGAACCCAAAGCAAATGAAACAAATAACTGCTGAGACTGCCTGAACCCTTTAGTTCTGCTCAAATAATATCGCAACTGCCTGTGTATATCCAAAGTGTGCAAAATCTTTTCCCCTTTATTTTGGGGTTTGCATAAAAAGTAGGCAAATGAATAGTTTGGTTTAAAGCCACACTAGAAACCACTTTAGGCATAAAGGAAGGATTAATACGCAAAGATACCCTATCCTTATGGAAAATTAAGAAAGGCTCAACCGCCATAAGGGCCTGTAATTCAGAAACCCTTCTCGCAGAGGTAATGGCCAACAAAAAAGCAGTCTTCCAAGATAAATATTTCAACTCGGCAGTAGCTGCAGGCTCAAAAGGTTGTAGAGTGAGTTTCTCCAACACAAAATTGAGATCCCAAGCAGGAGTAGGAGCTCTACGTGGGGTCTTATATTCTTTGCCCCTCTAAGGAATTGCTTAAACAAAGGATGAGAAAACAATGGTGGGTCACAGTCATAGTGAGCAGAAATTGCTGCAGCATGACCCTTAATAGAAGAGAAGGACAAACCTTTGTCCAGTAACTCAGTAAGATATTGAAGAGCCACACTTAAATTAGGCTTAGAAACATCAAATTCCTTTGCTGTACTCCAAAATAAAAATCTCTTCCATTTATCTGCGTACACTTTCCTTGTACTAGGCCTTCTGGCCTCCAAAATAACCTTCAAAACTTGCTGTGGAAGCTGAGACCCTCCAGGGTTTAAAACAGAATATGCCAGGCTGTTAGATGTAGAGAGTGAAGTTTGACATTGAGTAAATGACTGTTCTCCTGAGACAGCAGGTGTGGAATCGAAGGCAAAGGCCATGGAGGCTCCCGTACCAGACTTCTCAGTAATGGGTACCAGTGCTGTCGAGGCCAATCTAGAGCTATTAAAATCATCTTTGGCTTGTCCTGACTGACCTTCAGGAGTACCTTTGGGAGGAGAGGCAGAGGTGGAAAGGCATACACATGAAGATTGCTCCAATTGAATGAAAGAGCATCCACTTTCCAAGCTGTGGGATGAAACCTTTTTGTGCAAAACTTTGGCAGCTGGTAGTTCAGTGGAGAAGCGAACAGATCTATGTCTGGAGTTCCCCATAACACTGTCAATTTCTGAAATACATGAGGATCCAATTTCCACTCGTGGGGATCCATAATTTGTCTGCTCAACACATCTGCTAAGGAGTTCTGTGCTCCTGGCAGAAACCTTGCCTGAAGATTCAGCTGTAAACTGAGAGCAGTCTCCCACAAAATCATTGCTTGTCTGCATAGAGGATAAGAATGCGTTCCCCCTTGCTTGTTGATGTACCACATGACAGTTGTGTTGTCTGTTAGAACCAAAACCTGCCCTGGAAGAAGTAAATCCTTGAAAGCTATTAATGCAAATTGGACTGCTAACATCTCCTTCAAGTTGATACGTAGATGTTGAAGTCTGGCAGGCCACGTGTCTTGTACCCACTTTCCATTTAGATGAGCTCCCCAAGCTTTGTCTGAGGCATCTGTCGTTAGAATCTGACTCACCTCTGGTCGGGTCACAGAGAGTCCCTTGTTTAGGTGACATTCCTGAGCCCACCATAAAAACTCCTTTTGAATGCAAGGTATTATCTGAATGACAGTGTCCATATCTTGGCAGTGCTGCGTCCATACATTTTTGAGATACCATTGTAGCTTCCTCATATGCAGTTTGGCATTGGGAAGCACCAGAATACAAGATGCCATGAACCCCAAGGCTTGAAGGACTGTCCTTGCAGTCAGCCTGGACTGATGAGACAATTGATGGAAGTAAAGAGAAAGATTCTTTTGTTTGTCCGGGGTCAAAAAGGCCATCTGGGATGCTGTATTCAGTCTCGCACCCAGAAAGCACATGTCCTGAGAGGGTACTAGACTGGACTTTATTTCGTTCACAGAATACCCCAGGCATCTTAGCACTGCTATCACATACTGTAAATGATGAAGAAGTTCGTCCTTTTCTTGGGCCAGAATCAGGCAATCGTCCAAATAAGGATAGATCTGTATTCCTCGTAGCCTGAAGAAAGCTATCACTGGAGCCAGAACTTTCGTGAACACTCTGGGCGCAGTAGATAAGCCAAAGGGCAATGCAGAGAACTGATAATGAGAAGTCCCAGCCAGCAGATACTTCCTGCAACTGAGCCTGATAGGAACATGAAGGTAAGCCTCCTTGAGATCCAGAGTCACCATCCAGTGATCTTTGCCCAGCAGAGGTAAAAGCTGTTGTAACGTCAACATTTTGAACTTGGGAATGTCCAGATATGTGTTGAGGATAGATAAATCCAAAATTGGTCTCCACGTGTTCCCCTTCTTTGGTACTAGGAACAGGCGAGAATAAAATCCTAGGCCCACTTCTGGTAGAGGGACCGGTTGTATGGCCCCTATTTGAAGTAGCAGAGAAATTTGTTTGTGAGCCTCTAGTCTTTGCTGAGGAGGAACGTCTGGCATGCCTTTGAAAGGAGGCAAGGTATGGAAATAAAACTTGTAACCTTGGTGTATGATATCCAATACCCATCTGTCTTGAGTAATCAAACTCCAATTTTCCTTGAAGAGTGCCAACCTTCCTCCCAAAGGTGCTGCCAGGCAAGAAGGATCTGGCAGCTGAAAAGGTAGGTCATTGGGCCTGTTTACGAAAGGACTGGCCCCTGCCCTCACCCGAAGATTGTGCAGGTGAACTCCCCGTTCTAGGTCTGAAGGAACTCTGAGCTCTGCCCCTACCACGTCTAGATCTACCCCTAGACTGAGAATCATAAGAAGGATACGTCCACCCCTTAAGCAGGCCAATTCCTACTAAACTTCGGAGGCTGAACTTGCAAAAAATCTTTAACAGCCTGCATAGACTTAGCCTTGTCTTCCATTTTCTTCAAGACTGACTCCACAGGTGAACCAAACACATCAGACTGTAAAGGAGCATCCAAAATCCTTGTCTTAACATGGTCAGACAAATTCTGATCCCTCAGCCAGGCGTGCCTGCGATGAACTGAACCAGTGGCAGCCACCCTAGACGAGGCCTGTACAGCATCAAAACCACATTGTAAAGAATGCTTACCCACCTGTTCAGAGACATGTACCAAATCTTGTAACTCTTTACACTCAATGCCTTCCGCCAGAGCATCTACCTTAGACTTCAATTGAGAAAGAAGATAGTTTTGATATTTCAACATGTGAAACTGGCAATTCAAAGCCCTCATAGCTAAGGTGGAAGAAGTATAGACTTTCTTTCCCCATCTATCCAAAGCTCTGGCCTCTTTATCTGGAGGAACCGGATTTTTTTACAACAGAGGCCTTGACACCCTTAGGTCCCTGACTAACAGTTTCTGGGTCCGCCCTAGGACTCTTATAAAGATATTTATGAGCCTCAGGCACCCTGTAATACCTATCCGGTTTAACAGGAGCAGGAGGCAAAGAATCAGGATTAAGTGAAGCCTCTGCAAACACATCTTCCACAACATCCAAAACAGGGGGTATAGCCAAGGGCCTATGCTGTGGTAAAAGCAAAAATTCCCTAAGCCTTTTCCTGGAATCAGAGAAGTCCTGACCTTCCCACTTAAAATGTTCCCTCATGGAATGAAGAGTCTCTGAAAAAGAAAAATCCTCTGGAGGAGAGGCAGAAGGAGTCGAATCATCTGCATCAGAATCAGAATAAGGAGAGTACTCCTGCAAGTCTTCAGCCAAAGACTCTGAAACATCCGAAGCCTGCTCAAAACTCCCCAACTCTGGCTCCACCCTAGGCCTCTTATCAGGAGGGGGCAAAGAACCTCTAATCAAAGTAATTAAATCTTCTGCCATTTTAAGCATGTGCTTCTTGGGCACAGACCCTGTTGAACTAGGAGTGACACCAACAGAAGCTAAACCTGGCCTGCCTCTGGGAGAAGCCTTGGAAACAGAAGGAGAGGGCCTAACCACCCTAGGAAGGGAGGGGAGTACAGTAACCTGAGAAGCCCCTTCAGCCTGACCTGCCTCCTGAGAGGCCACATCCTGCAATATCAAAGTCTCCCCCTGGGACTCCAGAGAAGCCTCCGTCGGAACCACCGGTTCCACTGACGCCTCTAAAGAACCGGCGTCCAGTACGGACAACTCTTCTTGCCTGGGTTTAGCCGCTTTGTCTTTGCGCTTCTTCGAAGCGGCCGGAGAATCTGACGGCATATTATAATTGTACCGCTTCCCAAAGACCAACCTAGCACAATCTAACCTTCGCTTAATAGTGCGCTTATTGAACCTAGCACAAAAGCGACACCAAACAACGTCGTGCTCAGGCCCCAAACAAGAAATACACAAAGAATGATAATCCCTATGCGGTATCTGCTTCCCACAAGAAATACAGTTATTCACTTTTTCTGACATCCGGTAAACCACTGAGGCAAGAAAAAACTAAAATATTCCCCAACGGGGTACTTAGCCAACTTTGACTCGGTCTGAAACTCCGAATTCGAAAAATTTCAGAACGCCAAACGGCACTTGCAACGCTGCTTCTGCATCGGACCATGCGGCAAAAAAGACTGAGGATATGACGTCGGTCATGCGCATTTGTACCCTGACGTCCTGATGTCAGTCTTAAGCGCCTTGACCGACGTCAGCCTAATACTTTGATATTCGGGCCGACCGAGGACAGCGGACTACCCATATGTAAGGACTGCAGCAATGTGAGATGAAGAACATCTGGCAAATGGACAGACTTGATTCAGATTTGACTCATAGGCCGCCTTAAGCAAAAGAGGCCATATTAGTCTGCAATGGAACACTGTCCTTATGAAAAATTAGTTAAAGGGGACTAAAGGACAAAGTCTGAAGTTCAAACACTCATTTAGTGGAGATTATTGCAATAAGAGAGGTTTCCATGACAAGAACCTTAAATACACAGTTTCAGGAGGCCCTTAGAGTGGCTTGGTTAAAGCTTGCAATAAACACCGACAGATCCCAAGGCATAATGGGATTCCTCCAAGGTAGTCTGAAAAGAAAGGTGCTTTTCAAAAAGGCTTTAGGAAACCTTAGGGAAAATATGGGAAAGATGGCCCTGACCAGCCTGGAAATTAGAAATGGCCACCAGCTGAACCTTAACAGAAGAGTAGCTAGGCCCTGACTGGAAAAGGTTAGGTAGAAAAATCCAAAATAGCATCTAAAGGTACAGAAAAGGGGTCCAGACCCTTCAAGATGGCACAAATACTCAATCTTCTCTACTTACTACCATAAACTTTCTTGGTGGAAAGCTTATGAAATGATGAAAGGATAGGTATCACTATCAGATAGCTTGAAATCTCTGGCCCTCAATGGAAGTGGAAGAACCAGTCTGTGAGATTTTAGAATCAAGTGAGACTGATCTGAAGGATGGGAAATTAGATCTGGAACTGGATCCAGAATCCAAGGAGGGTGCACAAGTTGAGGCCATAGACAATGGAACCAGACATGTATGAGCCAGAAGGGGACTATGAGAGTAATCACATGAGCCTTACAAAAAGCAGCTTTCTACACAAACATAATTATTAGAATAGTTTGAGAATAAGCATACAGGAATCCCCAGGGCCATGCATGTACTACAGCACCGCTCTGTGAAAGGGATCAAAGCAAAAGAAACTGCTGCACTTTGTGTTGTAGGGAATCACAAATAGGCTGCAGCAAGGCTGGCTTCAGCAGCTTTAAATATGTACACGTACTTATGGATTGAGGGATCACTCATGCTTAACTTGTCCACCAGAATTCTGGATTTCCCCAGGATGCACATTGCTATTAGAAAGCATTGACAGGACATCAACCATTACCACATCCTTACGGTCTCTCAACACAGGGGATAAGACTGAGCTGCTAATGTACCAGACCACTATCATGCTGTCTTTCGGAATCAGAATTACATCTCTAGGGAGGCAGCTGTGCAAAACCTGCAGTGCCAGGAAGACTGCTCTACCTCTAAATCATTAATGTGCACATGGGTCTTGGAATGGGATAAGGTACCTTGAACCATCACACCCCCCCCCCGTAATGCCCCCCACCCCTCCACCGCAGCAGGGAAGCCATCCATGGTTGCAGTGGCTGTGGCCTGGGGAAGAACAGACTGAGGAAATATGGTCGGATGTCATAATCCTTAAAATGTGATGGCAAATCTCCATAAGACATATGGGGAAAAGTATGGGATAAGTTATCTTAGACCACTGAACTGAAATAAGCAACTGCAGAACCCACACACAGTGCCTGGCCAAAAGTACAGTACAGTTGTGCAAGATCTTACCACAAGAGTAGATGTTCTAGTTTTCACTGCTGCAGTTTTCTTTACTCTTGAGATATCCTACTGAGGATAGCCTAACATCCAGCTAGCATACAAAAGCCTTTCACTTTTCAAGCATCATACGTCTCAAGTGTAAGGCATAAGGTACATACATGATGTACAGACTCCTAATCCTCAGAACTGAAGTGCCCCAGAAGAATGGGAGCAAACCCAGATAAACAACAATATATACATATATAGCCAGGAAAGAAATCAGAAGCAGATAAGGATGGAATGGGGACCCCTTGGCAATAGGAAGGGCAGCAGAAAACAATAGGGAGCAGGAGGGAGGGACGGAATACTGTAACAGTGAGAAAAAGAAGTTATGTCTTACCATAATGTTCCATCTGTATTGTTGATACTCGTTCAGTCATTACGCATGAGTATCTGTTCCGACCTCGGAACCGAGCCAGCCATTTTCCAAGCTCGCATCAGCTTCAAACTCTTGAGCTAAACTCTTACCCACAATCCCCCTCTCCCTGTTACCTCAGACTGAGTTTGCAAGTCAAAGAAGGTACAGGCTACCTCTGGTCAAATAACCTAAGAGAACCGGATGGTGAGCTCCACTAGAAACCACAGGAGGGGGAAGGAGGGAGGGTCGTAATGACTGAACGAGGATCAACAATACAGATGGAACGTTATGGTAAGACATAACTTCTTCATCTGATATTGTTAATCCTCATTCATTCCTTATGCATGGGACAGAGTCCCCAGCTACCTCTATTCCTGGGAGGCTATCATGGAAGGACATTCCTGAGCACCATAGAACTGAAAGATGCTCTTCCCCTGGAGGCCAAATCCAATTTGTAATGATTGATGAAGGTATGAGGCGCAGCCCAAGTTGTAGCTGCACAGATGTCATGTAAAGAAGCTCTGGCATGGAAGGCAGCAGAAGTTGCCACTGACCTTGTTGAATGAGCTTTCATGGTAGTAGGCAACGAAATATTGCGTTGTGTATAAATGAAGGTCACACAGTCCTTCAACCATCTAGCTAATGTGACCTTAGCAACAGCAGATCCTAATCTAGGTAAAGAAAAAGCCAAAAATAACTGGTCAGATTTATGAAAGGACCTAGTCCTGCTGCGGTGGTGGTGCTGAGGTAGCGTTGTCACCTCACAGTAAGACGTTGTCCTGTTCGATTCTCAGCTAGAGCGTCTGCTGTGTGGAGACATGCGTGAATGGGCGCACCTTCGTTGATGGTTGTGCGTCAGGGCCGGCAACTCGGCACGTAAAAAATATGCTGCCAGTCATTAGCGGACCGGAGTTCCGCTGTGGCAACCCCTAACTGGGAAAAGCCGAAAGACAACAACCACCACCTAGTCCTGTTTAAGTAAAAACAAATTTGCCTGTGGATATCTAGGGTATGTAGGCAATACTGTCCTCTGTTTGAATGATTGGGAAAGAAAACTGGCAATTCAATGGTTTGATTAATGGACATTTCAGAGTTTACTTTTGGCAGAAAAGATTGATTAGTTCTCAGAGACACGATCTCTATGAAAAATCAAGTATGGACTCTTGATACAAAGCTTGAAGTTCAGAAATACGTATGGCAGAAGTAATGGCAACCAAAAACAAGGTTTTCCATATGCTTGAGGTCGCAAGAAGACGCTGGTTTGAAAGGTGGCATTGTCAGAGCTTGTAGAACTAATGATAAATCCCATGGTTGAATAGGTTCTCTAAAAACGTGGCTTCAGATGATTCACACCTTTTATGAAGGTCCTGCACAATTTGTGGGACATAAGAGGAATCTTGGACACCCTCATGAAAATTAGAAATTGCAGCCAAATGAACACTAATGGTAGAGGCTGAAAGACCCGAATGGAAGAGGTCGGCCAGATAGTCTAGTATTATTGACACTGGTGCTGAGAAGGGATCTACTTGTTTATCTTTCAGCCAACAGGTAAATCTTTTCCACTTGCTCAGATAAGTAATTCTAGTGGAAGACTTATGAGATGCAATGAGAATGTCACGTACTGGTAAAGAAAGATCATTCCGCCTGGCAATCAAGAGAATTGGAGTAGCCAAGCCGTGAGCTTCAGGCTGTTCAAGTTGGGATGAATCAGGTTCTGTGGATGTGAGATCAACTCCGGGGTTGGATGGAGAATCCATGGTTGATCTAGTAGGTGAGGCCAAAAGAAGGGGAACCAAATCTGTCGAGGCCAATATGGTGCTATGAGGATCACCTTGCTCTTCAACCGACGGGCTTTCTTCAGAAACTGGGGAATGAGGGGAAAGGGTGGGAATGTGTAAAGAAGACCTGAGGGCCAATCGTGGACTAGTGTCCCTGGGTGACTGTCCCGGAGGGGGAATCGGGGCGAAGTAGTTGTTGCATTTGTAGTTGGTCGGGGATACAAAGAGGTCGCAGCAAGGATGGCCCCAGCGGTGGAAGATCTCCACTGCTATTAAGGGATTCAGGGACCACTCGTGAAGCTGAAGAATGCACCTGATGAGTCTGTCTGTCTGCTATCACGTTCGAACTCCCGGGAATGTGCATTGCTAGAAGAAAACGGTTGGTAGCCATCACCCATTGCCATATCCTCATGGCCTCTAGACAAAGGGGGTAAGATTTGGTTCCACCTTGCTTGCTGATGTACGAGACCACCGCCATGTTGTCCGATTGAATCGCAATTGTCCCAGACGGCAGCAGGGGATGGAATGCTTGCAACGCCAGAAGCACCACCCTCAGTTCTAGAACATTTATATGCCGATGGGCCTCCAGTTCAGATCAAGTGCCTTGGACTATCTGCCCCTGACATAGCCCCCCACCCCATCAGGGAGGCGTCCGTGGTCACTGTGGCCTTGGGTTGCTGGGGGGAGAAGGGGCAAGACCATTGTGACAGAATGTGTGTCATCCACCACTTAAATCCTGTTTGCACCTGTGAGTTACTCGAATCATGGCTGAGGGAGGATGCTGAAAGGGATACCATTGGGTGAGCAGTAGCCATTGTAGAAGTCTGATGTGAAACCTGGCCAGGGGGACAATGGTGACGGAGGCTGCCATGGAACCCAACAGTTGTAGAATCGAATGAGCTGTGGATCCCTCCTTTGAAAGGATTGGAATCAGTTGTTGCTTTATCGCGCTCTGAAATAGCAACTCTGCAGTTCTTTGCGTCCAAGATAACCCCTATGAATTCTGTCGACTGAGATGGGGTGAAATTGGATTTTTACCAGTTTATGGTTATGCCTAGCCTTTGTGCAGCGGCTTCTTCCAGTAGATGTCTGGTGGGGGCGGAAATGAGCCAGTCATCTAGGTATGGAAATACCTGGAATCCTTGAAGTCATAAGTGAGCTATGACAACTGCCATGCACTTTGTGAACACTCTGGGGGCTGTAGAGAGTCCGAAGGGCAGTACTCTGAACTGGTAGTGACTGGCTCCCGTACGGAAGCACAGAAATCTTCTTGATGGCCTGTCCACTTTTATGTGGTAGTATGCATCTTGAAGATCTATTGAGCAATTCCAATTGTCTTTTTCCAAAAGCGGGAGGATACTGTATTGTGACCATCCCGAATTTTTGTACTCTCACAAACTTGTTCAATACACTGAGATCCAAAATTGGTCTCCAGTCCCCGGTTTTCTTTGGCACCAGAAATAGTCTTGAGTAGAATCCAGATCCCATCTTGTCTGGAGGGACTATTTGGATGACTCTCTTTCTTAGCAGCTTTTCTCTCTCTAGTGCTGCTTCTTCCCTTTGACTGGGTGGAACGTCGGGAAGGTTTTCTGAAGGGACAGGACAAAGATCTAAGGGGATATGATAACCTCCGATTATAATCCTTTGTACACAAGAATTGGTGGCGATGGTTAGCCAGGCAGAAGGGTACAAGGAGAAACGTCCCCTAGAGGAAAAGGGGTTGGGCCGCTCTTCAGGAGCACTGGTAGGATTGGCCAGGGAAAGAATCCCTGGAAAAAGAAGTTATGTCCTTACCATAACGTTCCATGTGGAGTGTTCATCTCGCCTTGGTTATTACACACGGGTTCGGAGCCGATCCTCGGCTCCGTGCCGGCCGACTGCAAGCTCTGCATCGAGAAGAAGCTCGAGGACATCCAATACCCACAATCCCCCTCTGCCTTTACCTCAGATCTAGTTTGCAAGCAAACCAGACATAAAGCACTCACACATGCCAACTATATACATAAAAGTACATATATACAACATACCAAGAGTATGATAGTAACACTAATACTGCAACAGCAGAAGGAGAATACTCCAGACCAGGCACCAAATTGAGCGTTCTTCCTGAGGGTGGGAAGGGTGGGAGTGTAATAACCAAGCGAGATGAACACTCCACATGGAGCGTTATGGTAAGGACATAACTTCTTTATGTGAGAGTGTTCAATCTCGCCTTTGTTCTTACACATGGGTAGCGTCCCTAGCTCCATGATCCTGAGGAACTCAAGGGAGAACGTTCTTGAGCACAGTGGAACCAAAGGTTGCCCTATCCCTAGAAACCCTGTCCACTTTGTAATGAGAGATAAATGTATGTGGTTTAGCCCAAGTAGCAGCCGCACAAATAGTGTCTAAAGGTAAGCGAGCTGCGTGAGCCAAAGATGTAGAAACTGATCTGGTAGAATGTCCTCTGGGTTTTGCTGCTAATGTTTGGTCAGAAGCTTCATAAACATAAATGATACAGTCAGTTAGCCACTTAGAAAGAGTTCGTTTCGTAACTGCAAGACCCTTTCTGCTATCAGCAAAAGCTACAAATAGTTGATCAGATTTCCTGTGATCTTTCGTTCTATCCAAATAAAATCTGAGTTGTCTATGGACGTCTAGTTTGTGCAACATATACTCCAATTTATTAGAGTGGTCTTTAAAGAAGGTGGGTAATTCGATGGACTGATTAATATTACTAGAACAACAAACTTTGGGAAGAAAAGATGGATTAGTGCGTAGGGATACTCTGTCAGAATGAAAAATTAAATAAGGATGTTTGACCGATAGGGCCTGAAGCTCAGACACCCGTCTAGCAGATGTAATGGCCACTAGAAATAATGTTTTCCATGACAAAAATTTCAAAGTGCAACTTGAAGCTGGTTCAAAGGGTGGTAACATCAATTTAGAAAGCAATAAGTTTAAATTCCACGGTGATGTCGGACTTCTGACTGGTGGTCTGATGTGAAAAGAACCTTTTAAAAGGCTTTACAAAGTCTGTGAGCCATAATAGGCACCACTTTCTTCTACATGATAGTTAGAAATGGCAGCTAACTGTACTCTTAAAGTAGCAGAAGCTCCTTCATGAAATAATTCAGTCAAGAATTCTAAAACCTTGTTCAACGGAGCTGTAACAGGGTCCAACTGATGTGACTCCAGAAGACAAAAGCGTTTCCACTTACTGGTGTAAGTCTTAGTAGTGGAAACTTTATGAGAAGCTACTAAAATATCTTGAACCGCAGTAAGGGGAACCGACCTGGCTAGAAAGGGAAGCGGAGCAGCCAAGCTGCTAGATGGAGAGATTCTAGAGATGGGTGAGGAACTCCTGACGAGTGAGTCAGTAGATCTGGCTCTGGGTCCAGCATCCAAGGTCCCCGAATGCGGTGATGCAATAGAAAGGGAACCAAATTTGACGAGGCCAGAGCGGAGCAATGAGAATAATAGTCCTCTGAAGGTTGTTGGCTTTCTGTAGAAACTTTGCAATCAGGAAATGGAGGAAAAGCTTATAGGAGACCCGGGGCCAATCGTGCACCAGCGTCCCTGGGGACTTCCCTGGAGGGTAATAGGGCAAAGTAGCTCCTGCATTTGGCATTCATTGGAGACGCAAACAGATCGCAGGTAGGCTGGCCCCATTTGCGAAAAATCCTTCTGACTGTTTGAGGGACCACTCGTGAGGCAATAGTATTGCCCTGCTCAGCCTGTCGGCTATGACGTTGGATGACCCCGGGATGTGCGTTGCGATCAGAAAGCGACCGTGGACTCTGCCCATTGCCAAATTCTCATGGCCTCTCTGCATAGTTGGTAAGACCTGGTTCCCCCTTGCTTGTTTATGTACCAGACTACGGACATGTTGTCTGTCTGAACTGCAATGGTCCCTGGAGGAAGAAGGGGAGCAAAGTGTTGCAACGCCAAAACACTGCCCTCAACTCCAGAACATTGATGTGCAGATTGTACTCCAGATTGGTCCATTCGCCTTGGACTGTCTGTCCCTGAAAGATGCCCCCCCACCCTATCAGGGAAGCGTCTGTGGTTATCGTCGCTGACGGTGCGGGTAGCACAAATGGTCTTCCGCTGGATAGGTTGCAAGTCTGTAACCACCACATTAGGTGTGATTTGCATGTTTTCGTTATCAATATTTCGTGAGTCAGTGGAAGTTGTTGAAATGACCATTGTGCAAAGAGAAGCCATTGTAGCACTCTCATGTGCAGTCTTCCCAATGGTATCGCAATGAGAGAAGCTGCCATGAGACCCAAAACTTTCAGAACAATTTTTGCTGGGGACTTTCTGGACGACAGAAGAAGGAAATGTTGAATTGAAGTGCTACTATTCTTTCTGTAGGAAGTTTTAGAACTAACTGACGCGTATCTAATTCGCTCCTATGAATAAGATATGCTGTGATGGCTGTAACAACGATTTTTAAATTTACTGAGATGCCAAGGTGTGTACAAAGTTGTAGGGTGTAATCCCAGGCTTGTATCAGTTGACGCCTGGTGGTGGCAGACAGGAGCCAGTCGTCCAGATACGGAAACACCTGGAATCCTAGGTGCCTCAGATGAGACGCTACCACTGCCATGCATTTGGTGAAGACCCTGGGGCTGTGGTCAGACCAAAGGGCAGGGCTCGAAACTGATAGTGACTGGCTCCCAGCCGAAGCAAATGATCCCTGGACGCCCTGGCCATTTTGATGTGGTAGTATCGTCCTTCAGATCTATTGAGCACATCCAGTTGTCCTTCTTTAAGAATGGAAGGATCGATTGAGCGTGACCATCGGAACTTTTCCTTCTTGACAAAGGTGTTTAGATGACTTAGGTCCAGAATTGGCCTCCAGTCCCCTGTTTTCTTTGGAACTAAAAAGAACCTTGAGTAAGTTCCGAATCCTATTTGGTCCGCTGGGACTGGTTGGATGACTCTTTTTTCTAGCAGCTTTGAAATTTCTGTAGCTGCTGGCTCTCAGATGGGGTGGTACATCTGGAAGTTTTCTTTTGGAATGGGGGTGGATAGAAATGGGATTTTGTAACCTCTGGTAACAACGCTTTTTACCCAATTGTCTGAAGAAAGGTTTTGCCAGGCCTGAGGGTATAAAGCTAAGCGACCTGCGACTGCCTCCAGAGCAGGACAGTCGGGCCTCCTCTCAGGAGTGCTGAAAAGGTTTGCCAGGGAGGTTATCCCTGTCACCTTGGTTTTGCGGACCCCCTCTGCCGCCAGGGCGGCGTCTTCCACCTCTGCCCCCCCCCTCTGCCTCTAGAGGGGGCATCACCCTGTGTGTTTGGGAAAGATCCTTGGGGTTTTCGAAACCACATTTTCCCACCACGTTGCCCTTTGGGGTACGGTCTGGAAGGGGTGGAAAAACGGACTCCGACAGCAGAGTCTTTCCCTCCTGTTCACACCGGGTAAGGGTCTCCTTTACTTTAGGGCCAAAAAGTGTGGCTCCGTCAAATGGGGCGTTAGTAAAGGAAGACTTGAAGGCTTCATAAAATGAACATAAGCGCATCCAGGATTGCCTACGAAGAGCAATCGCTGAAGCCGCTGCCCTACTCGATCCTTCGGCTGCATAGGATATCAGCCTCATGGATGAGTTCACAATGGACGTAAGGGTGTTGAGATGCTGTAACTTTCTCTGAGACAGCGGCATTTGTAGCACCCTGGGGGGTATCTCCCAACCCTTTGACTAGATCCCTCTGTAAGCGGATAAAATGAGTGAAATAGTTCAGGAGCATGGAAAAAGCCGCTGAACTGAAAATGCGCTTCCCGTATCTGTCCATGGTCCTAGAATCTTTGTTAGGCGGATGGACAGATGAGGAAGACTCCGACATCTCCTTTTTCGTGGCCGCTGCCACCACCATGGCGTCTACTGGAACTCCTTTGGTGAGGTAAGCTTTGTCCTGTGGTGCCGTGATGTACTTATTCGGCTTCCTAGGGACTGGTTCCACCGTGTCAGGAGTCTCCCACGCCCTTCGAGCAATCAATTCCATTAACTCATCAAAGGGCGGAGTGAACCAGGAGGAGGAAGGACGGGCACCAAATGCCTTCAGCAAAACTGACTCATCCTCAGAAGGGGGGAGGGCTTGCAGTCACCTCTCTGTTTCAGGATCTCCAAGATGTCAGAAAGAGAGACATCCTCTGTAGGTGACTTAGGGGACCCTTCTGACTCATCTAAATCAGTATCAGATGTCAAGGATTCTTGTGGAGAATCCAAGTGTCTCCTCTTACACAGTCTTTTCCTAGGAACTTCTTCGTGGGGAGCATCCGAAGAAGCCTCCGAGGAAGAGGGGGCACCCTCCAGGGGTGGCTGAGACACTGGTGCCCGACGCTTGGACGTGGCCGTGGGTGCAGAGGAGGATAACGGTCCTTTGTGGGGAGGAGAAGCTGTACCTGCTGATGTGGTTGTCTGGGTAGACAATACCTTCCTCATGAGGTCGAAGGCCCCCGGGTCCCGAGTCGAGGTATCCCCCGGTTCCGAAGAAATGGGAAGAATCCCCGAAACAGGAGCCGAAGGCACCGACCCCGAGGATGGAACCGAATCGATCCGTGCCGAGGCCCCGAGAGGGAGCGTCGGAACCGAAACATCGGTCCGACTCTCGGTCCCGGAACCAAGGATGGATCTTCGGCCCCGAGACTCCGGTACCGGATCGGATGGAGTCGAGGTAAACGGTGCCGACCGAGAAAAGGACGGTTCTGGCACAGAGGGCTCCACAATCATCAGTTCAGCTTCTTCCGGCTCCGAAGACTGGATAGGTCTCGGAGGAGGAACAGATGGAGATAGTGGCAGGCCTTCAAGTCTCGACATCAACTGAGAGGAGACCGAGATAAGCTTGGATAGGGCCGTATGCTCCATCAGTTTCTGCACCACACGGTCCACGTCGGTGTCGGAAAGGGGCCTAGAAGAACGAGTCGAAGGGATCAAAGACGGAGCCGACCTCAACAGAGTCGGTGGAGGGAGCTCCGTCACCGGTTCCAAGACTCGAGGCTCGGAAACTGCCAACAGTTGAACACTCGGCCCAACTCTGCGGAACCGGTGATCTAACTAGCCCAGAAGAGCTCGGAGCCGATGACTTTGGCTCCGACGCCTTCGACCCCTTCGAAGACTTGGATGCCTGGTCTGAAGCATCCAGAGCCTCCTGGAAAGAGGGTTTCAACAATCCTCTATCCATCAGTTTCCTGCGCCTATCTGTCATGACCCTCCCACTAAAAGAGTGACAAATAGAGCAGTCCTCTTGTAAGTGGAGAGGGCCAAGACAGTAGACACAGGAACTGTGGTTGTCTGTGACCGACATCTTTTGGCCACACTGACAACGTTTGAAGCCAGATTTTATTTTCTCAGACATACTGACAAATGAGACAGTCCAGTCCAGTAAAAGTCAAATCCAGTAACAGTGTCAAATCCGGTAATAAAAAGTCCGTTTGATAATAGCTTAAAAAGCAAGACTACAACAAGTTTCTAGTCAAAAGTGTCAAATCCGGTGATAACTGCTTAAAAAGCAAGACTACAAGTTTCTAGTCACAAGTGTCCAAGTAGGGGTGGTAGGCCCCGAAAAACTCTATACCCGAAAGTTAACTAAGTTAAACTTATTCTAAGGTACCGAGAATTCCTAATCCACTCACACACCTAACTCTTATACTTTAAGTAACTAGATTGAAAGAAAATTTTTGAAATTTAAACAGAATAGATAAAAATCTTATCTGTAAAGCCTCGAGCTAGTCTCCAGCGATGCGTATGCAGCAGCGGCAAACTAGATCTGAGGTAAAGGCAGAGGGGGATTGTGGGTATTGGATGTCCTCGAGCTTCTTCTCGATGCAGAGCTTGCAGTCGGCCGGCACGGAGCCGAGGATCGGCTCCGAACCCATGTGTAAGAACAAAGGCGAGATTGAACACTCTCACATCCCTGGTTACGCGGACCCCCTCTGCCCTGAAAGGAGAGTCTTCCCTGGGAGTTTCCCCCCTATGCCTCTAGAGGAGAGCTCGCCCTGTGTGTCATGGAAAGGACCCTGAGATTTCTTGAACCATATCTTCCCTCTCTTTTGGTTTCAGCAGAAAGCACATTGAGAAGAATAATGGACACCTACATCAGAAAGGGTCTTACCATCCTGTTCACATCTGGCCAGTGTGCTGTTAACTTTGGGTCCAAACAATGAGGAGGACTCAATGGGAGCATTAAGAAAGGAAGCCTTAAAGGGTACCGCAAAATTGCACAAGCGCATCCAGGCGTGTCATCTCAAGACTGCAGCTGAACCCGCTGCTCCTTCTGATGCGTGAGATGCAAGTCGCATAGAGGAGTTAGATATTGACTCAATGGTGGCCAGCTGAGAGGCCACTTTGTCACGGACCTCATCAGACACGGCACCTACCAAGGTTTTAGAAAGCTCCGAAATCAGATCCCTTTGAAGCCTGGTAAAGTGTGCCATATAATTCAGGGACCTGATAGTAAAGGTCGCTGAAGCAAAGGTGCGCTTCCCCATCCTGTGCAGGGCCTGGGACTCTTAGGCGGGTGGACAGTCTCGCTTTCTTCTTCTGCCAGATCTTTCTTTTTGTGGCCGCCACCACCAAAACATCCATAGGAAGACCTTTTGACCAATGGGGATCTGTAGCAGGAGGGGACAAAATCTTATCTGGCCTCTGGGGAATAACTTCAACGGTGTCAGGAGCCTTCCAGGCACACTGCATGATAAGCCGGATAAAGTTCATCGGCAGGTGGAGTAACCCAGGAGGTAGGGGGCTGAGCGCCAAAGGCCTGCAGGAACACAGATTCCTCACAGGTCGGATTAGAGGACTGCCAGTCACCTCTCTGTTTCAGGATTTCGAGGATATCACCAAAGGATACCTCAGAGGGTGAGCGAGGGGATCCTTCCCCCTCATCAAAATCTGTCTCTTCATTGAGGGACTCCTCTGTGGAGTCCATGTGCTTCCTCTTACACGTTTCTGGTGGACGTCCTCAGCGGGAGAAGCTGGGGAAGACAGCAGAAAAGGGGTTCCCTGTGGGAATATGTCCTGAGGCCCTTGCACCCAGTGCCCGCTTGGTGCGACTTTTGAAACCAGTGTACAAGGAGGGCTGAGGGATAGACAGTCCAGTATCGCCAGCAGCAGCAAAAGCCTTCTCCATCAGTTGGAAGGCTGGTCAACCTGAAGAGGAGTGAATGCCTAGGAGAGGGGTCACCCTTCCCCTCAGTGGCTCAGCCTGCCGACCCGGAGTCCCTGGACGGCTGTGGAGCAGCAAACTATGAGTGTTACAACGGACATCCTGGGTCATAGCAAAACTTTCCTCCACCAAGGCAACTGCGGTTCCTTAGTGAGATGCATAAAGGGAACCACAGAAGGGGAAGACTGCGCTATATCCATGGACTTCAAAGGCAATGAAGGAGGAGAATAAGAAGGGGTCTTTGGAGACAGGTGATCACCTCCCAAGGAAGAATAGTTACTGGGGGATGGGATACCTCTGGCCAAAAGTACCTGATCCACAAGACTCAACACATCGTGTTCGGAAAGGCTTCTAGTGGACCTCACGGAGACTGAGGGAGAAACAGGCCTATCCACAGAAGAGGCAAACTCGGTGCCCATCTCACCAGTCTGCATAGAGAACAATGGTGCAGAGACAGACTGGACTACGGGTGTCTGCATCGACGAAGTCATCGGTGCCAGCTGAAAGAGAGGGTTTCCACTTTCCATGCTTGTCTGTGATAAGTGCTTGTGCAGAATCTTTTTAGTTGGTATTTGTGAGGAGAGGCAAATAGATCTACATCCGGGCATCCCCATTTCCTTGTTATCATGCTGAAGACTTGTGGATCCAATTTCCAGTCGTGGGGATCCATGAGGTGTCTGCTTAGTTCATCTGCCAGAGTATTTATCTTTCCTGAAAGGAATTGTGCCTGCAGATGTACTTGGTAAGTCAAAACTACGTCCCACAGAGTCATGGCTCATCTGCAAAGGGGGTAAGAATGAGTGCCTCCCTGCTTGTTTATATACCACATGACTGTGGTGTTGTCAGTCTTTATCAGTAGTTGTCCTGGATGAAGTAAGTCCTTGAAGGCTGTCGGGGCATTCTGGACAGCTAGCATCTCTGACTGATATGCAGATGCATTTGGTTTGCAGACCATGTTCCTAGAATACATCTTCCTGCCACGTGGGCCCCCCAAGGATAATCTGATGCATCTGTTGTTAATGTCTGCCTGGCTGGGGGTAAAGTGAATGGCTGTCCCTTGTTCTGGTGACAAGTCTTCGCCCACCAACATAACTCCTGTTGCAGACAGGGAATGAGGGTAATTATTGTTTCCAGGCTGTGGCAATGTTGAGTCCAAACACTTTTTTGGTACCATTGAAGTTTCCTCATATGCAGTCTCGCATACGGAATTAGTAGAATGCATGATGCCATGAAGCCCAAAGCCTGCAGAATTTTTCTTGCAGATAACTGGGCCTTTGTTGCCAACAGGTTGACATAGGTAGTCAGTTGCCTTTGTCTGGCGTGAGATAAGCCATCTGGGCAGTTGTATTTAAACTTACACCCAGGAATATTATCTCTTGAGAGGGTACTAGTTTTGATTTCTTTTCGTTGACTGTGTACCCTAGGTCTGTTAGAAATCTCTTTACAAACGCCAGATGCTGTAGAAGAATGCCTTTGTTCTCTGCTTGAAAGAGGCAGTCGTCCAAGTAAGGATATATTTGTATTCCTCTGTCTGCAGAATGCAACTACTGGTTCCAGGCACTTTGTGAAGACCCTGGGCACAGTAGATAAGCCAAAGGGCAGTGCAGAGAATTGGTAGTGCATTGAGCCAGCTTAGAATCTGAGGTATCTTCTGCATGTTTGTCTGATTGGGACATGCAGGTATGCCTCTTTTGGGTCTAAAGTCACCAGCCAAGCCTTCTTGCCCAGCATGGGCAGAAGTTGCTGTAGAGTCAACATTTTGAATTTTGGTATACCCAGAAATGTGTTTAGAATAGATAGGTTCAGTATTGGCCTCCAGGTCTTGTCCTTTCTTGGTACCAAGAACAGTCTTGAATTTTGAGCATCTGTTTTTTGGGCATGGAGGCCTGTCCATGAGGCTGTTGTACTTGTTTCTTTGTCTTTAAGGGTGCTTTAATCTTTGCCTTTGAAGCTGAAGTGGTTTTAAGGTATAATTGAGTTGGTCTGAAAACACCCTCAGAAGCAGATGCCTGCTCAGCGGCTCCGGACCCATCTGAGGGATTAGTCTCCGAAGGTCCAATACTTTGACCTTTCAGCGGTCTAGGAGACTCCACGTGGGAGTCAATAGCGGCCTGCGGGTCTAAAGTAGTGGGCATCAGGGGTTGCGAAGGCACCTCACTGAGAACAGGTCAACCAGTGACTGGCTTAGAAGAAGCCTCGTCGGTTTTGGACCTCAGATGCCTGTCCTTTTCTTTGCGTTTCTTGTGAATTACGGTAGTCGGATGGCTATCCGACATTGTATAATTAAATCTTCTGCCAAAACAGTGTAATGCAAAATCGTACCAACGCTTAATAGTGCGTTGGTTAAATCTAGCACAAAACAGACGACTAGCAACGTCGTGGTCAGGGCCTACGCAAGGAATACAGTAAGAATGAAAGTCCTTATGAGGAGTTTGCTTCCCACAAGAAATACAATTATTAACTTTTTCTGACATCGGTCTGAAGCAAGAAAAAAAGATTCCCCAACGGGGTACTTGGCTTTCATGAAGACTTCGGATCTGAAATTCGAATACGAAAATCTCAGGAGTCTGCCGACAGGCACTTGCGAAATGCTTATGCTTCGGGCACCGAACGGCAAGAAAGAGTGAAGAAAATGGCGTTGGCTGCATCTTTTATACCTCTGGCGCTCTGACGTCAGCGAAGAGGTGACAGCAACTGACGCCGGACCTAGACTTTGGAATTCAGGCCGACTGAGGGTAGCCTGCCAGCAGGATAACCCAAGTGTAATGACTGCAACAGTGAAACACGAAGATCATCATCTTGAAACAAAAACCTGCTCTTTGAGACAGTGGGACAGGTCATATGGTGTCTTGTACCATCAGATCCTGCATAACCAAGAAAAAAAAAAAAAAAGAGAGAGCTGACAAGGAAAAGGAGGCTTCCAAGCCGTAAAATAACTATTTTGGATAATGTAAAGTGCCCAAGCTTCTGTAGTCATCTGTTGCCAAGTAAGAAAAGAAAGAGTCAACCTAAGGGACAGGGGAATCTGAGGGGTATGAGTGGCTGAATGCCAAATAGAAGCAGATGTGTCAAGGAAAGAAGGCCTTTGACGCTTAGCACTCTGAGAAGGCTTACCTGGAAAAACTCTTCTAGAAGCCCTCTTGCTACTAGAAGGCTGTTTAGGCTGCTTACACACAAAAGAAGGCTTAGGATAATTTCTCAGAAACTCAGTAAGACAGACAAAGACTTGTTTCAAGTCCTGCATAACTTCAACCTAATCCTGAAGGGTCCTGATTAACTCAGCTTCAGCAATGCCAAAGAGATTCTGGTTGTCTAAGGAAGACTCCAGTAATTTGGCCTTGATGCCTACAGGCAGACCCTGGAGACATAACCAAAAAAACTTCCACATAAAAGATTCATATGCAGCTACCCTAGAGAAGCTGTCAGCAGCTCCATAGCTACATTTAGAAAGAATGAAGAGCCACTTGGGAAGCAGAGTTCAAAAGGGAAATATCAGAAGTCTTTCCCTACGAGTCAAGGTAAATCAGCCAGAATGCACCCAAGTTAGGAATGAACATCCAGGACATATCTAGTCATAGAGGTCTGGTAATTAGTAGCCGTGAAGGTTAAGGTAGCAGAGGTACATACCTTTTTACCATACCTAGCCATGGCAAGGCTGTCCTTATCAGAAGGTGAAAGCTAAGGCAATAACAGTGATTTGAAAGGTTTATCAGTAGCTAAAAATAGCAAGATCAGAGAAAGGGTTTTTAGATAAAAATAGCCGAGCTTCAGAAACTTTACAGAACCTATCCAATTTCTGGGTCTATTATCGAAAGCTGATGACATCAAACATTAGCTGATTGACCACAAAAGGTCGAACAACCAAAACAGCAGAGACACAGAGCAGTGATTTTCTTTCCCAGGGGGAGTAAAAAAAAAAAACAAAAAAAAAAAAACAAAACAAAACAAACACCGCTGTTCCGCAAATAAATACATAAACAAACAAACAAATAAAACAAAAAGTGGGGACTTCACCCCAACACACCCCTACTCAAATATACCAACTCCAAGATCGCATCGCACCACAG